>NW_027176263.1:11567726-11972726 GCF_023349555.1 Cebidichthys violaceus
CTTTGGCTATACGAGCCAGCAGGATCCCCGTCTCTGCAAAGACGAGAGAGACACCTCGGCTAATATAACCGTACAGAGCACGTTCAGACACCCATAGTTTTGGTTGCAAGATACACTTCAGCTGGTATCACCTAGCAAGGTAACATTAGCCGAATAACGCTATGGATAACTAACATTATCGCTAACACACATTAAATACTCGCGCGCGTGTGGCTAGCTGCCTTGTGTAGCTGCTAGCTGTCTTTAGGATTGAATGATACAATCCACGATATCAAAACGAGCCCGTAGCTGTACGGGTAACATGTAAACAGATTAGCCAAGTAAGCTACAGTTTAACGTTCGGTTACGTTAGGTTAGCTAAATTACCTAATAACGACTTCCGTTTTGGGCGTCTGGAATTCCAAATTAAAAGTACACGTCTAACCATGTTTAGAAAATGTACTACTTATGTTTGTATTGAAATAAAATATGACCCACAACTAAAAGTGCAAAGTTATGATAAACCCAATAACTGCCATGTTTCTTGTGAGACTTAGCGATGTATGCATATATTTATATATTCTGTACATTATTACGTTATTATTCTTGTTCTTACAGTATATGGTTCTGACAGGAGCAATAAAGACAGCTAGCGTTCTCTTGACGTTCGTGTACCATAAACAACGTGATGACATTGATTTAGCGTAGCTTTTCTCCAAAAGTGCTGTAATCATACTATGGCTGAAACGTTAATGTTAGCAAGTTAACGTAAGTCTCAACATAATGTACATTAGCTGAGTTAATTTACTAAGGAGACAGCATTCCTAAGTAGAGCAATTTAAATATCTATTAATCCCTTACGTCTTGTGGAAATAGTAAATAAGTTACCACCAGGTCTAACACGTTATGATTTCTATAACGTTAAAGCCAAATACCAAATCTTACCAAACCCGCCAGATCTGACAGTTTATTGTCGTCCAGGGTTTTAAACGCTAGCTGCTGATCCGACTGTTAAAAACGCAGAGAAGCACACTTTCAGCGGCCAACAGCAAGCGAGTTGTGGTTATTCCTGCCCAATCCCTCCCCTTTAGTGTCTGTCAACAACTGCTGTACGGGGCTGTTAAAGAAGTCCAAAAAGTCAGCTGCACTAGAGTCTGCATGTCCGTTTCTTCTTTCAGAAGTAAAACTAATTTGTAGTAGCATAGCGGCACGGCGTAAAAAACAGTGCAGCTGCGATTTCCAGTTTCACTAGATAGCGAGCATACTGTCCGGATTATCTGATCACATTCCTTTAAAAGGTTGGTGTTGCTGAAGTGTAAATGTGTTGACTTTTAATATGAAGGCAAACTAATTTAACCGGAAGTTTACACTTTACTTTGTAGAGGCGAAGAAATGTCGCGGTTCATCCACAATGTTCTAGATGGGGCTCACACGCGCATGCGCATCCGTGCCGCTTGTACATGTACGTGAATGAATGTACATCCTCCATGTTATGGAACATGCATGTGTTGTGTGTGTGTACGGTTGTGTGCAGGTTGTGTGCAGCTAAAAGCAATGGTGAAAGTGCAATAAGTGTAGATACGCGTGGGAAGGTTATTAGTGCTCATATTCTTATCAACTATCATTGAAAGACATAAGACATAAATGCCCACAGAAAAAAGACAAACTAGCATGGAAAACTATTCTACAATTTACGAATATATTTCAAGAGGCTTATGTAAAGGAACCAAAAGAATAGTAAAGTTAAAATATGTACTACAAAAACACTAGAATTCTAATATATGAGATGAGATTATACTTATTCAATAATCCTTAGTATTATATACAATATTCTAATTATTTTTATTTTATTCAAATTGTGCTCACCTCATGAGCTTATGAATCTGCTGGAAAGATCTGGAACTTCTCTGCTGGACCTCATTTGTCTCCCTCTGTTGGACTTTACTAGACACATAAACTCAATCTCTCACCAGTGCACTAATTTATGTGAAAAAAGTATTCACATGAAGTATCTTAAGCACTATTATATGAACTAGCTTCGCTAGCAAAGAATATCTAGAATAGCTTGTCTTTGGTGATGCCACAGAACAACAATAAAAACAAAAATAACAAATAGTATAGCAATACTACAATAAAAAAAAAAAAATCCAATACAAGTAAAAGTCTTGAAAATCCTATAAAAGTAAATGTACAGAAATATCATCAACATTTTACTTAATGTATTAAAATAAATGCTGGAATATGGCCCTGGAGAATGTACCAGTATCATTAGATATATTTTGGATTATTTACACTGATGTGTTCACACATTAATGTAGTAGTAGTTCCAGGACTGGAGGAGCTAGATTGAAATATTTTCTATACGGTTCATAACAATGTATTTTATTTTAATCTATTTTACAAACCTACATTTTGTGAGAAAAATCAAAGTATCTACAGCAGTCAGAAAAATGTAGTGGGGCAAAGAAGTACGATATTCCTTTCTTATTATTCTGGAGAATAATAAAAGTACAAAGTGAAATCAAATAAAAATACTCAACTAAAGTACAAATACTTCACAACTTTACTTACATGAGTAAATGTACTTGTATATGTATGTTCTTCATAGCACTTGCCATAAAAGTATTTTTGGATAGCCGCCACACAAAGGGGTTCATTTGGATTATTTGATGGCAGTATATGATGAATAAATAAAAAAAAAAAAAAATCTATCACAACACAGATTTTGGGTTAAACAGCAGGTTACAGAAAAAAGCATTTTCAACTGCAATACATTGTTCCTTTCGATCAATACACTTCCAAAGTAGGTTAGGTAGTGGCGACAGATGGTGATTCATCTAATCTTTTCCAAGTTTTTCACAGTGGTGCATTCATTTTGAAATCATAGATCATGGGCCAGTTGTAACTCCTTTCTTTTATTGCTTTACGCAGGTGAAAGATACATTCTAAGCTTCAGACTGCGTTAACACTGAAAGGCAATAATAGCCCTCCTTCCATAACAATAGCCCATTTTACGCAGTCATTTGCGTAGCAGCACACGTGTCTCGTGATTAACATCTTTCAATTGTAAAAACAGGTGCTTATTAAAATCCAGTTTATCCTGTATTGCTGGTTCTTCACGGGGTTTTCCTTTGTAACTTACGCACTCTGGTCTGATGTTTCAGAGCAGCAGGAGCTTAACTCACTCACATACATTACAAATCAGCGCACAAACAGGACAGAACCAAGAGGAATAGACATGTTGCACTTGCTGGGAGTAAGTAAAAACAGCTTTATACATTATCTTAATTACCTCATGTCAACTAATCAATGCTTTTGTCGACTGTTGACTGTGGCTTATGTTGTGTTGACCAGTGTTTTCTTTTAACATGCTCAGGTCGTTGCTGGCCTTATCTTCATCATAATGTGTTTCTCAAAAGGACTCAAAGAGGTGAGTTTCTCTTGTGTATGATTTTCTGTTTAAAAATGGAATTCAGATAAAGAATAAGATAAATCAACATTTAAAAGACATAAACAAACAAAAACAGCACCACAGCTGCTAGAGGAAGTGACCAGTGTCAGGAAGAAGGAAGAAGGAAATAAAGTGTGATTCTCTGCAATGATGAATTATTTCCTTTGACAGGGAATTAAACCTCAAAAACTGCAACTATCTGAAACATCTGCCTACAACAAGAAAGTGAGTAACCATCAAAAGTTAAATGCTGGAATCATTTGGGATAATTTAGATGGTATATTTTACATTCATCTTTTCAACAGAAGGATTTGACAGAAGAAGATGTGCATTTATTGGCCAAGATCCTTTCAGTTGGATTGGTGGATGCAGATCCAAACT
The DNA here is from genome assembly GCF_023349555.1 of Cebidichthys violaceus. Lineage (NCBI taxonomy): Eukaryota > Metazoa > Chordata > Actinopteri > Perciformes > Stichaeidae > Cebidichthys > Cebidichthys violaceus. Next base: position 11,571,538 of record NW_027176263.1, read on the forward strand.
ATCTCCACCATCTTAAAGGCTTCAGAGACCTGCGTGGTGCCTGATTTAACACATCAAAAATAAGGATATTAACAGAAATGGATGGACAGTACACATCTGGATTTCTGATGGCATCCAAATTCAGCATTGTGTTTTGGATTACCACAAGTCAAGTTATTCCTGCAGCCCGCAGATATTTCATCATTAATGGAAAAATATGCACTTTATTACAGGTAAAACATGACATTGGTAATGAATTATGAAAAAACTCCCCTTTGTGTAGAGGGGAACTCAATAGTGCTTATTATCGATGGGATAATGTTGATGTTGGATCCTGACTGCTTCCTGTATTGCTGACTGGGTAATTTGTGGAAAAGAGCCTCTGATTATATTCAATCTGCCTCTTTTTAAATCAAGAACTGCTTAAAATGAATATATTAATAATAATATAGAAACAGGAGGATTACTTGTGCGGTTGCTGTCAGTGGTACTTGCTTTATTGGGCTTGCTTAAATTGCATTATTCAAGTGTTGGTGCAATGTAAATACCCCACTCCTTTATTGAGCTGTAAAACTATACTCTAATATTTACATCAAAGTATAATTGTTACACAATATAGCTGTTGGATGCAGTTTCATGACAGATTGACAGCCACTACTGTGGCTAAAATGGACAATAATGGAAACAAATTATAGCTAATTTTAGTTGAATGCTAAACCGTATTGTTAGTTTGCCGTTTGCTAAATAGGAGTTTAGCAACTAGCCAAACTACGAAGCTATTAATCATACCAGACCAACAAAAGTTGTAGCATCAAAACCCCTGAGTGTATTTATTTGAGCAATGTGGCCTTTTATTGCTTATAATTCTAATTTTTAATCTGAAAGAGGAAGATTGTGCTACTTCCTCTTTTAAAAGTTACATAGTGCCATAGTTTAAGGGATTATGCTTACTGTTTGATGATATTTATGTGGCAGAGATGATGAATTACTTTGCTTTTGTTGTCATTTTGTTCATGTCCTTACCTAGAGTAAAGGAGACAAAAGAGAGAGAATGAAATGAGACACAAATGAACATGCGATCCTATGTTTGTACCCAGTGATAAATGCAATGCCTCTTACTCCAAACATGGCTGTTGAGCTTGTCTCCTAGCACGTAGAGCAATGTCACCACCGTCATGTTAAAAAAGAAGAAGCCCACCAGACCAGCAGTGCTGAAGTGCGCCAGAAGGGGGTACACCCAAATCCCAACTGACAAGTACACCCATATAATCCTGCAGAACATGTTCAGAGAGAAACAAATAAACAGCGTCACTGTATCTGTCTGAGCATCTTGTCTTGTCTCAAAGAACTGTGCAAAATATTCACTGGCACATAGTTTCCACCCATTAACACAGATTGTAAGATTGTAACAGCAAAACACACAGCACAAAGAATCTCCCCCCCAACATCAGGTATACAGTATACCATCAGACACACAAGGATCTGTAGGCAGCATTGCAGTATGTGAGCCAACTATTGAAGGTTCAAAGGCAGTTTTTAGCCCTCAAGCTGTTTGTATTGTGAAATAATAAACACTGCTGTACTGAACTAGTCTGGACTAGTTATAGTAAGAACATAGACACATTTAGACACTTATGTGCTTTCAGACACATTGGGTTATGTGAGAGATTGATTTGATCTATTTATTAACTTATAAATCATTCTCCAGTCCTCTTTATGTTTAGTGTTTCTTAATTCCTTTTACCCCTGTTTGGGCTTTACAATTTGTTTGTTTTTTAGTCAAAGACATCTTTCAGTTTTATAATACTGACTTATTTTTTTAAAAGCTTGCAGATGCACTGCATGTCTATCATCTGCATCCATTATAGTGACTTCGAGTGACCTCTTATTTGAGCTTTTTATTGGTCTGTCATATTATTGGTACACCCCACTGACCAGTCCTGATGCAGTGTTTTGTTTCATTACTTTTACTCAGTGCAGTACTGCTGATCAGTATTTCTACATCTCTCCGGTTCAAATAATATTACAAATTTGATCCCAAAAAAGATATATGAAAGATGCAGTCAGTTTCAAATGAGCAATACTAAATTAAGATGGATTTCATTGTTTTAAAATGCTGTGATATTTGTATGTCAATTATATACATGGAAATTAAATGTTTCGTCATGATTCTGCTGCATTTGCTGACTCAACACTTACCAAAATAAGTATGCCGAGCCCACACCTCCTAATGCTGCCAGTGCATATTTAGTCTGTGGGTAGATGTGAGGCTGCACCAGCACTTCTCCAAGTAAAGCAGGAAGGACAAATGTGTGCTGAGAAAACAGGATGGGAATAACTCATTATGAGGGATGGTTTATGACAGGAGGATTAGGATTATTCAATTTGTGGCATATGTTTGTTGAAAATGCAGATTTACAAACCATAGCATGGTTTATCCAGGGAGGAAAGAAGGTGTCAATTGTAGCTGGGTAGACTAATTCTCTATCATAGGCAAAGAGCGTCCAGAAAAGTAGAACAACAAACTAAAGGAAATACATAGAACATGGAGTTAACGTAAAATTCTTATTTAATGGTTAAAAAGACGTAGGATTTTAAAACATTTTTTCTCACCATGCCCACAGGGAAGGCAAAGACCGAGAAGAGAAGGTCTTTACATCTGTTCAGAGTATTCTCAGGTCTTTTCACAGCTTGTAGATCATTCAGGGCCGCAAGTCCAAAGAATGACATTTGCAGTAACTGAAATATTACAAACAACATAACTGTTTTCCATTATCGATTTTCAATTCTGCAATATGCGTTATTGTAACTATTACTACTATTATTATTATTATTAGGTAATATGGGTGATGTACTCACCAAATTCAAAAAAGTAAGGTACTTCCAAGGTCCTCCATAAACAAAGATTCCTGGTGGCAAGTCCTCTCCCTCCTTCGCAATGAGACTCTTCACAACAAATGCATACCAGCTGAATGCTGCTACGTGGTACACTCTCCACAGGGTTGAAGTCATTCTAGTGTACAACAAACAAGCCAACAAAAATAAATTAAACAATGGCAAAAAGTACTCTTCTTGAGTTTTCCCCTCAAAGTGAGGTACAGCGAAGGCAGTCAAGGTTGTTTAAAGATTAGTGTAATTCAGCACAAGCTTATCAAGGCATTTTCAAGCAGCGGAGACAAGAGGCCCACTGTTTCTGATGAATTATAGAAGTCCTTCTTTCATAACCAACGCCATGTAGCATGTGACTGGAGGCAATTTCATTTACAGTGAGAGGATAGTGTTTTGCAAGAGAAGTCGTGTCACGTTAGGTAAGCTAATCAGTGCAAGTTAAGTAAGAAATGAAGTTCAAGTTAAATAAATCATGATCATTTGACAAACACACTTGAATTAATCTTTACAGAATAGACTAGACTAGAAGGTCTGAAGCTTGTCAAAGTTTGGGAAACATTTACTTGAGACCCAGAGTTGATTCTGGGGGCACACATTTTTATTTGTCAAATTGTGGAATTGAAAAAAAATGACAGCCATGACATGTAGTTCCTTGTAATATAAATCAGATCATAAGATACAAATACCATATCTGTTATTTGACAGATGACAAGCTTTTTTTCAAGCAAATCACTAGCCAGCAGAGGGCGCTCCTCCTGATTCCTGTGAAGCAAGAATAACAAGAACAGCTTGCTAAAAGCATGAAAGAGTAACCAGAACACAAAGACATATTAGCTGAATAGTTTAAAGGCGCTGTGTTTAACATTTAGAGCATTATAAAAGCAGCAAATAACAATTTGCTAAATAAAGATCTAGTGGAGAAATGTCTACGAGAGCAGAGAATGTAATATGGTTACACATTCATTTTGTCTGTTATATGTTCATGTTTATGAATGCAGCAAGTTAGAGCAAGTTAGAACAGTGTATTACAGTAAGATAAATAGACACTAAGTTGTAGAGGCATATGTTATGTTTATTAAAGAAATATTACGTATATCATAGGTAACATGTATGTTGTATGTTTTGTTATCTGTATACACATTCCTATATTTATATAGTATTGTTTATGGTTCTTTTCACAAACCACACGTCCCATTATTACAAGTTATATGCACTTTAATATGTGAACTGCTCTCTGTAAAGGCAAACCCAGAGTTCTGACCGGACTTTCCACAGCGATTTGAACTATCCAATCTCCACAAAACACGTTCACTATTTCTCAGTGATGCTAGAGGAAAGGTCATTGTGGTGAGACACAGTTAAGGGATGCCTTGTGTCGGCTTGGGAATTGCATGGTAAGTAAGTCAAGTTTTCATTAAGCGGAAAAGAAATGCATGCTCATTAATCCACATTGGACAGCTGATTTTCAAACACTTCATCAATCAAAAAACATTTAAAATCTCATTCCTGTCTTATTTTGGCAGATGTTTAAAACCTGATTACTCACAAAACTGATGTTTCAAGGAAATAATGTCTTTTGCGGAACACAAAATTGAAGATGGATTTTTAAGGACAGATTAAAAAAAAGAATGGGTCTTTTTCACAGAAGACATTTTGACATATCACGGCAGGAAAAGCAGAAGTGTAAGCAGAAGTGTAATAAAATGAATGATGGCTGTATTCCATTTAGCTGCTTCTTCAGGGTCCTGGTTTTGTTCATGCTGCCTCACGGTCACACTGTTACGGCTTACTGGTACACTTGAACACCTGTACTTTTCATATTATGACAAGTCAAAATGTCTGCTTTACAAAATTGTCTATAAATCTAGAGAACTTTCTTTTGCAAAGTCAGGCACACAACAGCCAGAAAAACACATTTTTAAAGAAATTTCATTTACAAATGGCAAGTGTACAGTATTTGCAGTTTTGAATTTTCTTGTTTCAGGGTACAGCTATGACAATTGAAAAAAGCAAATAACTATGTAGTCACATCTAGCCAATCAGGTTTGACTTTAAACACATACAAAGTAACATCTTTCCTTATGTTTGTTTGTTTCACAAATCATCAAATTTGCTGCAGTTCTGTTCAGGTTTGTTCATATTTTTTTCAATTCCATGTTTGTTTCAGATTACAAAGACTTAAAGCTACAATGTATTTACACCAGAACAACACCAGTCCTGCATGCTCAGGAGTTTATATATTCACTGGCTTCACAAACACGTGTTATTAACATCTTTTTTTTTTTTAACATGGTTGTGAAATTCTACAATATAAACAACAGTATATTACAGTTTGATAAACTCTGACTACTTTAGATGATCTATTACACTTTTACATCACATTTTTTCTTAAAAACAACATTAACGTAACGGCTGTCATTGCAGTAAAAAAGGCAAGGTCAGACCTCATCACAGACACAAACTGTTGCACACATTGCACTTGACCCATGCAGTCAGTAATACCATATTTGATCCCTCTCATGCAGCCTCAGTCCATATACTTTTCACACCGGCAGCAACTTGTTAAATCACCAACGGGAAGAAGCCCTTTGTTGGTCATGACATCAGGCTTGAATTAATTTATATTACCGGTAGTTTTACACTTAAAGTTCAGTGCCACCGATACAGGTCCCCTGTTTCTTCCTCACAATATGTCTTGTTTGCAGAGAACAAGCGGAGAGATCTTATTTCTATTAAATGTCTTTGGTGAGAAAATGTCTTCAGGTCATCATTTCAGCCTTCAATTGACTTTGCTTCTGTCTACACACACTATGTTTTGCAACTTTCTTTGGATCCCCATTAAGGTGCCATCTGTGAAAATAATGGAGACACAAAAGAAGTTACAACAAGGGAAACACAAAGTAAATTTAAATAGGTAATAGTAACGATGGTGTTAATGTATTCATACCTCAAATCGGCTGTAAACTTTCCTCTCCTTCCTCATGCTCTGAATCCTCTCCAGCAGCTTCTCACGCTCCTCCTCACTTGTCTTAGACTGCCCTCTGTTAAGTGACCTGATCCCTCTTTCTTTCTCCCTTTTGGCATTTTTGTCAGCTTCATCTTCTTTCTCGTCATCGGTGACAGGAGACTCTTTAGCAGCTTCGATCCGGCTTTGGCTATTAGCAGATATTTGCTCCAAAAGCAGCTTTGTATCATCTCTGAGGTTGCTGCTTGAGAGCACGTTAGCTGTTGATGATTGGTAGCGAGACTGACTTGATTTGGGCTGTGGTGATGCAGGAACAACTTCATCTGATGTGATCTCTGGCGGTTCGGAGCAGTTACTTTGCCCTACTTTTTCGGTTGTTTTCTCATTGCAGGCTGACTCCTGTGTAGTAGCTTTATTTTCCTTATTTGTGGCCCGTGTATCATCAGTTTTTATCTCATCAGGGTCAGGTATTTCAGGCTCTTTGTTCACTTCATTCTCTCTGTCCAGATTACTATTTTCAGCAGATAGAGGTGACTCTGAAGGGTGGGGTTCAAAAGTCACAGATTCAGGTGTTTTGCCAGGCAGAGCGGGCTCTGTTGGGATTTTTGAGGTAGGCTCAGTTGGGCTAGACGTTTCTGTTGATGGAAGCACTGGAGATTCAGTTGAGTCTGTTGCAACCTGCTTGGGAAGACATTCAGTATCTGAGGGGCTGTGCAATGCAGTCAATGTTTTTTCAGCCTCAGGGGAAGAAACTGATCCAACTGACTTTGTTAGAGAATCAATAGGAGTGGGAGAGACAGATCCTGTCAGGTTAAGTTTAGAGGGAGGGGTCGCTTGTCTTTTTGACTGGGAAGCATTAGGAGTAAAGTCTGGGAGGACAGGAGAGCTTGTTTTTGCTGCACTATGCTTGGGTGGAGTGTCTGCTGGGGAGGGGGTAGAAGTAATAGTCTCATTTTGAGCAGATATGGATTTATTTTCCAGCTCAGCTACATTATGTAAACATGATTCAGGTAAGGAAGGGCTAAGGCTAGAAGGTGTGCTACTAGCTTTCACATTCTTTGATGACCCAAGATCCTGAGATTCCTCTCCAACACCCTTTGGAGCAGAGCTGTTTTCTGATTCAGGAACATCTTTTTTTGAAGGTGTAGGACAACAAGATTGTTCGGAGTCTGTCTTTTCACTGGACTGTGATGAGGATGTGTTTGACTCTAAACCAGCAGCACATTTGTCAGGAGAAATATCAGATTCCACATGTGCAGAGTCAGCTACTGAAAGGGTCTCCGATGACGTCAATTGGGAGGGTTCTGGCGGTGAGGGGCTGACAGACTCCTGCGCATTTAGGGACAATGTGCTGGAAGTTAGTGTTGAGCTTGAAACTTCTGGGGTAACATTAGGGGATGTGGTCTCTGCTGGAGAGGAAAGAAGAGCACAGCTAGAAGGTGAAGGACTTGGATTGATCTGTGAACCAGAATCTGGCACAATGTTATTAGAGGAACAGCTTTGGCCTGATGGGTTAGATGAGCTAAATTCTGATCCAGTGTCTTGTTCAGGTAGCAGAGGAGGAGAGGAGATGCTAGTTTCTAACTGAACTGATTCAGAATTTGGGGTGTTAGAATGCAATGCAGCAAATCCAGAGGATGATGGTTCCTCCACTGAACTGGGAGTGAGTGAACCAGACTTTTTTGAGGTCAAATCAAGGCGTGGGCTTTTATTTTCATCAGTACCTTGGGCAAGAGGGGGGACACTAGCAGGAGTAGCATTTGGTGGTGTGTTGTGTATGTGTGGTGGTGTAGGTGGAGGACTGGGGTTACTCTGTTTTACAGCAGGATTTGACAGCTTTGGCTCTTCCGGTGGTTTGCTCTGAGTTCCTTTTATTTGTAGAGAAACAGGGAGAGTTTCTGCTGATGGGCTGTTCTTCAGCTCTATCTTCTCTGTATGAGTTGAAACTCTGGTTTGTTCTTGTTTCCAGCTTTGGGAGGTATTGGGATCAGTCTTGACCGGACTGTTTTGCTTGTTAGCCTTACCACTGGCATCTAAAGATGGACTAACTGACTTGTATGGCTCTGTGGATGCTGTTTTCCCTGAATCCTCTGCGGTAGAATTTTTAACTAATAAACCCTCAGATGTTGAAGTGTCAGCCATCTTTTCAGAGGTGTCTTTTGGTACAGTCTTCTCCTTTATAACAGCAGTATTGTTTTTTAGTTCAGTTGGTGGTTTCATCGGAGCCTCCTCTTTGTTTTTTTCAGCTTCTGCAGCCTTAGCGGCTTTGCGTTTTGCTGCCAACTCTTTGAAAAACACAAGCCTTTTATCAGGATCACTCATATCTACATATAAGGGAGTAGTGAGCAAACATGTAGGTGGCTGTTCTGGCTGAACAGTGCTGGGCAACTTGGCTTCAAACCCCTTGGATTGGGACATGCATGGTGAAGAATTTGCTTGCTCTTCAGCTGGTGGTTTCAGTGATTCTTGCACCTCTGAAAGATCCTTTGACTTTTTGTCCTTTGGTGAATCTTTATCATCATGTTTACTGTTTCCATCATCTGGTTTGGATGGGTCTGTGGCAGAGTTATCAAAAGTGGCTGACTTCATGTAACGGCTCCATTTTACAGGTTCTCTTGCTAAAGACCTCCTTTGTCCTAAAACCTGAGAAACAAAAGGTGTTTTTGTCTGTTCTGCCTCTTTTTGGTCACTTTCATCATCCTGTTGGTCTAGAGCAGTTTTGGTATCTTGAGAAGTATGCTGCTGATCCAGTGAGCCGAATATCAGAGAGGATCTTAACCTAGAGGCCCTTGGTACAGCTGCATTGTATACCCTACGAAATGATTCCTCCCTTCCAAGACCAGCAGTTTTGGGTTCCTTTTGTTCTGCCTCCTCTATCTTTTCCACTTCGGTTGTGGATGATGATTCTGAAGGTGTTGGTGTTGTTTTGGTTTCTGTTGATACTGCAGTAGGTTCATCAGGCAATTCCTTTGGCGGTTCTCGTGTATTGGTTTTGGCATAACATGGCATTTGACTTGCCCTGGGTATTGCAGGAACCCTAAACTCCCTCACATTAGGGATTTTATGGACTAATACATCTATGCCTGGTGTTTGCTGTATGGGGTTAGAGGGCTCTTCAAATGTATCTGGTGCATCAGGTGGTGTCGATGGCAGGCCTTCATCTTCTGGATTATCATATCCACTGAGATATGAGCTAAGCCTCCAGTTTCTTAGCCCCCGTTTCACCATAGGATCCTTGCGGTCAACTTCAGGCTCCTGGAAAAACTGCTTTTGATCAGTTACATTTGAGGGCGCGGGAGATGTTTGACAAGAATGTGGCTGGCCTAAATTCATTCTTCTAGGGTGAGATGACCCAAACGGTAAATTTGATGCAGGTAGTAATTTCTCTGAGCCCTGGTCAAAGTCTGCATTTCTGGTAGATGATAAATAGCTAAGCACAGGGTCAAAGTTATCAAGTGGTTCCATTTCTTGTGGTAAACCAGGTTCAGAGTACTGATCTGCTGAATAAAAGTCTTGGTTCCAGAACTTGTCATAGCCGCCGTAATCTGCTTCTTTTCCTGGACCTGGTCCTGGCTGCTGCCCCCTCTGGGACTGCGTTCCCTGGTTCTCAGGCTCTGGCCTTCTCTGCTGCAAGAACGGATTAGAGTATCTACCGTGAGCGTCTTCAGCATAACTGTGAAGTTTGAAGGCAGGGTTTTCCATCATAGGCATCTTCGAGGGGCCCTGATCAAAAGACGGATCCATTCGAGATCTACTGTACAGATCTGCAGGGCCGTGCATGGACTCCTGCTTTTTAAGGGGCATCATTCTCCAATCTATGTCCCCACGTTCATCATAGGAATGTCTCGGCCATTCCTCTGGATGAGCGGTGTCCAGTGACTGAAATTTCTTTGGCTCTCGATACAGTGTTCTATCACCTGGATATTGCCTCTTTTTTGAAAGGCTTAACTCTTCCATTGGAGTGAAATCTTCAATCATCAGCGGATCGGACTGAGCAAACAGAATCCGAAACTCTTCATCAAAGGTAGATACAAGCTGTCCAAGGAAAAGGTGTGCCATACAGCGGTGGAGCTTCTCAAAAGACCACATGAAGCTGGATAAAGACATGACAATAAGTAAGAATGAATAGAACCACTTAATTCATGGCATACTTTTGTCTGTTTTTTTATGCAAACAGATACAAACTGAATATTCATAAACAAAGTGTGGAGGTAGTTTTTGGTTCACCTGTAGTTCCCACTCAACACAGCCCTGCAGTCTGTCAACAGGAAGCGATCCATCATCTGACCTTTGAAGGATTTCCCTGAGCGGCACTGATACGTGATGCCAGACACTGTTCTCACGCGTAAAAGCTGCAAGACAAGCATCAAATTACCCACAAATTAAAATTAAATGGAAGTAGTACATATGGTGGTGTCAATGTTTTAATTGCAATCCAAGCTAGGTGTTGGTATTGCTCGAGCAAAAACCCTACAAAAACAGAGCATAGCAATAGACAGAAAAGATACCTTTTTATATGCAGTTACTATGATTTATATCAATAGGAAAATGTCTATCTTTAACATTATATCAATGAAATGACATACTATGTTAATTAACATAATTATGATGAAAACAAACATGTAATATACAGCATGTAAAGTAATGATTAACAAGGAAAAACCACACACAAGGACAAAACGAACACAGACAGCATAGAAGCTTGATATATAGTATTTAAGATCCACATTGCTGGACAAAACAAGATGAAGATGTTTTCAAATATCTTGAGGACTCTTGTTTGCTAAAAAGCTTCCCAATAATAGCAGTTCTGATAATAGATCACCCAAGTCAGTTAGGAGTGCAAGCCAGCTATATAATGTTCAGGAAAAAAAATGACTGATAAGTTTTCATTGTTTGTTTGATGGAGTTGCCTCTAGCAACAGCTGCACGGTACCTAACCGTACTTCTGCTTTTCTTCACAAGTTTGGTTATAGACAGAGGGAGACTGTTAAAGGATAAGTCTGGCGATGTTCTATACTTTTGCTAACTAATCCCATGACTCAAATCTTTGTGACTTCCCTATTCTGTCTATGGCTCTCAGCCCCAAGCCCATACATTCCTACTGAAGAGGTGAATCTTTAAAAGTAGGACATAAATAAAGACAGGATATAGCTTGGCACTGTAGTTTTTAGCAAATGTTAATCAATCAGGAGTGCATTTGTTGTGGACTATTTTCAGCTGCGGACTATTACATATTTGGTGCTCCAGTGAGTATTCACAGCAGCAAGACAGTGATTCAAAGTAACCTACGTGGTTATGTTAATCGGATAAAAAGAGAACATGACACAAAGTGAAATATTGTGCCTCAATATCAAGTTTTCAATCGTTTTTCAAGCTCAATGGCAAAGAGGAATAAGCTAACTTTAGATACTTGTTTGTAGGATGAATTCATTGGTGTTTTTGGTCTTTTAACTAGATGTGTTGACAATAAGAAAATACAGAATATCACCAGACTTAACCTTTAAGAATTTAAAAGAATATAGCATTTATTTTTAATTCTTGAAGGTTAAGTCTGGTGATATTCTGTATTTTCTTATTGTTGCATCGGCAGGTTTTCCAGCTTTTAATGTAAGCAGCCTTTTCTATTGTATTATTTGAATAGATTTTTCTAAGGAATATGTACTCACTTGAATGTTCTGTAGATTGACTCTGCAGTTGGACACCATGCTGACGAAGTGATGTGCATTCTGCTTGTCTAAAATGACGTAGACGGCAACATTCCTCATGGCAGCATTGAGAATATCAGCAAACACGTCAACATCAGTAAACATGTCCATCACTATAGCAATCACCTGAAGAGACAAAAGCCACAAACAAGACCAAATTTAAAATTGCACTGTCAGGAGAAGGACACATTTGTACTAGTTTAGCATGAAGTCTCCCTCTGTCAAGGAAGTGAAAGATCTACCTGCTGTGCATTCTTGATAAGTCGTCGGGCCTGCTCCTTAATACTCGGCATTTCAGGCTCAGGGGGGTTGACCAGAGTTGTGACCTCTGTTGGCCCAATGAAGGGGTGCTGCTGAGGCCAGCCGAGGTCCAAGCCCGGGGCGTCCAGGTCAGAGTGCATCGGCCAGTAAGTGTCTGAGGAGGCATCTCCTCCAAGCTCCAGAAACTGTTGTTCAGGGTTGTAGCTCTGCTGAGGGACCTGAACCGAGCTCTGAATAAACTGAATTTCAGATGAGGACAGGAAGTCCACCACATCTGATTTTTGGAGGAACTGATAGTATCCCTCCAAGTCTTCCTCAACCAGTGTGTCAATAGCCACGCGGTACTCTTCCCGATAGTGAGGGGGGAGGTAGTTGGGGTCCAGGGGGTTATCCCCAGCAGAGGAACACTGAGAGCGACGTGCCATTCTGTAGTCTAAAGAGAGGGCGATGGCAAAAGTAGTCATGTGATGAACAGTATGAATCATTTTCCCTTTCCCCAGCTAGGTAGTTCTGAATGATCACTTACTTAGAGCTGAAAGAATTAATTTAAAATGTACACAGTTAACTGTTAAGAATTACTTTTCAAACAAAAATCACCCAATTTCTCTGGTTCCAGCTTCTCAAATGTGAATATTGTTTTGTGTGTCTTATTTGATAGTAAATGAAACACCTTCAGGATTGGCACAGTTTGTCTCACAGAACAAGACACACAGAGGACATCGTCTTGGGTTCTAGGAACTTGTGATGTTTTCAACATTTTCTGACATTTTTTTTAACCAAACAATCACCTGATAGAGAAAATAATCATCAGCTGCAGCCCATCAATTTAGTCTTTCTTTCAGATAAATTATATTATGAGATGATCACATCCTGTTGTCATTTTACATAACTATAAACTCCATGTGACTGAACACTGCTGTTTTTGTTTTACATGTTGAAGTTGAAGTCTCAGATGTAGAGCACAATAATGGTTCATTGAATTGTGCATCATTTTGACTACTTCATATGTGGACTGATTTTACATCCATTTGCCAAAATCAAAAGTGAAAGAGCTTATCATGCCTTTTGTTCCAACCATGCCACCCAGCCCTACAGCTAGTTTTACCCCATTGCTCTTAAACCAGCTCAGATTTGTAGCTGTAAGCCTATACTATCCACAGCACAATGAATGAGGGCAGAAGGAATCTAACCACAGGACAGATTATGGTTATGGGTGTGGCTCCTCCCTCTGGACAAATGCACGGCCAAGTCTCCATAGCAAGTTCATGTAAAGTCATATAAATGAAGTGCCAACAAAACCAAACATAAACAAACAAACAAAGCAAAACACGACTGACATGACGAAATTAAGAGAATACATTTGACCCATTAAACGGCTTTTGGTCACCTTAAGTGTTGAAAGTCCTATTCAGAATATATTTACGAACTTGTTTCCCCCCACTGAGACCGATATGGAAACTTCAGCAAACCCAGGTAAAACTGCAGAACAATATGCGAGAACAAAACGTTGAAGTTAACATGGTAAACTCCGTGTAATACAGGCCACGACGGGATGAACTTACCTCACTGCTGTTTACTCGTCACGCTTCTTGTCGATTCAACTTTAAACCCGTCATCTGCTCTTCTTCGCCATGTATTCCTCCGCAACCGCGACCTGCTTCTAGTCCAGGTGTCGAAACTTTTCTGTTTCATTACTCCCCCCCCCCCGTCACCCAGCTCAACCAGTTTATTGGCATGCTTGAGGCATGTTTGCAAAGATGTTTGAGGCAGCGCTCGGAGAGCAAGACTTGCTGTCGTCAAAGTTTCGCCCCGCCTCGACTTCAGCTCCACGCAGACTGTTCCCTGCACAGCTCTGCGGTGTCCGTGCTTGTCCTGAAGCAGCTCAACTCTGCACATCTGTGGACTCTGCACGTCTGTTATCTGGCTAATAATTAACGTTATACATCAGGTAATGGTTGGCCGCTCCGTAAACCTCATATTACACATTCTTTAAAGCATTTATCATGACTCATTGTTATATTACTCTACATGCAGACAGTCTAGTTTGTTGCCGCCCTCCTTAAAATGTGCCACCCAACTACATTGTGTAAAAATCGATATGGTTTCATTCTTTCAAATTAAATTAATATTTAGACGGATATGAGTATAGAGCTTCACTGTCATAAGAAGTGACCAAAAGGGTACCACTTCCTAATAGGGCACCCTGTAAAAGGTTAAAAAGCTGTAACTAATGTCTTTATTAATGGTTCATAAATAATGTCCTTAATGTTTTTTAGATCAATTATTATCTATTAATGAGTCAAACTTGGGTTACCAGGTTATGAAATATCATTAATAAAGCCAATACTAGATTACCAACAGGTTATAGGGCGCTATTGTCCCGGGGGCCCCCAGATCCTGAAGGGGGCCCAAAGCCTCCACGTTATATGGCAAAAACGTTGCGGTAGTTTGACTAATTGCAAATGTGTGTAATAATATGTACTACTAAAGCACAGTATAAACTAAAATAAGGAGACTAATCTTGAGGTCCCTTCTTGTAGAGAGTTTTAAAGCCTTTATAATTTCAGTTTATAGTTTGCTTACATGGTGCATATTCCTAAATATAATTTTGCTTAGTCAAATCACCACAAGCTACTAAACTTTGCATATGGAAAAAAATGTTTTGGGTCGTCAGTAGGTAGTTAGATTTTGTGAAGGAAGAAATATATCAATAGATAATTAGAATAGAATCATTAGGCTATAATAGACATTATTATTGTTGCACTGGAGATGCACTGGAGATGTCAATGTACCTGGAGTTACTGGAAACAGTGAAAAACAGGTTACTTCTTAAACTGTATGAGTCTCTTGATTTTTGCCTATTTATTACTCAGCCATTAACTGATTACAGCATAGGGCCCATAGACCCTGTCCCATCTACCTATCATTGCATGGGGCCATGGCTAACCGAAAACTGATCAGATTGGCAAAACTAAAAAACACAAATAAGATGCGCAGAAGTGGCTAAGTAACAGCCACTTCGAACAAGAATGATTAGACAACCAACCACATAGTGCAGAGGTGTCTCTGTGAGGCTTAAATGCCTGGAGGGTAACAAAGAAAAGCTTCTAATGTATTAACCGTCCACAACTTAATGTAATGAGGAAATCAACAAACAATGGAGGTACTGGGTGAGGATGCTTATTATAAAGAATGCATTGCTATCCTTTGATGAAGGTGCGGTCTGGTAACACAAACAGAAGAGAGGAGCAGCACAAGGTGGCCAGGACAAAGCATCCAAGTCTGCCAACATTCATTCTTTTGTTGCTTTGCATGGTTCATTAACAATCTCCCTTCCCCTATTTTTTGCAATACTGTCCACAGACTGAAATGACATTACCTTACCAGACAGGCTGTGATGTAAATCTCCTGTGGTTTAGTGACAGTGCTTTGAATTTGGAGGAAGGCCGTCAGTATTTCAAGGATAGGACGTTGTAGCACATGTTTTGTTAAACCCTGAAAGGAGAGCGAGAAAGACAGACCAAATAAAGTGATTTTCCTTTAATGGTTGCTCCACTCTAGGACTTAAAATAGCCTCGGCAGGATGAAATCTGATGACTGAAGTAACGGAAGTGATGCAACGTGACTGCTCAAGTGAAGACTTGAAGACAGTCCCTCATTGTTTCCTTTGGGCACCACCCAAGACACACAGAGGAGCAGTTGGAATTGAAACTTCAAGATGAATGTTCAATGATAGATAGTTGCAACACTACATACCACTGCACTCTTAAAAAAACTTAGAAAAATGTGGTGACCTGCCTTTTGGTTTTGTGACTGACGGGCTATATAACATGAACTTGGCAAATCACTGAATTATGTCTGAATCCCTCCCCCTTCATTAAACACCTCCAGGAATGTATGAATCAAACACACAAAGTGTAACTGCTTTGATTTATGTGATAACACAATCTCCATCGAAGTGAACTGATTATTGTTGAAGGTGAATAAAGACGTAGTATCCTTTGTGGTAGAAACACAACAGAGTAGATTAGATTATTAGCTACTTATAACCGTGTCCACATGGAGGCCCTTCGGAATAAGACTTGTTTACTCAAAGTATTAAGAGATACAGTTCATAACGTGTAAGCCTTTTGGACAAAGTCTTATACACCTGGGGTCAGTTTACAGTGTAAACAGTACATGTTATCAAACTGAAGCCTGAGCTTCCATTATGCCACATGCACTGTAGAAAAAGGCTACAACCCTGGTGAATAAATGTTGACATCTTTGACACCAAAGCAGATGTGACAGATGCCAACCTGTGAGGCTTAGGCCTCAGTGACCATCCAGTGTGCCATGTCAGAAAAGCAAAACAGAACTATGAAAGGCCCATGTGTCTGCTGTAAAGAGGTCAGTGGTAGATAACACACTGTTAAGGTGAATGAACGGTAATGTTTGATTTGCAGCACGAGAGCAAACACAAGGATAGCTGTATGACGTTTAAGCGATAGCTCACCACATAATGCTTTGATGGTGAACCCTACATGCAGAACTTTAATTGGTGGGTGGGGTTGAACAGGTGACAGCAAGTCTGTTTTTAATGTGGGCTCTTGCCTAAACAGGTGGCAAAAAGGGAAGTTTTTTTGATCCCTTCTAGCTGCATGGCCCTAGGGGTAGAAAAAAGAAATGTCAGTTGGTCGGTCTTTGGTTCGGACTGAACATTAACGATGTGGTTTTGAAATGAAATGTCTCGCCATTAAATTTGGTATCCACATTCATGTGATTTGTTTACCTAGGAAAGTACATGTTCATCTTTTGTCTAGACTATGTCTCAAGGCTTCTGTCGGGCTGATAGGGACTGAGCAGGAGGAGGAAGATTGTCACAGGAGAAGGAAGGGGATGGGAAAACAAAGGGAAAAGGAAGAGCAGCTGCTGCAAAAGCCATTTGCATCGTTTGATGGAGCGAACAGGAAGTCTTGGCAGTTCGCAAAGAGGTGAGATAATGCTTTCCTACAGGGGTGATGAAGGCGGAATTAAAAGGTCATTACACCACGACTGGACTATTACTCGTAGATGGTGATGACTGGCCATGATACACTGTCCGTAAATACACAATCTACCGGTTGAGATCATAAAATTCTTAGACATGACTTTTAAAAAGTAGAGGAGAACTCATCTAATTTGATTTTAGATTAGTTATCAATGTGTGAAAAACCACCTTTATCTTTCGAGGAAAAACAGGCTGCTCTATATTTGTCACTTGGAGAGGCCATAACAAATTCCACAGATGATTGTATTCCCACGTTTTGTGTCGCTAAGAGATACTGGCAGACCCCACGTCATCAGGTCTGATGGCAGTGATCACTCCGCACAGCTTTGTCAAAGGATGGTGGGGGTGTCGAGCCAGGAGACACAAACACGCAGGTGAGACAAAACCACGGCAGTGGTGACAACAGCCTCTTGTCAGTGTGGAATGTAAAGACACACAGCAGCATGGAGTTGTGGAATGGTTCCAGGTCCTGTGGAAACTAAAGTTGCATTTGGGTGAGTTTTAAGCTGTATTTGGAGGCCGTGTTGAGGCAACTGGGTGCTGACCTTGTTTCACACAATGGGCGCACTGCTGAGCACCACGTGTACATTTGCATCTGATTTTGCATGCGTTTATGCATGTGTGCATGTGTAATCACAGCAGCATGCGCGCTTGTGTGTGTGCCTGTCATTGTGTATGGCAGGTCGCTACAGGAGTGGCAGTCGCTGCCCTTTGAAAAAGTTGCCATCCGAGTTTCAGTGAGAGGAGCCAGAAAAATGCTACAAGGATAGTAGGTTCCAAAGAAAAATGAGGCCTTTACTGACTTGTGAGACACGCAAACAGTTCTGACCCCACCCAGACTCTTTGTAGATTTACACAGATGGATAATAGCTGCCTACAATTATTTAATAATGGATGCCTAACAATAGAAAACAAGTAGAACAGGGAACACCAACTGTTATTTACATTTTGGAGTGTTGCCTTCCTCCAATCATTTTTTTACTTGCCTAATTTCTTACCAGTGCTATTGTATTGTATCCTGTGGCACATCCTGCTGCTACAGCACATACTGGAATGTCCTGCATTGAGTCAGGGACACATGTCTCAGGATAGACATCATACCCCCCCCAATACATCTCAGATGCAAAGACAGCACAATGGCTGACGTTTTGCCTCGGCCCAAAGGGAGAGGAGGGTCAACTTAAACGAGAACAAGAACGATGCACACATCTGGATTTAATGGTCGTATATAGTTTGTGTAGGCAAATGTGCTTGACATCATAGTGATGTCACTCCTGTCTCTGTGAGTGAACCCTGTGGTTCAGCTGCACAAAGCCATTGACATAGATTTATTTTTTGAATCACATTCCTGCCATTTGTTTGTCAGTCCCTAACTGACTTACGTTCGTACTCTGGTGACCTTACAGGTTGTGCTTTTTGCTTTTATGGCCTGTGTTTGTATTCGCCTGTGGTTAGCTGCTGAACTACTAAACCGTGCCAAGTTAGCTGTCATGGCTGCCTGGTATATGCTTACATGTTTGTATAAAATGTGGTATCGATTACAGAAACCCCAGTTCAGGTGCTGCCCTGAAATATAGTAGGATTATTCGGATTACAAAGGATAACAGGTCAGAAGTATGATGTTACTGCATGAGAGAGTGAGCTCAGTCTGTTTCTCACCCTGAATTTCAAACTTTAGAATAAGCATTCTGAAGTTTAAATAAAACTGTAACTTGCTCAACGACTGAATTTAATCTTCTTTTGGCTGTAGATATACTGGTGGAGTCTTGTAACAAGGCTCCAACACCTCTCTGCTCTGTGGAACTATAGGAGCCTAAAAAAGTGACAGCAGTTTTCAAAGGGGGAAACAGATAATGATGACAGCACCTTCACTTTTTACCCTCACAATCTCCGTCCCTACGAAACTTTGCAATGTATAAAGGGGGACTCTGTAATCAAACTAAATACAACCCCAATGCTCTTTATCAAATACACATCATAAATATATTATGTACATTCTTTTCTGTTTAATTCGAAAATAAAGACTGGTAGAAACTGAACCAAGATATTGTTTTCACCACCTGCCCTTAGTTTATTTGTTTTCTTCATACAGGTGTTTGTGTGTTCAGGTTGGACTGCATTGAGAAGATCTCCCTGGTCATAAAATGCAAACAGCGCCACTCCCCGGACAGCCTACTCACAGCATTTTATTCTGTTGAGGTCATCCTCCCTGAGGCCAAAGTTTAGCAGCCTAGCAACATAGTTTAGGCAGCTACTGTAACAATCACAGAGGCTAAGAAGCGCTTCTATTAGTTTTCATTAAAAAAAACCCTCTTCATGAAATATCTCTGAGAACATTTGTATTTTTGCACCACCACAGTTCTGCCGATTCCCGCAAAAAGGTGGCTCTGTGAGGAATGCAGACACGTGTGGGCCGGCCAATTATGTGCACAGTTGAAGATTGAAGATTACAGTGAGTAAAGGAAGGCAATGCAAAAACAATTAACTGTTTCACTAAACATATCTGGAGCTTTTCATGTTTTTCCAACTTTAAAAAAAATGTTCTGCCATGTTAGGTAATTCAATTTAGTAAGCATTATTTTCTGCCCATGCCTAAGATAATAAACAATGGCGATTTACCATAATGGGTTACATTTTCTGGTGGGAGTGAATCCACTATACCTACAAACGATTTGGTTAGAATGTTGCGCATACTGTATAGATTAATAGACCTGGAATTCAGACTTTTCATTTTGTTATAATAGTTCACAATTGAAAGATACAGTTAAACATTGACAATACCTGGACAAAGATGACTCGAGTGCTAACTACACACACACACACACACACACACACACACACGCACACGCACACACACACACACACACACACACACACACACACACACACACACACACACACATTTTTGTAACTTTTGGCAGGCAACTTTTGTACCTGTGTAGACCTGTTGTAGACCAAGCAAAAGATACTTTCCCCAGGGGGACAATTGACTTTATCTCATTACTTTACATTATGGCCTAAATAGCCACTTTAAAGCGGTACATTCCAGAGTTGGACATGCCAGGGACACAACACTTACCTGTGCATCAGTGTTTCATCAGTAGTAGATCAAAAAGTGGTTAAATAACATAAAATAAATAATGTATTTGTTTATTATTCTACAACAGATATTACAAGCTTATAATTATAATATTTTGGAATTTTTATACTAGTGCAGTGCTAGTGCAAAACATGCCTGTTCAGAATGGGCTACATGCTTGGACTGTGGTGCGGCAGCTTGCAGCTTTCTCGAAACACTGGTGTAAACGGCCTTCAGTCTAGTTCTCAGGAAAAAACATCAGACGTTACCGTTCGGCAAGATAGGCAACCTGGGCCTGGGGCCCCAACTAAAAGGGCCCCAAACAGCTATAGATTACTATGATGTTTAGATAAAAGTATTGAATTATGTTACCATTCAAACTCATTGTACCAAGAAATAACTTACAAAGCACTTGAAAGTGCTACTTAGCCTACTACTGTGTTCTTCTTCTTCAGAGGAAAACATTGTAGTACTACATTTACCTGACAAATGATAAATGTTACTGGTTACATTGCAGATTTAGATTCTACTCACAAAATATAACAATTAAATACATTATTAGATACATTATGATTCATTAAACTATCCAGCACCGTATTAGAATTGCAAGCTCCACCTTGAAGAGATGAAAATTGAAGTACATTGTGCTGATAATGCCTCTTTCACTCTTCACAGGACTCTTACTGTGCGGTATTAATTGTTTTACCATAATATTTAATAGTTCAACTTTCGGAAGTTTTTGAGTACTTCTTCCACCACTGCCAATACCAAAATTCCCAGTTGGACAAAAGCATGAAAAGTAACGCAAAACAGCGTTTGCCTATAGACTTTTGGGTAGAACTGGCTTTTTGTATTTATTTTTTTTTGGCAAAAGGTGTGTCAAGTGTGAAGAAAAGATACCGTAAATGTGTCTCAAAGAAAAAGCACTAATAATCCATCATCGTGAGGCGCTGTGTACATTTCGAAGCTACAACGTTCCATACATTTTACCAGAGAAGAAGACTTTGAACGAATGACGTCCACTAAGAGGATGAGGCCCCGCCCCCAAGTGCTCTCCCCGCGCAGTGTCGTCAAAGATTGTGTATAATTGAGAAGATGAATCACTTGATCACGAGAAAAGGGAAGCTGAAACAACATTGTTTTATCAACAGCCACGCATTACATCAAATGTTAAACATGTGTGATTTCGTTTTTTTTGCGAGGAAGTGATTACATCTCTCGTTTTCTGACGAGTTGTTGGTAAAGTTGAGCCAATGACACGCTGACTTTCACTGTACTCTGACTGACATTTCAAGGGAGTGAGAGTTCCTCTTGTTTCTCTCCTCTCTGATCCATTCCATGCTTTGTATCTTGTACAAGTTGTGATGCTACATTTAAGCCTAAATATATACCTTTTTAACCGTATTTAAGTGCATTCACCGCTGTTGTCTGCTGTTAAACTACGCTGCATCTTAGTCAGCAGCACTGTAAACATGGCAGGAGTCATCCGGAGGCTCGACGAGACCGTTGTCAACCGGATTGCTGCAGGAGAGGTTATCCAGCGTCCTGCCAACGCCGTCAAAGAAATGATTGAAAACTGGTAACTGACTAGCCACATGACACAGTTATGTTTAATAACGTGAGCTTATGCTAGGTGTTTGACAAGTGGCTTAAATAACCTGCAGTGGGACCAATACAAGTGACAATATGGCAGGACCGGTGTTTAAATCAAGCAAAGCCGCTTATCAACAACACCTGTAACATACAGTCTATGGTGACGTCATAGTCATGTGACACTGCGAACTAATGATTCAACTTGAAATGTATCATGGCTGTATAGTAACTAACTTGTATCGTATGTTCCAGTTTGGATGCCAAGTCCACCAACATCCAGGTGACGGTGAAAGACGGCGGACTGAAGCTCCTCCAGATCCAGGACAACGGCACCGGGATCAGGGTGTGTGTGACGGGGGCAGCTGTGAAGGCCCACAGCTGTTTTGGGTGTTTGGAAAAGTGTCCTTCAGATGGGAACTCATGCCACGAATTCCCTTTGTGATAACTACAGAGTTTAACCCAAAAAAGTTAAGACACAACAGAAAGGACCCTGTGCCCCCCCCCTTGTATCCAGTCTAATAGGCAGTCTGGACCCCCATTAGTTCAGATTCAGTGTTTTGTTTTTCCACTGCCAAGAGAGTGTGTGTGTGCACACACCACTGGTAGGTGGGTCTCTCTGCGCCCCTGTCTTTTATCTACGCCGTCATCTTCTCTGATCAAGCTGTCTGTTCTATTTTCCGAGGCAGAGAGAAGATATGGACATTGTTTGTGAGAGGTTTACCACCAGCAAACTCCAGACTTTTGAGGACCTCTCGGCTATTGCAACCTATGGATTCCGAGGAGAGGTAGAGCTCTGGAGCAGCAGCAGCAGCAGCCTTCAGGTTATTAAATGTTGAAGTACATTTTGATGCGACTACGTCACATTTGTTGCCTGTTCTTGTTTGCAGGCCCTTGCGAGTGTGAGCCATGTTGCCCATGTGACCATAACGACTAAAACCGCTGACGCCAAGTGCGCCCACAGGTATGCTAACGTTTGAAAACATGCTTCACTCATCTACTGTCTTGCCTTCCTTGAAGGTTACGTGCACATTACAATGGGTAGAAAGTAACCAGGTGATGTATCGACGTTCTCTGCAGAGCCAGCTACAGCGACAGCAAACTGAAAGGCCCTCCCAAACCATGTGCCGGCAACCAGGGAACCCAGATTCTTGTGAGTTGTGGAGCACATCAACTTTTACTGACTGACATCGATGGATGTTCAGAGACCTACAATAGTTTGCTCTCCCTGCCTGCAGGTGGAGGACCTCTTCTATAATGTGTCCACCAGGAGGAAAGCTTTAAAGAGCCCCAGTGATGAGTACTCCAGGATTGTGGATGTGGTCAGCAGGTCTGTGATCTTGGCTTCACTACTTGCGTCTTGTGATTCCTGCCCTTTTGATGAATGCCACTGTGTTTGAATAACTTGCGTTTTAATGTTTATTTTGAAGGTACGCCATACACAATTCAGGAAAAAGTTTTTCTGTCAAAAAGGTGAGACGTGCTTTCTTGTTCTTTCATTTTTTGTAACATTTCGTTGACCATGATTGGCTCCACAACACCGGACACAAAAAATACCCTCTGTATTATAGATGAGGCTGCGAAGAATTACTCTTTGCTTAAAAGGAGAATATTATTTATGGCCTTCTTTTTTTCCAGCAAGGAGAGACTGTGGCAGATGTGAGGACTCTACCCAACGCATCTGTAGTAGATAATATTCGAGGAGTTTTTGGAAATGCAGTCAGCAGGTATTAAGCAACAAAGAGAGACAAAAAAAAAAAAGATATGCTCTGATGCTCTCTGCAGTTCTGTGACCTCTTATCGGCGAAACGCCGCCTGCATGATCGGCTCTGTGGTATGTTCCCAGGGAGCTGATCCAAGTTGGCTGTGAGGATCAGAAGCTCGCATACAAGATGAAGGGCTACATCTCAAACGCAAACTACTCTGTCAAGAAATGCATCCTGGTGCTCTTCATCAACCGTACGTATCACAGAAAAGTGAAAATGTGGCTCACTGGTGCAGATGGTTTAATCCGATTAGCGCTTTGTTGAATGAAGATTGTGATCTGTGACGTCTCAGATCGTCTGGTGGAGTCGAGTGCTTTGAAGAAAGCAATCGAGACAGTTTACGCTGCGTACCTTCCCAAGAACACGCACCCTTTTCTATACCTCAGGTAACTTAAAGCGCATTTGTCTGTTCTCCATAACGCATTCTACTACGGTCTAATTCATCTGATATCCACCGCTGCTTTCTCATCACCACAGTTTGGAGATCGCTCCGCAGAATGTGGACGTCAATGTCCATCCCACAAAACACGAGGTGCATTTCTTGCACGAGGACAGCGTGATCGAGAGCGTTCAGAAGCACGTCGAGAGCAAACTTCTTGGCTCCAACTCCTCACGCACATACTTCACTCAGGTATGTTGATGACCGGATCACTATCTCTGCGAAGATGCTGGCATCGTCACCACTGAGATAGATCTAACCTCTGTCTTTCTTGATGATAAAATGTTTGCACTCCGCCCAGAGATCACCTGTCACTTTTACACTGTATCCATTTTTTCCCCTTTTTAAAAACTTGAATTGTGACAGTGTTGAGATGATTCACACACTGTGTGTTCTTGTGCAGACGTTGCTGCCAGGGCTGTCGGTCTCAGGCGGCAGTGAGGTCAAGTCCCCCGGCGCCGCGGCAGAGCCTAGCGAGCGAGTCTACGCACATCAGATGGTGAGGACCGATTGTCGCTCGCAGAAGCTGGACGCCTTCCTCCAGCCGAAAGAGAAGCCGCCACCTGACCCCGAACCAGCCGGTCCCAGCAGCGGGGAGGCTGCGACCAAAGCCGCCGGGCCCGACTGCGTAGAGACGGAGGAGATGGATGATGCGGACATGCTGATGGCCCTGGCTGAGCAGGAAGCAGAGGGGTCAAAGGGCAACGAAGATGATGCCAACAGTGCTCAAAGGTGAAAAAAAAATAATCCCACCAGCGCTACATTGGGTGTGGCAGTATGCGTGTTCAGCTGAGGATGAAAGACTAAAGTCAGTGCCACCATGATTACTCCAGATCCAGACAGAACAGGTCTTGATGTATGACTAACCCTGTAACGTCAGCAACTCTGTACATTGACGTGCAGCAGAGGAGGTGAGTAAGAGCGCCGGAAGAATGCAATAGTAAAGTAGTGTGTCAGCACTCGTGAATGACGTCATCTCCCTCTGGGCCAATCGGAAACAAAAATGTCAACTTGTTTTGACCTGTTGTTGCTGACGTTATAGTAGCTAGTAGCTGTTTTTAAAGCTCCACCAATAAGTATTTTTATTTGTTACCCTCTCAGAATGATCACCCTCCACAGCTTTCTTTTAGCTTATTGTTCTAGTTTTAGGCAATCAAATTAGTCTTAAAGTCCCACTACTCTCATTAATCCAGTTTTCTGCTAAAAGGTTTTGATAAATCCAGCGAACACTACCTGCTTAGGGGAAGAAAAGTCAAACATCCTGTCAAAGACCGAGAATTTTCTCTCAGTAGTTGTTAGAAACCAAAAACTGGAAAACATTTATCAGAAGGCCGTGACTCCAGATGAGTGTCAATGTTGCCCCATCACTGCTGGGTGTGTGATTTGGTAATTCTTTGCCGAGTCTCTTCAACGTTAATAAAATAACCATATGGCAAGTTTATAGTCCTCAGATTTTGGATTTACTCTGCCCCCGTGTGGCTGGAAGAAGTAACTCATGCCGCTGACATTTTTCAGGAACTTGTTGCTTCTATTATAACGGGGCAAAAAAGATCTGCCACCCATTAATAGAGTGATTAAATGCGTCCACATTTTCACAGCCTGTTACAGGTCATAGTGCATCTACCGTCAGCCTGACTGACTTATTGTCTGGAGAGTACAAGTGTCTGTAAACATGTTTGTGTTTGAGCCAGGAAGCGACCCAGAAAAGAGCAGCAGCAGCAGCCGGAGGAAGAAGTAGACGAGGACCTGACGGCTGCAACCATGCCCAAGAGACGAGTCATCAAACTGAACAGTGTTAAAGAGCTCAGAGCTGAGATCACTGAGCACACACACAAAGGTAAACAAAACATGTCATCTATTACAGCTAAACTGTTAAATCCGCCAACGAACCCCATCTTTCCCTCTCGCAACTCTATACTTCCCTGTGATTTTACTTTCTTCTCAAGGCCACAACTCAGCTCCATAACTACTTTCATACAACTTCTTGTTACTTCACATTCATCCATCATCTTGTAAGCATAATCTACAACTCAAAATGTAGTAAATATGTATGTACATTTTTTTTTTCTTTTTCTCCAGGGCTTCAAGAAATGCTGCAGAACCACTCGTTTGTGGGCTGCATCAACCCACAGTGGACTCTGATCCAACATCACACCAAGCTGTACCTGCTCAACACCACTAAACTCAGGTCAGAGCCACAGGACGCACGCACCGTTGTGTTGTTTCAGCCTGCTGCTCTATGTCCCAATTCACTCTTTTGTTTCCGCTGCAGCCAGGAGCTTTTCTACCAAATACTCATCTACGACTTTGGGAACTTCGGTGTACTAAGACTGTCTGTGAGTTAAGTCTAGATTGTGAATTGTTTGTATAAACTGCACAGGTTGTGATTTTAAATGGCTGATCATGTGCATTCAGACACCAGCTCCACTTTATGACCTTGCCATGCTGGCTCTGGAGTCTGAGGAGAGCGGCTGGACAGAAGAGGACGGTCCTAAAGAGGGCCTGGCTCAGTACATAGTGGACTTCCTGAAGAAGAAAACAGAGATGCTGGAGGACTATTTCTCCATGGAGATAGACCAGGTCAGTTGGGACATTGTGGTGTGATTATCTGGGGGGGAAGAGAGAAACAAGTTTCCAAGTACATTTTTTACACATGCTGTAAACCTGAGCTTTGTGCATTGTAGGAAGGAAATCTAATAGGGCTGCCGTTACTGCTCGACAAGTACACGCCCCTCATGGAGGGCCTCCCCATGTTCATCTTGCGCCTGGCCACTGAGGTGAACCTCTCGCAGCTCTCTCATTTATCACGAGATTCTGGAAACAAACTGTATCTGAAGGCTTCTGCTTGCTGGTGTTGTGCAGGTGAACTGGGACAATGAAAAGGAGTGTTTCAGAGACTTGAGCAAGGAGTGCAGCATGTTCTACTCTATCAGGAAGCGCTACATCCTAGACGCCCTGCCGGGAGAGGAGCAGGTGTGAACACCAGACTCACGTTTCAAACAATGCTAGTGCCAGATGCATTTTAACTTCCTTTACAATAACAAAGAGCTGACTAGTGTGATGTTATGTGATTTTTGTTTCAGGATGCTGAGGCAAACTCGTGGCGTTGGAAAGTTGAGCACTTCATTTTCAAAGCTTTCCGAACCCTCTTGAGTCCTCCGAAGACCTTCAGTGAGGACGGCACTGTGCTGCAGATCGCCAACTTACCTGATCTCTATAAAGTATTTGAGAGGTGCTAAATCTGATCACCAAATCAACCCCACATGCTGCTCTTTTTGTACTCCATTTGTTCTGTAAATAAACATTTTGTACGAGACAAAGCTTCAGATGTTTGTCTTCGAGTGAAAAACAATATTCCTGTTCTGAATAACCCATTTCAATGTGCCAAGGCTACACATGGGTTTCTAAAAGTAAGAACTGGAACATGCTGCCAGGAAAAACAGAATTGGGTCACGAGTCCTATTACGAAACCTAAAATGTGCCAACACACTTGCTTGACTTACTGCTACGTGTTCCGTCAGTCTAAAACATGTGTGCAGTTTGGAGGAATCAGCTCTGTGTAAAGGAAATGAACACCGCCACAGTTTCCAAATACCTTATGGACAATTACACATTTAAAACACCTAAAAGCACGAGTGAATGAAGGAAACCTGCAAATGTATTTCCATGACTTATGCTATAGTAACAGTGTGTCTCTGTATTCCAGTCACATGGTCTAACTACAACCAGAGTTTAAAAATGAAAAAAAGTGACCTAATGTGAAATAAACCCTAACCCATGAAAAAGAAAATATTCAGATTGTTTACACAGTTCTGTAAATTACACATTTATTTTCAAGAAATCTTTTAAATATTTGAAAAAATTCAATGAAACCGCAGCAGAAACAGTTGGTTTTACATATTTTTCAAATAATGACTGCACCTTTTTTTAAATACATCTTTCTGTACCTGTTAAAAACAATTCTTGTTTCATTGAGCGGTGCGAACCCCCAGTCTCCTAGTGTGAGAAGGCACTTCACTGTGAGGGGAAGCTGGGAAGGTGCAAGGCCAGAGCAGCCGTGAGGGTTGAATAGTTTAAAAGCATCATTATACTCATTCATGCAACTTATCAAAAAAAACAAAACTAATGAAAACAAAAACAAAGTACAGCCAAGCACCCAGCCAGAGAGATATGAAATCTCATGGATAACATGTAGGACAAAGCTCTGAAAAATTAAGTAGTGATGAGAGAAACCTCCTCAGATCCATCTCCCAGCAACTTTATAGTTTTATTAGTTAAGTTTCTGAGTCATCCCTCCAAAAACACTACCAGACAAAACAAATGCTTCTGGTTTAAAAAAAAAAAAAAGACAGTTCAGTTTGTTGCCTGTGCTACAGTTTTTTGTTTTTTTTAAAAAAGTGTTTTTGGTTAGCTACAATTCTTAAAGTGTTACAGCTAAAAATGGAAATGTGCTCCAGACGCAATATGGCAGTCAGAGGTCTGAGGTGCGAGTTTAAGGGCTTCTGTGGTGACGCTGCCTTGCCTCACTGCTGTGACAGGAGGGCGTTCCTGTTGGCTTTCATCTTCTCAAGGCGTTTTACTAGATGGTTGTTGGTCATCTCCATCTCCTCGGTCTTATCTAGAGCTGTGCGCAGCTGTGGGGGAACAGAGGGGAAAAGTTTATTATAGTTTTTTTATTTAACCTTCATTTAGCCTGGAAAGACCCATTGAGATCGAGGTCTCAATTCCGATGGTGCCCTAGTTTTAACTCCCACAGGCTCCACCCTCTACTGGACTCTATGGGTAACACCCGTTATCAGGACAATGAGGACATACCCATTCAAATGTGTGCAGACCCTACAGTATTTAAAAAAGGCAGCACAACCTTTTTTTCCTCTTCAGCGAAAGCCGATTTTTGTCCACCGACTCCCGCTTCAAGAACCTGGTAAGTGGCCGCCCTGTTTCGCCTGGTTTGTGTCTATTTGAAACCTGCAGGGTCAGGCCATGGCTCTACCCAGTTCAGGTGCGTAGTACCTGGATTGGCTGGGGTGGAGGCACGTCCTGAATGGCCAGCTCGATAATGCAGATTTTCAGTTGGCAAATGCATACTCTGGTTGGAGGAGAGTAATACCCATAGAGTCCAGTAGAGGGTGTGTGCATGCTTTTAAATCTGAGGTTACAATAGCGTAACCTTCGTAACATATATATTCGATAATTCTTATAAATTACAAAACAATAAAATAAAATCAGCCAGGAATAGCCATATCTCTATCTCTCTATATACACACTGTTTCTAAAACAATGTAAAAAACACCAACCATCAATAATACATTGTACCATCACATCACAAGGGAGAAATAATGCCGACAGCAATTCAGTCGTGTTTTAGCCATTTGTGAATGTCTGAACCAGCACGCCATCGCCTTGCTGCGAGTATGGAGAGTTACGTTCAGCCTTCTTCATTTCAAGTTTTATATTATAAAGCACTGGCCTGTGTCTTTACCTCTCTTTGAAGTTTCCGCTTTTCGGCTTTAAGTTCGTCTTCTACTTTCTCCGAGTTGTCTGCTGATAACTTGTACCTTGACACTTGCCCTTCAAGTCTGTTAATCTGGAAAATGGACACAAAAGAGTACAATTTGGTGACTTGGAGCCCTAAAACACTTAACTTTTTCATATTTGTGTATTATATTTCTATAATTCACTACTACTATTATTGACAAGAAATGTATTTTTAACTTACATTTTGTTCCATTGTACCCATTTCCTGTTCTGCCTTAGAAAGCTTGAATTTGTATTCACTAATCTGTCTGTTGGCATCTCCTACAGAGAAAAACAGAAACCAGTGAGTTTGAAAATACAAGTGTTCAAACAATCTGTGATCCGATACATAATTATACGGCCAACTTACTCTGCATCTCTATAATGTGTAGGTCTGTACCGTTCTCCATCTTCTCCCCATCTGTGTATGCACCGTCCATCTTTGTGTGCTTCTGTCTCTCCTCCTCCAGCTGATTCTTCAGCTTCCTGATCTGAGCCAGCAGTTCATCTTTCTCCTCTGCCAACTTTCGTAGCCTGACATCTACAAGACGGATGGAAAATACATTAAGCTGATGCAATTTACTGGAACATGGGGAATGCTGATTGTGCAAACTGGAGTTGTCTTTCATTACAAGCTTTGGTGCTTGTAACTACACACCCCATCAGATCAGTGTATTTAGCCTTCATGTGGACAGAAGCAATATGCCAGACTCACCCAGCGGGCCCTCTCCTGCAGACTCCAGCACCTGGGCGGCCTCCTGGGAGACCACAGTGATTCCTGAGGACAGAGGCTCATGGCTGACGTCTCCATTTGGAGTGCCGTCCGGGATGATGACCAGCCCGTGTTTCTGTGGCGAGAGAACACAGAACGTTACTGAGGACTGGTTCCACGCTCTCTGTTGGCCAAACACTTCACAGAACAGAGGATATGCACTGATTTCACTTTTTTAAAGATACTACAGCCCTGACCATGCATGAGAGAAGACGCAAACCAACAGTTGGCCGCTACGAATGGATGAAAAACAAACAAAAAAAAAAAAAACTTGAAAAAGTGAAAGGCCATGGTAAATGACAATAATCTGTAGGACGAACTGAACAGTCAGTTGTCTGTGGATGTTTAAGCGGAGACGGTGTTGATCTGCACAGCAGTGAGTGTCTTCACACCAACAGAGGAGAGGATGATGCCACAGGACTGTTGTAGACAAAAATTAGGGTGTTGCATTAACCAAAGCCTGAAGGCACAAACTAAAAAACCCCGTTCCTATTCTAAAGCCAAGTCTGGATTAAATTAAAAAAAAAAAAACATTCTGAATCTCTCGTACGATTATTTGCAAATCATCTCTTTGGCATTGTTACCACATGAATGCACAAAAGCAGATGCGGACTACTGTACCTTTGCCACTGTGGGAATGTAATGATATCTACGTACAGTGATTAGAAATCCACCAGTAATTTGATATCGTACACTGTAGTCATGGTCAAGTACATGTACCAAATGAATTATGGAAAACCACCAAGTAGTAAATAAGTTGTCAAGAAAATGAAATGGAAAGAAAAACAAAGACTGAGAAGTAAAAAGTGCAAAAACAATAGCAGGTCTGATAGCATTTACTGGCTTAGTTCCAACCAAAAGGAAAAGTATAAAAAGCAGTTTTGTGCCAGCAAGTCATTCCTACTGGGACTTTAGGAAGACCTACCTCTCCTGCTTTGGCCTTCCCCTTGATGTCAGCAAGCTCATCTCTGAGCTCGTCTCTCTCATTCCTAATGCAATCAAAGTACTCTTTCTGTCTCTCTAGGGCCTGGCCACACAGACGAGAAAAGACAAGAGAGTGGAGAAGAGGCAGAGGAGAAGTTTGATCCACTGTGGACAGACATGCAACACCACAAGCTACAGCAAGACATCTCCCATGCACAAACATGAAGTGACTGTGAACATCAAGCCAACAAAAAACACATAGAAACAAACACACACGAGGAGATTAAGAGGCGTGTGATAAGAGCAGGGACTGAAGATACAGAATCAGTGAGGAGGAAGATCTTTTTGACTTTGTGAAAACTACAAAAATAAATAAGTATGATGCTTTCATCACTACGAGTCTGACTTCTTGACCTAACAAATTAATTATCCACAGGTGGAACATGCATGTCATGCTAGAATAGTTCATTCTTTTTAAGTTGACATTGCAAACCTAAATAAAACAATTTCTATTTCACAGGCTGCCCACTGCAGACTTTAACATAGTGCCAGTGCACTTGCATT
Source organism: Cebidichthys violaceus (assembly GCF_023349555.1). Lineage (NCBI taxonomy): Eukaryota > Metazoa > Chordata > Actinopteri > Perciformes > Stichaeidae > Cebidichthys > Cebidichthys violaceus. Next base: position 11,603,020 of record NW_027176263.1, read on the forward strand.
GTCAGCTGAGGTTACAGGATCCAAACCCAAAACCCTGTTATTTTGACATGCAAAATTCAAAACTGTGAATGTGTCCAGGTATGCGCTAATGCTTAAAGGGTCTCCAACATGCAGAGACGGCATGAAAGGCAAAAGAGGTGGATGCACAATCATCTATTGCCTCCCATGTTGTGTCAGAGCACCCCTGTGGGACCTCCTACCCCAATCTTTTTGTCCTTCCAGTTTATCGTTTCCTGCAGGTCAAACACCTCTCTGGTGAGGGCATCTAACTTAGTCTGCATTCGCTGGCTCTCCTGGAGCGGCGTTGGGAGCAGTGACAAGATGACAGTACAGGATAAGAACAGAATAGGAATAATTGAATGGAACAAAGACAAAAAGGAGAGCAAATGTACATAAACACATACAAAAATGAGAGAAAAGCACAGACGAAACACGGTGAGAAGAGACTAATTTGAGGAGATTATGCTGAGAAAGAAATGAATGATCGTGTTCAGAGTCAGATAGGACAATGAAACGGAGCCAAAAGTCAGAAGGGACAGAGAGGACCTAGACGCAGGCAAGTGCCAATCAATCCTTATCAAGTTCCTGCAGAACAGAGCCTCCTCTGCAGCCTGCACAGAGGCATCAACGCCTTTCAATGTGTTGACAGAATAGCAGTCTGATGTGGTCACGCTGGCAGAAACAGGGTTTGTTTTTTTTTCCCCCTAATGGGAGGGCAGCCTTACCTCTATAAGCTCATCTCTCTGGCGAATTCCCTCTTTCAGTTCTTCCTGTTTATGCTGCAGGACTGTACACGTGTGCTTTTGTCTTTCTAGTTCCTGAAACCATAGACGGAACATTTCAGCCACAACCCTACCATGTAAATATTTAGCATTTTTTACCTGCATGAAATTGATTCCTGACATGTGGTTTAAGACTAAATTAGAGCTTCAGAACTTTTCTTGAACAAGTCAATTGAACCTTTGTCTTGTCTTCCAGCTCTCTCTTCATCTCAGCCGTTTGCTCCTCCATCTCCTCTATGACGTCCTTTAGTGTGTCCACTTGATAGATGAGGTTGCCTTTGTCGTTGTCCAGCTGTGCATTCGATACCATGGCTTTCTTATACTTCTCCTCCACCTCTGCAAGTGACTCCTGATAAGGGTGGGAGCATGTTAATAAACAGGAAATTGGTTTAAAGCAAAGCTCACACATACATGCACCAGCTGGGCTCTCTGGTATAAAAAAAAAATAATTCCTTTTAACAGACATTGGCCAAACATACCACACTATGTCTTTTTTGAATAAATGTAAGTAAAGGTATAATTCTGTACCACCTTTTGTGTAATTTTAAAACAGGTCATTTGTGACTAATATGCGTGGTGCCATTGATTACGTAATAATTAAAATGCTCTGAATCACTACCAGGCGTGAAACAAGGCAATGGTGTGAAAAGGGGATCTGAAAGAGAGAACCACCAACCATAAACTCTATGGAAAAATTGACTCTCTATGTAAGGACCAAAGCAGGGATCCATGATCAACGCTGGGGAAAATGGACATTATACAAGAGAAAAGATGGGTAGTGTTCTCAGCTGGCCCAAAAAGTACAGTTCAAAAGGTTGAAAAGAATGTATGGTGACCTTCCTTTTTCTTTCCCGTTTACGTTTATGTTTATTTTTATTTATTTTTTTGTCATCATTCTGTTGTGATTTTTGTTGAGTGAAACAGCAATGTAAAAAAAATAAATAAATAAAAAAATGTAAAAAAAGAAAGAGAGAACCACACGTGAACAACCAGGAAACAAGATGGTGAAAAGTAATCTCGCTTAAGTTCATCAGCAGTATCACACTCCACCAAGACCAATAAGGGAGTCAGGTTTGTTAGTAAACTACTCTTATCAATAAAACATGGTGTTCTTTCCAAGAGAGACAGAAACCACTGAAAGTGACAGCAGGAGTCAGCCAGAGGGTCGTCAAACACTGTGGGTGGTAGAAGAGCCTCAGAATTGAAAGCATGACTGTCATCTGTCAGCAGGTGGAGCAATTTAACTCTTCTTCTTAAAACGTCATTCAGGACACGACCAGCAAGTTGGATCAAACAGAAAGTGAGGGAAGATCATGCAAAAGAACGACCATACGCAATTCACTCTGGGAGCATGCAAAGACACGACTGTGGAGTTTGGAGCTACAGAGGGGTATGAGTGGGGAGGCAGGAGGGGGGGGTTAGTGACGCTATACTGCTCCCAGAGAACAAGAGAAGGCATGCTGTGAGATCAAGCCCCTCTACCTTCAGCTCTTTAAGCCCTTGCATGTACCGCCCTTCTACATCCTGAATCTGGTCCTTTAGTTCATAGATATCCTGTAGAGCAGATGAAAGGAATGGTCGGGGTGAACTGGGGCATCAGAGAGAGGGAGGGGGGGGGGGGGGGGGGGGTATTTTCAAGGGGAGAGAACAAAGCACCCGTGCTGCCATCTCAAAAACAATCTAGCTGGCATACACCTGACCAGGGCACCCAAGTTTAAAAAGGAACAGCTTCAAAAGGACACATGTGACATCCATAAAGACAAACGGTTAAAGCAGACTCTTAGAACAGCAGGGAGGGCACAACAAAGAAAGGTTTATATGCAGAAGACATGTACTAGCATTAAACTCTATAACAATACAATTACGGACATCTGGTACAAGTACAATTGAATTCATATACGAGCATTTCTTTATCAGTATACAGTCAAATCTATAGAAGTGGGACACTGTGTGTATTGTGCACCTTACCCTAAGTTCACTCAGACTGGTGTCGGGGTCATAGGCGCTACCCGTGTCTGCGCTGCCCCGTCGTGACGAGGTGCCACCCAGTGACGCTAACGTGGCTGCCGAGAGGCCTGGGGTGGCACATCGGGAAGACGGCTGAGAACACAAAAAGCACCACAAAACCCCAGTCAGAAAACTCCGACAGCTTATTCAACACCATCACCTGATATTGCAGGGCCCGATTCAAATCCTCCTGAGGGAAGTAGTAGTCATTGTTGCATGCTGAAGTGTATTTTATAACCTTGACAAAACTAGCTCGCAACCTCCATAGGCTGCGAGTATAAAAGCCAGATAATGGTGGTGTGTTACATGGTTGATGCCCAATATGGTATAAAAATCTGCTTATTGTTGAGTGTGAGATTAAACTTACTCACTGACTTTGAATGCATAAAGTAAAAAGCTAAATAATGACGCACTCACCCGACTAAAATCTGTATACTGCTTGTCACATTTTTCATCCAGCTGAAATAAAGAGAAGAAATATTATAAAAACAGAGCATCATCATTTTGAGAAGACCCATCCTGTGATGTCATGCTTGGAGTCGTTTCCTCGTCTGTGAATCAGGGAGTTAGTCATAGAGTTAATAGGAGACTCGGATAAGTGCTGCATGTTCACAGATATTAAAGAGTAAATGAAACACTGAGTGAATCACACCACTCCGTTTAAAGAAGATGTTTCTTTCATGCTGCTGCACCCTGCAGTCACATCCACGTCAGTTGAACTTAAACCACTTAACCTATTTACAGTCAATAAAAACACACACTGTGGGATGAGTTCTGAAAACCAAATGCTATCTTTCACCATGCATCATTGGGGTTGCACTTCTCAGCCCACTGTTAACTTACAGCGTCCAAATCCGGAATGCTCACATCATCAAGGTCAGATACAATACTGCCTCTCCGGTTGGTGCGGCTGAAATAATCTGCAGCCGACTCGCTAATGTCCGAGAAGTCAGACGACTGCTTACAACACACAGAGGAAGAGGACAGAGAAATAAAGAATAACAGAGGGCCAAAGAGTGAAGACCATCAGTGAGGAACGCAACAAAATATACAGTCAGAAGAGAGCACTGTTCAAAAGGTCAAGGAGTTTAAATTGCATTGCTCTTGTGCAGTACAATAGAATACAAATAAATAGTTTGCAAAGCTTGGATTACTACTGTGATAGAATAGAACATCAGTCTAGACTCTGTACAGCCCGGCCCCTACAGCTCACCACACTGTCCCTGCGGCCTCTGCTGAAGCGATCCTGGGACACGCTGCTGACAGTGTCATCATCAGAGGAAGACTGAGAGGAACACACACACACACACACACACACACACACACACACACACACACACACACACACACACACACACACACACACACACACACACACACACACACACACACACAAGATGAGGAGTCAAAGTAATGTAGGCTGGATGCATGCCCAAGGCTTTCTACGACACACGCACTTGTTCAAAACAGCAATCCAGAGACATCCAGGAGCAGTCTCTGTATTAAACAGATTACTGGGTAACTCTAAAGACTCTCACACTATACGTAAGGCTAAATTCACGCAATTAGGAAAATGTCTTCAAATGCACCAACTGGAGCTAAGTTAGATAAGACAATCTTGCTACAACATCTTAGCCTGCAGAGCACTGCAGCAGAAATCCTTAATACACACACACACACACACACACACACACACACACACTTTGATGTCAATCAACAATGCTGTTCCCTAAAGCAGGCGGTGGCCAGTCTGGTATGGGTGATCAACACCGTCCCTAGGAGGAGGGAGGCATGGTGTTGAGAGGGGGCGAGGGGAAGCTTGTTAATAGCGGGCATCTGTGTGTGGTGTTAACCGACATCATGCGGGGGTGGCGGTGGTTCGGAGGTGCTCACCACAGGGCTGCTGCGGGTGGAGCTGGCTCCAGAGGAGTACCAGCTGTATTCAGAGGGCTGCGGATGGGAGGAGGAGGACAGCACAAGGGGTCAACGTGAGGACAGACGTCAGGCCACATGCACAACGGTTAGCCGCTGCGGTGGTGACATTGCTTTAACGCCGTTTGACAAACATTCAGAAGACTTACAGGCCTTGAACCGTACCCTGAGCCGCAAAGACCGGTGTCGTCGCAAATAGAGGCCTGAGGGCACATGTGGGAGACAATGCTCAGCAAAACACAAAGGGGGAGCATGAATCTTTGGCGCACTAGCTAAGTAGGTGGAGTAGACAGACTTTCTCTGGGCCATGCAATAAACAAACACTCTGTATTTCAAAACATGGAGTAGGCCATTTGTTTCAGTGCTCTACAACAAAAGCCCTGGCTTCACGCAAACTTCTGCCTTATCTAAATGAAGCACCAATCTCTGGCCACTGCCAAGTGCTCAGAGTGTCCAGGAGCTAAATATAAGCAGTCCCAGCCACCCTGGGCATCCTATCAGATGTGTGTGTGGCCACGAGAGGGGGAATGTTTACTTCTGAAGGTAACATGAGGCATGCAGAGAGACATTGGCCACTCGAGCGGACAGAAACTGACCATGCTGTAGCTGCGAGGCAGCCCCGTGCCAACGGTGGAGGACGAGGAAGTGGTGGCCTGTCAGAGGGGAGGGGAGCCGGGAAATGTCAGTTTAGAGGACAGAGGAAAGCTGTGCTTAGAGCGTGAGGTGGAGAGAGAAACTAAAGAGCTGCAGAAAGGGGAAACGGGATGAATGTTTTGCTGAGCTTGTAACTCTTAGGGGGAAAGGGGAAAAGGGAAAAGGGGGGGGGGGGGGGGGGTTAGGTGACACTGTGGAATGTTTTAATACTGGTGAAGAACCACCTTTGTCAGTCAGCAAGTATTCTACGTAAATTCAAATGATCACAGGAACTGTTTTACAGTGGTAAACTACACCAACTTAAAAAAATGATTTTCTCTTTGCCTTTATGCATTATGACACAAACAAAGTCTCTTATTGCAGTTATACAACAAGTTTGTTATGCATATAAATGTCCAATAAACTAGACCATGCAGATAGTAATATACTGCTTCAACTGGCTCTGATCAGCCTGTGTATGTTGGACAGCACTGTCAGGGGTACAGACCCGAGGCTGATAGGTGGAGGGAGGAGGCGTTGGTTTGGTCCTCGTTAGGCTGGTGTAGTTCCTTTGATCGTGGTAAAGTCCAGTCTGGAAGGGTAGTAACATAACCTCAAACAAACACCAACATAACATATTGTATCCTCAAGGGTCAGACTACCATCTTTCACATTCAACATGGCCAACATCTACGTGACACTTCACAAGACAATAACTAGTCAATCTTATCACGGGTAAAGTCGATCAGCAGTAAATCGCCACTGCAAGCCACCATCATTAGTCTACACTGCCTCCATGCTGAAGGCTGCAGAAGACACACAAACACTAGGAGTACACTGACCAGCAGGTCTTTCTTCGAGGAGCTGGATGAGGCCCTTTTATGGCCATGCAGGTCACTGTACACAGAACTCTGTTCAATCCACAACAAAAAAAAATTTAAATAAAAAGCAAAAATGAGACAAAAGGAGTAGAGGAAAAGCCCTAGCAGCAGTGATACATAGCTGATCATCACATAGGTACATACAGTGGAGCGGGAACTCTTGAGGGTGGAGCTAGAGGAGAAGCCATCAGACTGAAGAGAGAACAGGAGTCACAAGAATATGATGAGTAATCATCTGAGAAGCTGTTAGGTGTGCACTAGCAGAACACACTCCACGCGTCTCACTAACAATATGTTAGTTGTTCAACAGGCAACACGTAATCCAACACGTCTGCAGATCAAGCAAACAATGCATGTTTATATGACCGGACAAAGCCACAGTGAAGGAACCAAAACATCTGTAAGTGTCACTCTGCCAATTATGGTTGTGTGATGTTGTTAATATGTCGAAAATGCAGTCAGCGTTAAGTTTTTTGTATAAACAGGTGCAAATGCAGACGCTATGTAATCCTGTTGAAAACAGTTTCTGTGTTTGATAACTGCACTAAATGTCTTGTCAAAGGTAAACATTTCCAGCACTTTAAAAGCTGATAATTCTATATCAAAGTTTAGTGTCAGCCCATCAGAATCACACAGCAAAGCATTCAAATATGAGTCAGGAAGAAATTCATTGGAGAAAATAAAGAACAACAGATGTCTCCAACAGTCTCTTCAGCGACACGTCTCTTTCCACGTATAACCTATAATAATCTGTCGTATGTGAATCTCCGATATGAAAAGGGTATAACTATAGCTGGAGCAGAAGTAGATGAGACAGACTAAAGGAAATTTGGAAGTTTGAAATCTGAAAACAGCTGTTTGAAACTGAGCACATCCTTTGGAATCAGAGTGAATTGTGCTTTGCATGTTAAAGTTAGCCAGACATGAACTCCAGTTACATGCTGAGAATCAGTTCATCCAATCAATCAGTTGCCAAACTCCACACTCACAACGCACCAACACATCTTTTCTACGGGAACTGGATCGACTGTTAGAACCCAAGTCATGTGTTGCTGATGATGTTGACTTCAAAGTAAAAAACAAACAAAAGCAAAGATTAGGAGAAATCGTCACTTTGCCAACCATTGTATGCTATGACGCAAATTAACACTACCAAATAAAAGTCATTCACCCAAATACATTAATTAAACAAGTGCTTTCCTAACAAGAACAATGGCTTTTCACACATCTGTGTGACCCTGTGAGAGCGCAGGCTTAATAAAAACTGCCAAAGATTTATTGTGTATTACGCACCCTGTAGCTGCGGACTGACATGACATCATCATCCAGCCCCTGTTGATGTGGAAACATGGAGTCACAGCAGAGAAGCAGACAGAGAGGAATATGGCTGATGAGACATTAACTGCAGGATTAAAGGAGAAAGAAGAACGGAAACACAGGCAGACAAGAAGGAAGTGTGTGGGGGGGATACAGACCCGGCGATGACGGCTGGTTACACTACTACTACTAGAGCCTCTGGCTTTGTCTGAGTCAGCCTGCAGTAAGGAAGGAAAGTTGGGAAAGATTACAGAGTGAAAGTAGAGAGGCTCAATCACAGGGGTGAGCAAGGTCACTGCAACGCTCAACGGTTGCTAAGCAAAGACCTAAACATGCAAAACAACTTTGGTGATCATGTTTATAACCCAATGGATGTCATAAACAATTGCAAATGTTATCCTCTTTAAGCATGGCAGCAGCAAGATTAGTGACAAACAAAAACAGTTAATAGTGCACATTTTTGTCACATCTGTTTTTTTTTTTTTTTTTAAAAAAGGCAACAAGACTGCGCCCAATGAAAACCTCCGCTTCTCTTTCTTGCATCAAAACACAGAGATCCATTCCATGCAAAAGTTGTTCATCAACGTTCAACAGCCTCCATCCTTTCTGAAGCAGCTGGAAGTTGGAGGAGTAAAACTTAACGTCCAAACCGCCTACTTGCTTGCAGACTCACCCACCCTAAATAAATTCAAAGGCCAATGCATGCTCTATGAAAACACACAGCCACAGATTACGGTGTCTCCAAAGCAAATACACTGCTGAGGCATATTTCTACAGTGAGGTGCAGTGTAGTCTGGGAGTCAAGTGTAGCTAAATGGTCAGGCTCGACTGGGGCTCAATCCCACACAACAGGCCGGGTTAGTGGAGTGAGCGGCTGCAACCCTCTCGTGCTCGCCTACCATCCACTGGTGGATCTGACCCCATTTTCTGTTGCTACTGCTGGAGGTGCGGTAAGAACGCTGGGCAGGGGGAGAAGTGCCAGGAAAAACCAAAAACATACAATCATACTTCACTTAAAACTGCTGAAACGTAAAAAAAAACTGGGTGACATTCACTTCAGGAATAGAACTTTTGGTTTCATCTGTGGACATGCAGCACTTTCATTTTTTCCTGTGGGTATACATTTATGAACAGTCAGATTAATCTAAAAATGTCTTTCAAGGCATAAGGCCAAGCAGCTCCTCTGCACCGGTGACTATGGAGGCAGATGAGTAGCTTGCCAACACAGAGTCCGATAATGTGGATAACTGACCATGTTAAAGAAACAAATAAATAGATAGGAGGAGAAAACAAGGCCAGTTTCCATATTCAATCTACAGTGGATCTGTGCTGAGAGCTGCAGTTATGGTGCATTAGCTCGCTTGATGGGTTGACGGTGCATCTTTGCCAATCAGATCGATTTTGTGTTCGTATACCTCTTTCTGCTGCCGCTCAAGTTCCCTCATTCGAATATCCCTGGCCTCCGCTCGAGCCGCCCTCTTCGCCGCAAGCCTCGCCTCCGCCTGTAAGACACAACATGAACACACTTGTTAGCCATTACTGGAAACTCGTAAAGGTGCCTTTCTCTGGAAGACACACCCAATGAGTGCAGAGGAAGAAAAAAAAAAAACCCACAATGAAGGGAATAGCTTCTATCAAAAATCAATCACACTGTAGAATGTACATGAGTTTCCTGTAAGAGAAAAGAGACGGTGGAAAAAGTGCATTTCATTTCTTCACTGCTGGTTGATAAGCCCTGTGAGAGCCCAGCTTCTTTCACCAGCTGGAAACTAACCAACCTTTTGATGTTTAGGTTGACTTTATTTTTATACACATTTATAGGGTTCCATTCCAAAATGTTTGTTTATTCTTAACGTAAACAAATGTATTAATATTGGTTGATATATTACGATGATTAAATGTTTTACTCTCTCAAATATTATTATCAACCTACTAAATCAACTATTGGTCAGGACATAGTATGACAGTGTCCAGCATAAATTCTCCAGAGTTCATACTGTACCGTGTGCCCTCAGCTGACCAGTTTAGCCCGTGAGCCACAGCTCTTGGGACGCCTCATCACCAACATGTGCTCACCATCAGTTTCAGGAGGGCTGACTTAACAGACCTCATGGGGGAGATGCCAATAGTGCACAAACAAACTGACAAAGAAGTTCAGGATCAAGAGACGACAGAGTGAGTCACAGTAGTGTGGTTCTGCACAGTCGATAAACATGGAGGAGAAGTGAGAAGAGTCATCACACAATTTTTCCCAAACAAGTCAGAATATGAACAGGAGCTCAGCAGAAGGAGCTAATTCAGGCAAATGCCTCCACAGCCCTGAAGAGTCAGACAGGTGACTATGTTTACTATCCTTCCATCACCTCCATAATACCAATTACATTCTGCACATGCTCTGAAACTGAACATCCCACCAACAGAGAATGGCACACTTGCTTATGGAGCACAGCGCTTTATCTGTTACTAAAAGACAGTCCATAAATACAGCATGTGGTGTGTACAGTATCTCACAGCAGACAAACACTGTCAGCATTCCAGCTATTTCTTATCTGTACTGCCAGAATAGAAGGCCTGTGGGCATAGGCTATTCCTGTTTCAATACCAGCCTGGAGTGAACAAACACCGTTTTATAATAATGATGAACAACCACCCAAATTCAGGTTCTTTTTGCCTACACGGAAATTGTTAAACCGCGTTATTGCCGAAAACATTTTAAAGCAAAAAGACACTTGTGGCTAAAGTTTAGGTACATTTTAATAATGACCTGTATTCAGATGGATAGATCATAGTTTTTTAGTTAAGTATAATAACCATCTTGTTTACAGTGATAAGATACCTGAATTTATCTTCCTAAGATAAACAATGAGTGAAAACCATGACCCAGCATTTAAGTCTGAGCAAAGTTGGGGTGATGAGTGAGGTACAGTAATACCCATTTAGTAGCAAATACTTTCATCTTAAATTCCATCATCGCTAATAAATGAGAAGAAATGATTATCAAATGATTTGCAATTCTTTTTTGTGTGAATATGTACAATGTAAGATTTTCTAAGGATAATTCCTACGGCCACTCTGTGTGATGTTGGAATCTAACCGACGGCCAAACATTTAAACTTGGTACAAGGTAAAAAAAGGAAGTACATTTGCGAGGGTATGAAGAGGGAGCAAATGAGAAGCGAGCGACGCGGCTGGCCCTGTGCTCTGCACCTGTTGAGCTGTCTGACAGTATGACCCGCTACGCACAGCAGCACAGCTGAGCTCTCTGTCTCTGTCCTATCTATAGCACGGCCCATCCGGCCCCAGCTCTCCGACGGCGGTATCATGAGGCTGGAAGGGTAACCTGAGCGGCCGAAGTTCACCATCAAACACACCTACAGCAATCTGGGCAGTAAGAGTCCAGCAATCCTCTATGAGCTCATCTGGAGCGCTCCCAACAATGAAGTGTGGAATACTGAGCTAATACCCCGGTTAGGGTAGCACCAACGAAATGTAGGGATTCACTGCTTTTATGTCATTGCAAATTATATAAAAATAACTATTTTTGAGTTTTGGACGGTTGGTTTAGTAATAAAAAAAAAAAAAATTTAAAGCTACTTGAAGGCTCTAGGAAATGACAGTTATTCAAAAAATGAATAAACAGTTAATCAATAATGAAAACAATCAATACAATATTCCTATATTAAAACTAAAACACTGTGCAGTGTCCAGAAAAGTATGAAATAAAAACTAGTAAGCGTGGTATGGCATCTCCAGTTTCATTACTGTGGTCAATATTGCTACATTTGTGATGTCAATTGTAGGAAATAAGCTTGCAATAGGTATATTAAAAAGGAAGGTGCTGATATGTAAACAGAATGCTTTAACATCAATGAAATATAATAGAGAATTTCACCTAGCAATAAACCCTGGCAGGTTTAACGACAAATACACTACTTATTGCTAAATCAACAAGTCCCTTCATTATAGTCAACTTACCTTTGGTCTCTTTTGCAACATTAAAATGACATCAGACTACTCCTTGCAAACATGAATTGCTTGCTTCCAATACGACGGAAACACGACATTTTAAATGTACAATAAAATTCAACTACTGTTAAAAAGCTTGCATTGACAGGGGGGTGAAGTCTGATCAGACAGATAGTCCTTGTCCATCAGCTGTTCACAAACGCTGTAAGATGTGCTTTGTTCTCTGCAGCCTGAGCAGTCTGCCGAGAGAGAAAAAGTAAAAAACTTTCCATTGCAATAATGACTTGTTGATATCACAAATCATATGAACTATGAACTATAGCTTCCACAAAAACACACACACCCTTTGTACACTGACAAAAGTCAATGATTGCCTTTTTCAAGTACCATTAGCTCCCTTAGATCCTAATCTAAGGAACAACGGGAATGAGATGATCATCTAATTCTAACACATGGCTACTGTCAGATTTCTAAGCAAGCTGCTGGTATTCAGAAGGACTGACTGCCCAGAAATGGAAGAGGCCTCAGAACTGAGCTGGGGAAGGTGTAGGCTCAAATTCACAGTCAGTCTCAGCAGTGATTAGTGCCAGGCGCAGGCAGGCAGTAACTCTTCTTAACCAGGCACAGACAACACAAGGCAGAAGCTGCAGTGTTTTGAAGATTTGTTTGGGAGGGTGGCGGGTTAGACACTGACCCCTTGAGCTCCCTGCACAGTTGATCTAATCTCCGCTTTGCTCCACAAAGAGATTCAAATTCAAAACCTGACTGGGAGGGTCGGATGACTCATGTTTCTATGACCGGCCTGCAGGACTATAAAGAGAGCAAATGGAGCCTTGTGCTTAGTGCCCAAGAGTGAGAAACTGCACAGAAAAAGTATTCTTAAAATGGACAACGGTACATATTTAAGAAAAGACCACTTATCCAGTTTTATATTTCTACCTGTAAAAACAAGAAATAAATTTGACCATAATGCTTCAAATAAAATCTGCAGAAAATGTGGCTTTTTTTCTCCTTACAACGGCCATAAAAAGAGATATTAAAACTCTGAAAACTGATCTGTGCTTTTCATGTTGTTGGCTACCTCACTCTGAAAAAAGGCAAAGGAATGGCAGCCCTGCTGTGGAACAAAATGGAATAATCCCAGGGCATGTCGTTACAGGCTAGGCAGCTTCTCTCTCTGCCCGTGTTTTTCTCCCCCAAATGAAAACACTACAAGTCAAGTCGATCTCTTGCTGGTCCAAACCAGCTGTCTCCACTCACTTGAGCTGAAACACATTAACCATCAGAACCTGAATATCCACATTTAAGTATCTGCGTCAGAGTCCCATTTGCTGACACAACTATGACCACCACGTCTCAAATCAAACACACGGGTGTTAAACAGAGAATTTAGCAAGCAAGACTAACACGTTACACATTATTTAGCAGTATGCAATTGAATCGGAAATTGCTCCCAATATTCAAGAAATCTATCCAGAGCTGTTTTCAAACAGCACTGAAGACAAATCCTATTAAACTACAGAGATATTCAGAGTTCACTTGATTAACAAAGCTGCTTACGTTTACTCCATCCCAAAATCAATTTAGCATATAACTGCTCCTTGTTAGTAGTCCCAATATATCACTGTTGTAATGAATAGTTTGGTTTTCAGAAGAACACAAAAAATAATCACGATCCATTAATGTTTGCAAGATACAAACTGAATAATTTACCCAGTCTTTAGAAAAACAAATTACCTGGACATGCTAAAGAATAATGTTTTCTGCAAATAATAGGAAAACAAACAAACAAACAACCTGCATTCTGTCTGGCACAAAATTGCCAATCCCAAATAGACCATATTTAGATATTTTCCAATCTATTAATTTGAGTTCTTCTGGGTCAAATTCATAAATTATACTTTCATTTTTTTAAGGAAGGTATCACAAAATAGAAAGGCCTAACATTTAGAAGATGATCAAAGCATTTTTTGTGTAGTTAATGATAATAATACAAAGTGGACGAAAGATGCAACTGAAAATAGCCCATTTAAACATTAACATTTTCAAGCTTTGGCAATACATTACATTTAGGTTTTAGCTAATAAGGGCTCACTATCAGCCTCAGTACAGTGTCAGCCACTAATATTCATTAATGCATATAATGTATAGTCATGATCCCTGTATTTTAAACAGAATGGTACTGTGATGGGGCTGCTGCACAAATTAACGACAGCCGAGACTGACAAAGCAATCTTCCACCTATGCTTAAAAAGCCCATCATCTGGAGAAGGATAAACAAGACAATTTGAGAAGGATAAAATCATATTAGAATTGATTAAACAATCCATGAATAGAGCAATGTAGGGAGAATATAGCCTAGATCCATTCCACTTTGACCCAAATTAGAAAAACAGGGTGTATATGATGGAGTTTGGACTTACCTCCCGAGCAATGCTACTCAAAGCCTCATCCTCTGCTGAGAACCGGTCTTTCAGGGGGGCACGCTTTCTACCAGAGCCTTGTGTCCCCATGTTGCCTCTGCAACTGTAGCTCCACCAATGATGTGCAAGGCCAGAAAATACACAGAAGCGTATGTCGACAGCTACAGGAAAAAAGCAGAGACAAAAGAAACGTATTCTAATAGTCTGTAAATAAAGCGAAGTTAGGGAATGATGTGATGTGCATTCTTCACTTTCAACTACATTTCATAGAGAATGATTTTATTCATTCTAATCTCACTAACAACCCATACACTCCCCATCTCCTACATCCAAAAAACAGTTGCCGCTCACATGAACCAGCTTTATCATGACATGCAGGACCACTGCATCCTTATAATTCAGCATTTGAACACAACATTCATATAAACAACAGCTAATGCTGTTTACAGAGAGAATGAGTATATAAAGCTATACATTTGAAAAAGATCTGAAACTATGATTGTTTACTGGCTTGCATTAGCTGGTACTATAGTATTCTTCATCATCGATCATGATGATGTATTTGATGAACATCTTGACAATATTAGCGAGATCATAGAGACAAAAGAGCACTATAGCTTGCTGGTAAAGACAGGGGGGAACACGCCTAGTTTAGGACCCAGCTGAGTCAGAAGACCCAAGCGAGACATGAGCACTCATTGAAGACGTTTAATGATCTGAACCCCATGGATCCATAAATCAAATTTAATAGTCTGACCACCTCAGCAACCCTGGCTAACAAATCAATGATAAGTCATGGTCAATACACAACAAGATGATAAGTTACGTTATTCAACCATCTTCTGCTAACTTACTGAAACGTTAACTCGGACAGTTTTCCAACCACAGACAAATCTAACAATATATTTCCTATACCATGGCCATTAGGAAATGGATAGAGTTAAGTTAAAAGTTAAATTTACCTCAATGTACTGCTCTATGAGCGTTAGCTAGCTAATAAAGCTAACATTTACGTTGACTAAGGTTAGCCAACTCAACTGTAAGCTAACTAGGGGTGCTAGCGTTAACTAGCATTTCGTCCTTTCGAAATTCTTGTTAAAGAGTTAGCTAGCGTCACCTTTTTAGGTTCTTCCTCCGCTACCGCTGAAGCGAGCTCTTTACAAAAACGAGAACTATCCACACATGTACTTTCCCCAGCAATGACCCCCAGCGCCGACGACTATCTCTGGGAGCCAACGCTGGGCTAGCTGACCAGTTTAGCTGGGTAGTTAGCTTGGATAGCCAGTGGGGCTAACCTCGACTCTCCTGAGAGGCAGACAGGGCAAACTGGCACTGATCCTCCCGTCATATTCCCCACCCCAAATATACAACGTTACCTCCGCGACACCTTCAAATCACCCGCAACACTGCCAAGGCGTTGTCCCTTTCTCCAGGATGTTTAGGGGAGCGCCATTCGGCCTCTCTTCAGAGATTGGTAGTGTTTTTGTCCACACTGACAGCTGTCATCAGTCCGCCTTTCCAGCGCTTTTCACTGCCCGGTGGTTAGATCCAAAGGTCCCGGATGTTGGGAAAAATTAGGGTGTGATGCTGCCTTCATGGCCCGTCAGACACGTCGTAATGCCAACTGTTATACTCGAGAGGGAGAGAGCGGTTTTCCAGTGAGTAATATTGAATAGGTCTGGTATAATAACATGCTGAGTGACTTTCCAGTGTTTCATATTAAGGGGCTGACAGCATGGAAATTGGAAACAAGTAATGACGTTAACTCCTGGTGTTATTGTGACGATATAAATACTCGACTGTAATGCACAGTTATACTTCGTGCACGGACCCACATAACAGACTTATATTAATTGTATATAAAACGTATTTTCATCATTTTCATCATTGATCATCAATTTTAATTGCATGCAATCACAAACAACACATTTTATTTGTATTCCAGGTCGCAAAGTATGCCTAGTTAATCAATTATTTTATCACCTGTTGTTTTGTATAAAGCTTAAAATTCTATATTGCTGACCAACTTATCTTGTTTATTAAAGATCCATATACCTTTGACACTAAATCAAAAGCGGATGGCGAAAGCAGTCTGCTGTGTCGGCTAATTACGATTTGTCCAGAAGAGGGCAGTAGCGGATAATTAATTCTTCTTGGTGGCATACTATATTTAAACAATGTCGTTACGCCTCATTTAAATGGATATGCTCAAAAAAAGAACTGCGATCAACCACCACAATGAAGCACATAATCCAGAGTGGACTGCTGGTTTCCTGATGATGTTGTTAAGATTTGTATTTTAATTTTGGCAAAGTAAGAAATTAGAGTCTGACATATCTAAATGTCATGACAGGATAAAAAAAATGTCTGAAACTTTTTGAGTGTATTGTATTTGACACATGAGCCAACATGTATGTGTGAGTGCAGCACAGCAGCATAACAATGCAAGCAGTACAAGCATTATGTATGCCTCATCTCTTGTAGATTTTGTTTGAAGGTGATAAAGGGGGGTGTCATAGGAAGACCTACAGGACCTCCATGGGAATCCCCTGATTGACACCATAACACAGGTTACATCTAAACAATTTCACACATACACTCACAAACCCACTCAGTTGCTGTATTATTCTCCCTCTGGAAGCTAATGACTGTTTTGTCTCTGATCACCCCTCTCTGTTTGCTACCGTGCAGACAGAGTTTACTGGAGTCTTAACCCAAAGACACCATCAGCCAAACTGTCTCCATGCTACCACTCCTGGTAAACTTTCCATGCAGTCATCATTTTAAGCACTAATTAACCATTGTTTACAGTCATAATGATAAAAGATTACATCTAAATTGGCAACAGATGCATAACACTGGATTCAGTTATGCAGCTGCTAATCAAACTGTAATAATAGTAATTACAACTCTATGGCCTTTCAGTTGCAGTGCTGCCTGAACAGACAGTTCTCATATAAAAATAGGGGAACACATATTTTCTTAACATGTATAACATTATGAAGTCCTTTTTAAAAACTGGTACTACTGGCTCTGTGAATATTATTGGACAAGCTATAGTGGAGAAAAACAGGAGGCCTAAGGCATCCAGACAGTGCTTAATTGTGTTTGTCTAGGTTTATGGCCCTTTTAACTCATAAACATTTGGCTTGTTTTCCTGGGACAGACAGGCATGTACTCAGCTGCACCAAACCTGAAAAGTCTCCACATCTTCCTCTTTAGTATCTTTTGTCTTTGTCAATGTTCTCCTCATCTGTTACAGTAATCTCACTGTAAACAGTGTGCTTTTTGCGTGAGCATAAGGGTGGATTTGTATAATTTTGGATGGCATGCACCACCAGTGGTTGGAAGCGCCTCCCACTGCGCTAACAGGACTGGCTCAATTGTTAACTGGTCTGTCTTTAAGCCTGACTCTCCACAGAAAATGGAGTAGAAACCATGGAGCCCCAACTTGTAATTACCCCATGGAGGGCAATGCTCCCTCTCTCCATCTCCTCTGGAGCCCTTTGAAGATGCTCCATAGGGAGTTGGTTGTAATCAGGACACATGACTCATTGATTACTCCTTTTCGGTCTTCCAGGAACACAGCAGAAGGAGTGGACGCAGCAGGGGGAGGGTCGTCCACTCAGACTGTGCAGATAGACCGGAGGTGCAGATGCAGGGAGAACAGCACAGACTGAGTCTTGGACACAAATTAGATGCTATAAACAATCGGATGTGCATTGTTTTTCTGGTGGTTAGCTCAGTTGGTCTGTTAAACTGGCTATTCATTACTGTCTGGAGTGAGGATGAGCAGCCATATGCCAAGGCAGGTTTTCATTCCAGCCAAAGTCATTAGTACACCGATTAGTACAATGTCAGCCCGGAAGAGGAGTAACTAATCAGTGAATGCACCTGGTGTTGGATTCAAATAAAACCCACATAGTGAAAAAATATACAATTTCTACTATATATCTTCTTCACAATGTTTGTGCATTTTGTCTTACATGATTATGGCTGGCATGATATACAAATAATTCTAAATATTAGCAGTATATTTTTGGTATGCCACTTACCACATAATTCACTGTTTGTACTTTTGTACCTATAATACACATTCGTAGGAAGAATGCTCGAAAAATTAAACAAAACTTTTTGTAAGATATTATACGAACTATTGTATGACGATACATTGCATAATTAATTATACAGGAAACACTGTGAACATGTAGAAGGCAGTTTAACAAATAAGCTGTTGAAAACTGGCCATTGTACACAAAATGAGTTCTCATAGCTCTTCGTGGGAAATGGTTGCCTGTCCCTGAAACATATAATTAGAACATAACCTGTATTTTTGCTTTCCTCTCTTTTCCACAATTGTTGTATTATTTCCCTGCAGTTAAATGTCCTAAAACTGAATGTTTTGCACATTTTAAATTGCAAAAGGTTGTCAGAAAAAAGAGTTATGGCACGTGATAAAAACAATACAACTATCTCTTATTGTGTGAAACCAAAGGCCGCTACAACTTTTTTATCTACATAGCAAGACTTGCAATAGATTGTTAGAAGATGCTTCGTTTAGCATTGAGAAAGACATCTCTGGTAAACAGAACGGGCAAAGCAAGTAGACCATAAAAGAGATCATAAAGGATGTCTTTTGATGTTTCTGGACTTGCACTCTGGACACCTGTGGGGTTGAACCCAGTGACTGGCTGTCCTATGTGGACATGTTGAGTAGAGGTAATTGGGTCATTACTTGGCCCAAAGCCTGAGGCAATGCTTATGGTGTTGAAAATGTGTATTAATTGCACTGTGCAGGGAATATAGATTCAATGCATTCTTGCACAACCACCCGTTGTTTTTTGTTAAGAGCTTAGAACAAGTTTTGTTTCATTTCTTTGTTTGCAAGTGTGTCTCTGACCTCTGCTTCTCCCTCAGCTCTCACAAACAGAAATATTTTGTGTCCATTAACAGTCATGAATTATATAGAGCATGGTTTCTATTTGTATTGCATTGTCTTTTTGGCAGTTGTGGATGTCTTGGTTTTCTCACACAGGTCTGTGGCTGATGTCTACTGCCTTCCCTGGGAGAGCAATGTGGGGTGTGTCGTTCAGACCTGTTCAGATGGCAAAACAAGAATCAGAGGAGCGTGGAGCTGCAGACGAGCTACACACACATACACCCAGGTCATTGTTGATGACCACACTGCAACAATAGTAGTCTTGGAGTAGCAGAAAAAGCCTGCAGCAGGGAAAGTTCAAAAGCCAAATAAGGAATGGTGTCCACTTACCAGAGGCTAGTGGAGAGGCACATTGGTCATATTGTGCCTTTATCTTGTCAGAGATGAGGATCGTTTGTGCTGCGGATGATATGTTTGCGTCTATCCTCTACTCGTTAGTCTCCATTTATATTGTGATTGCTGTATGATAACAATTTCAAGCATTCAAAGGCCGCGCTTTTTGTGTAAAGAGCATAAATAAGACAACTGTCATGCAGGTAGTGTTTGCCTGTTTGTGTGTCTTCATCTGCATCTGTGGCTCTGCAGGATTTTTAATTATTGGTATTGTTTGACACTGCAACCATTTAAAGGTCTATAATTCTTTATTTGCCAACATTTAGCATCCTCAGGCTCCTGGCCCTTATAAAGAGAATGGCACATTTGGTGAAAGGGTGTTAGCTGAAAAAAAGCACCTCACACCATGAGGTAGAAGCCTCACGCCAAAACTCATTTCAGACATGTTTTGTTTGTGTGTAAAGAGGAACTCGTTTCACCACTCCCTACTCAGAGCACAACACAATCTCTCTGAGATGTGTGAAGTGTGTTGCAGCCCGTAACCTTTTCTTTAACCCTTTTTATGTAAGTGAATCAGTCAATTTGCCTATATCCTTCTTCTTCTTCGTTTTTTTGACAGCATAATGGATGTAATTGCACGTGGATATTTGGGACCTGTTATTTTAGCATTATCATTAGAACAGCACCAGCTGATTACATTGCTTACCCTGTAATTACTTCAGGGGGACAACAAGATGGGTGCAATTGTGCAATATTGATAAGTACAGGTCAGGTTGCTTTAGTGTTGAACATGCCTACAAATTATAATAAATATGTAATATATATCTGTAATAATTAAATAAAAGGTTTCTTTAGGATATATTTGACTGATTTGAGGCATCACCGTTATTCTGAGCCAAGGTTTTCAATATTCTGCTTCAGAAATGTGCACACTAACATTTTTTGGTCCAAGTCCAATTTTGGTATCTGCCTACTTACATATGATGTGACAAACCTGCATGATAAATCTACAGTGTGATGGAAAATATCCATTTCCTTTATTAGTTAATTTTGATGATAATATATTGAAACAAGGTCCTCCTATTCCTGCATACTTACACTGACAGCAAATCATGTTAAATCAGGAATTCAGCCAGTTCAGTGGTGTTATGATGTGGCCTGAGGCTAATAAAGTTCAATCTCCTCTTGCATCACCCTGTGAAGACTCAACAATACTCAATGTATGATGACTAGGCACTTCTGAGAGTAAAGTGACTCCAATTTGAAGTGCGTGCTTGTCAGTCCACTTTGAACAGTAAAGTAGAAAGAAGGCAAGCACAGAAAGGCTGACCAACATGATGGGAACGACAGGCCCTGGACAGTGGGGAAGTAATGGGTCTGAATCTAAGCCCCTCATTAGACAACAAACTCATCCAGGGATGAACTCTGCATGGGGCTGTAATGTCAGATTTGCTATGAGGAAATGGCAGAGCACTAGGAATGTGTAGTGAAGTAAAAGTCAGCTGACGGCTCTTTGAACTGAATTTCTTTCTCTTCAGTTCACACTCTTCTCTTTATTTTCCTCATCTGACTTAGCTTCTATACTATCTAATTGGCATTGCTTTAACATTTATTTTCAATTCTGTACATCCATAAATACACTAGCAGTAATGCATTGTGGAGGGTTCCACACATTACTCTCAAACGATTGGAAAATTATTTCACAAGTTTCATTGAAACGGATGCACCTTTAAACTTCTTTTACCAAATACCACACAAAACAAGCCCCAGATACGTTTTCACAAATCTTATTCGATTGTGATGCCTTCAATTGTGTCTAACAAGCTAATTTATTTTTGGATAAATGATTCAAACATTTCAAATAAGAGCCACGCTAGCTAGCAGATCTGTGAGGCTGTACTTAGACACAGTGGTGCCTTGAGCTAAAAGCTAACATCATTATGCTAACATACTCAAAAAGAATATGCTAAGATGCTGATGTTTAGCAGGTATAATGTTGTTTATTGTTGATGCTAACAACAAAGCTGATAGGATTCATCCTCTGGGGAACATGAATGTCTGTACAAAATGTCTTTGTAATTAATATATTAGTTGTTAAGACTAAACAACAAACGGGCATTGTCATCCCTTGAGCTACACTGCTAGCTTGACTACAATTGCTCCAAAATGTAAATTTGTGTTGGTCTTCCCAGCTTGAGCTCATTTTGTCTTTATCAGAAGTTAAAATGTTGATTTAAAGTGCGAAAACAGACGATTTATGCTAGTGGAAAATTTACCAGTGTAATACCAGTAATCTCACAATTATGCAATAATATGATGCTAAACAGACAAACTGAAGGCTTTTACCAACCAGCTTTTACCTGAGAGAAGACTATTTTACTAAAATGGTCAAAATCTCTTCAAATTCTTTGCAGTTGAGAATTTATTTTGTTTTATTTACACAATAAGAGAGAAACGAATATCTTATCCATGGTAAAAATTTCTTCTCTAGTAAGAGCTAACAAGCCACCATTGACTCGTGTGTCACCAAAATGGCTCCCAGTAAAGGTCTTTTCATCAAAAAATTATCAGGTCTGGCCTTTCACTACGGTAAACACCAGCACACATCACTTCTTAATTGAGCTGACGTTAACAATAGGTGATTAATGACAATAGTTCCCCCGCCACCACTCCAGCAAGCTCAACGGTACATCAGAGATTTACAGTGGCCCATTACTGGTGAATATGTGTTCTTGGTGAGAAGGAACATTTGGGAAGTTGATCTCACACCTGGAAAAGCCACTTACACCTCCAGCCCAGAAAGCTGTTGGCTATATTAGCTGATGTCAGGCTAAAACAGGTCAGATTACTGTCCTCTGACTGATCCTTCTATAAATACAGCAGGGTTTCCTGGTTTACAAATCCACTTAAGGCACAGAGAGATGTCCTAACCTCTGCGTAAAAGAATGTGCCAAATGTTGAGTTCGGCCTACTGATGTGATGAGGAGGAAGGGTAACAACGGAGAGCATTAGCATTCTAGCCAGTATGATGGAGAAATGACATAAAAGCTCAGTCCTTGCACACTATTGCCATCTAAGATTAGCTTCCCTTCTCTGTCTGTGTATGTTGTTCCTCCATGGAGGAACCAAAGACTTCACTGCTGCCATTGTAGAGACCAGCATCCTGTGCCTCACTGCAGGATTGCCCAAGACGCTTGGTAAACACAGGAAATACAAAGCCCCTAAATACATCCCTACTGTGTTTGGAGGACTGCCATGACAACACATAGTGGATCTCCTGGAGAGCCGGGGTGTTTGTTAGGTGGATACACACTGAGATATGCCCAGGCAGTGCCCTTCTGTGCGAGTTCGTGAGGCTTTAGCTTATGCACTGTCTGTCACACCACCAAAATAAGAAGCCTCTCACTACAGGGACACAGAATCCATGTGAGACAGGAATCCACCCTTGGCTCGCACAGCATGTCTAATTCTGAAGGAATGTCAGGATAAAAATCTCAACTAAATGTAAATACCCTAATCTGCTCCACAGACCTTTACACTGGAGTCTTGAGATAAGACTCGGAGAACTCATCTGTGGTTTTTTAACACAGCGTATCTGCTCTGGCCTTAATGTTGCATGGCCGAGGAGGATCTCCAGACAGTTTAAGATTACCCCTTCACTCTCCAGAAACAACTGTCAAGACTAATCTGCTCTGCAAGCACAGGTCATCTGGACGCCAGATCAACACAGAGCTGTCATCAAAGCTGGGCCTTTTCTCTCCCAAGCTGTCTCTACCTCATCCCTCTCTTTCTTTCCATCTTTTTTTCTTTTGGCTTTTAATAGCTTCAATGACCAGAGTAGAGGAAATCCACATCCATATGCCCATTCTGCAGCTGATGTCTTCGCTGTCATCGATCTCACTGAGGGGGATATGCTTTTGGTGCAGATCGTAAAGAGCAGTGAAAGAACATGGGCATTGATCCAACTAGAGCACACCCAGTACTGATCAATATAATAGATCCACTGTGGAGCCATGAGTGTGGTGGTGTCAAACTGTACTAAATGAGGGCCGACGGCTGCTGGAGAGCAGCCTGACAGGAGCCTCTGAGGCCTGTGTCACCCAGTCCGTCATCTTTTGTCTTGTTTATTTAATGATTATGGCATTTGTTAAGTGGCGCCATGAGGTAGCGTGACTACATAATCCTCACTGAGACCATATTGTGCAGAGTTCCCACGGAAAGTATAATTATTGGTTTGTACTGAAAACAACACACAACTTAGCATAAAGAGTCACTAACCTACACCATTAGAAATTAGCACCTGGAAAAATAGAGTTGCTTTTAGCTGATGTTTGCCTAATATGTTCGAAATGTTCCACCAGCCTCTGGCCTTTTTTTCTTTTCTTTCAGTACTTAGTACTAACAAGTGTGTTATGGCTCTTTTACATACTTTTGCGCTGCTTTTATCAATACCATATAATGAACATGTTCTATTAATAACCATGTCATGTAGCCGCTGATTCTATCAATTAACCTCTTTTCTGTGAACTGTGAAGATAGCCAAGGCCTATCATTGCCAACTCAGCATGCATGCTTAACTAAAGTAAGACAGAGTTTCAAGAGTGCTTTGATGTCAAAACTTGACCTCATTAGTATACGGGTAAAAACACACTCATATCTATTTTCCAAAATAATCCTCTTGTGATTTATGTGAACCTCATCTGTTTCTATTTTAATGTAAGACATGTGACAAAGTGAAAAAAAGGGGGATCCCAGTTGCAGTCCGTTTCTGATGTCTTCGAAATCCTCCGTCCTTCATGTGCAAATCCCTCAACAAACTGGCCTAGAGTGTCCCCCTGGGTTGTCCAGTTCAAAGGAACTCCGGGGTCAAACCTGCCAGGTCATCCTCTCTCAAAGTGACAGAGTTTACCCCCAAACTAGCCCCCTTCTCTCTAAAAACACATGTGGCCCCAGATAGACTGTCATCCTTCCTTACACTGCAGGCCTGTGGTGATTTACTGCCTCGGTACACACCACATATAAACATATCATCCACATGCCATCATCCAGGCCTCTGGGGGCTTTCACAGAGCTGTGATCCAGATTTTTGAAGATTTATCCACTTCTCTGCTGGCTGTTAACATGATGAAATATTAGCCATGGCCAGCTTGATTTCTTCAGAAGTCCCTTCATCTTTGCCACTGGAGCAAAATACTAATCTCGGTTTATCTTGGAGCACATTCACTGTCAGGTGTCAATGTTTATGTTAAGCGCCATAAAGGGAAGTTCAGTTGCCACCCTTTTAACATATTTATGCCAGGAAGCTGTGGTGCTAACAGCCTGCAGCAGATAAAGGAAGGCTTGCCATATGTTGCCTTTAGGAACCACTGTGAAAACACACTGTCCACCCAGTGAAAATCAACATAATTAATGAAGAGAATGGTATGGTGCATTGCCCTCTACTCATAAATCTTATCTTTTTAGTTTTAATTGCAACACCAACCAATTAAAAACAATACAACAGATTGCCAATTACATTTTGATTGTTTAACCCAGATACCCCTCACATAAATCCTTTCTTAATACCTCTTACCCTTACTCACAACAAGATCCATTTCTTGTCTGTAAGCCTTCCCCTTCAACTTTCCCTAATGCCCCTGTACAAAGGGTTACAGTCTGCCCTCCCCCATCAGTTGCTTTTGTTTCATGTTTCAAAGACCCATTCATCAGTATAACATACACAAATGACAATACCATGCATTATTTCAAACTTTTGCCCTCTTGAAATGATCAAGTTTCACATGACATAGATCTCTAAACATTTTGGTGTGAAATGTCCCTCCCTAATAATGACTTGGTTTGCATGTTTGCCAATATTAATTTCCATGTGTCGAAGCATGCCTTTTAAGCCATGCATGCTTTTATACCAATTATGATCAACTAAAATGGTCCTGGTTAGTCTCACGGTGACAGCTGTTTAAACCTGTCTGTCCTCATTGTGTTTCCTATGGGTACAGAGAATGATACAGCATGGAGGATCAGTCTGTTTGCTGCATGACCCCTGACCCCTGTGCAGAGATAAGACCTCAGGGTGTCCTGCAATGTGCTAGTGGAGCCGGCTGAAATTACATTTGCCTGCGCTGCAGTTTCGTGTTTGTTTGCTTTTTTTTGCCTTGACATGCCAAAACAACAGAAAAACAACAGCTGTGAAACAGAGACTAAGATAACAAAACAGGATAGAAAGGAGATAGGCAGCACTTCAATTTGAGTTTGGGTGTGTTGAGGAAAGAGCCTTATTATCTTCCACAATTCCTCACTGTTGGATCCTTTCCACGGCATCTGCGAGCTGGGACCTGTCTCAGATGGGGGAGCGCAAGTCAACCACTAACTATACCTGGGAGACAAAGGCAAAAATAAACATACAGCAAACTACTGACCCCAAGGAAATGCTGCAGTTTGCCCCATAACAAGCCATGTCCCCCAGCTGAATACAATTTAATTAGATGGCCTACCATGCTTTGGAAAAAAAAAAAAAGTCATCATTTCCACACTGATTATATTTTTTCCTACCTCACAATGAAGCAATTAAAGACGCTGTTTAAAAAGGAAAACCGTGGAAGTAAAAGAGGAGGAAGAGGGGCCATAAAACTGTGAACCTGCCAAACTGTTTTCTACTCATAAAATTAATAGAATATTGACCCTTTCAGACATGCCAGCTGAGCCCGTCTTTTAACTGGAGCACATGCAATAGAAATAGACAAGCGTGACTCTTTGCCGAAAGTCTAAAACCTTTTTTATAGCCGTTAGACTAGAGTCCATTAGAGCGGTAGGAAGCCCCAGCTTTAAAGTGGTCATTGTGAACACACTTCCAACGGGTTTATGACATCTTGTAGAGGAGAGCAGTCACACATGAAGCGCAGGCAAATATTTTGGAGGTGATAAGTAGAAATAGCTAGAAAAGAAAGATAGAATACTTGTGTAGCTTTATGGTTGAAGAAAATAAATACATGCTTTCAACTGAAACAAATGCTGTAGATTCTGATGTTCAACATTTAGGAGGCAAAAGGGGGTCAAAATGTTGGTTGGTGGGGGATTTGTTAGTGGCCATATGGGAGCAGCAAGGAGGGTGCTGGGGCAGGAGGGAGGTACCTGTTGGGTCCCATGTTCTCCTGTCACTCTGATCTTATCAGGGGGCCCGACCAAGAGGAGGACCAGCTGTCACTCTCCACGCTCTTTTGATGTCCCCCTTCAGAGCTCACACCACTTCAGAGTCAAGGCTTGTTTTTGTTCATAATGAGGACTGGTGGCTTTGTTGGTGAGCCAGTTAACAATCCCCACTGTAGAAAAAAAATCAAGATAAAGCAAGATAGTTACAGCTCTCAGAGGATATGTGGGGCTGGGGCAGTTCAATTTAGTAGTTTAGAGCCTGAGGCTTGACAAAAGGGAGCCAGTCCTCTGAGCTGACACAGGACATCCTGCTCATAAAACAGCCAGGACGTCCTTACAGAGACAGTGGGACTGATAAAAGGGGAAACACCATGTATTCATCTGAAGCTTCCTCACAAATGCACTTGCCACTGTTCCTCATGAGCTCATGTCCTCCTTTGGAAATTGCACACTTTGGGTAGAATCCCAGCGAGCTTCAGGGAGATTGCGGAGTAATTATTTTTGCCTACCCAAGCACGAAAGCTTGCTGTAAAAGACGGCTAGACTGTTTTTATAAAGTTTGAGGCTAAAGTAGCACCAACATGCCAAATAAGAGTAAATTCACACATTTTGAGGATTACCAATGTACTACTGTTATTTTTTTCAGATCCCACTCATTTCTCTAATTGTGTGGCTTAACTGTTTTAAGTTGTGAGAGCATGTGGGCCTCCTGTTTTCTGCTCTCCCTGCTGTCTTATTGGTGAGCACTCATATAAACAAAAACAAGAGTCATTTTTAGCTATCTTAGTGTTGCTTTAGGGAGGCAACATCTGTCTGTCTGATGGTGTTTGGTCAGTGTGGTTCTGAAATATCTCAGCGTATTGGACAAATTGAGATGGTGTTTTGAACGGATATTCCTGGTCCCCAGAGGATAAATTCGAATCACTTAGTTGATCCATTGACATTGATCCTTTGATCCTCCTTTGAACATCAACAACTATTGAATGGATTGTGATTGTGAATTTGTACAAACATTAATTTCCCCCTCAGGGTGATTGTAATAACTGTAATGACATTGGTGATCACCTGGAAATCTAAATTTAAATTATTACTTTGGTTTAGAACCAAATACATGCTAAATAACTCACATCAGCCCCAGCTGTGTTGCACTGCTAATAAGCCAATGTCAGTGTGCTAACACACTGAGCTAATATGGTGAACATAGTAAACATTATACCTACTAAACATCAACATTTTAGTGTCACTGTGAGCATGTTAGTATGCTAATGTTAGCATTTAGCTCAATTATAAATAGCCATATTAAATTATGTGATATTTAGAATAGGCAATGATTCAAAAATCAAAGTTGCATTCTTTATAGTATGACATACAGTATGTTGTTGTCAAACATGTGTGTGGATTAAAATGAATAACACATTCTTGTATTTGTAATACAGGGTACGTTGCAGTGCACTGTAGTCCAATTATCTGTCCCCAAATATTAGTTTGTTAATGTCAAATAAATGGTGGCCTCAAAAGCTAGAGCCCAAAGACTCCTTCACTTGCATGCACAGGGATTTCTCTCTGCCTCAGACAATTGCTTGGCAGGAGCGAACAAACTCACAATGCCCTATGCTGCAGTGAGTGCGTGCTCCCCATACACTGCGAACTTTTGAACCACCTCTTGACCACAGCTTGAAGAGGGTTGAAACAATGGTCAGTAAACACAGAGGAGTGAATGAAGGGATTAGGCATTAAATGACAGGATGTGCTTAAAGAAGGGCAGGTGGTGGTCGAGGAAGGGCCAGCTAAGCCTCGCAGGAGTTGAACATCATGCGTTTCCCTGTGTCTTTTTCTCCATTTTGCTCATCTTCATGCTCTGTCTCTATTACTCTCAATCTTTCACACTTGTCCTCCAGTAGCTCATCTCTTCCTGCTCATTTCCTTCCCTTTCTATCTCATCTCGCCGTTCCCTATCTCTATTGTCCTCTTCTGCACAACCAGAGAAGCCTGCTCTTTAACTCAGGCCTCAGACAATTGACATTCATGAGGTTGGACATTCCGGTCCAGCCCCATTCATATGTACAGTAAGCAAAGGGACAAAAGCCACCTCACACACTATAGAGCCCATCCCCCGTGCAAAGGGTTGCAGAAGAGCTGGGTAAATCCTAGTTGTTTCACTATATACTAAAGTACTATATTGTAGGTGTAGACATTGTAAATTCAATACACTTTGCCATGTAGTTTACAGTCCACAGAAATAGTGCTGTTTAGCAGCTGTTTGTAGCTTCATGTGCCAACTACTGAATCTGTCTGTAACTCAATGTGTCATCCGCTTCAAGTAGCCAACCAGCCAAGTTACAATTTACATCCATGTCTTTACAAAATGCCTTCACCTAATCATTTTATCATATTAAACATTTGAGTGAAATTGGCAGAATTAGCTAATTAATTTGTGAGTTATGATCAAAAACATGTTTTGTAAAGTTACAGTGACATTTGACTGCCGGCTTATAATCAGTTCATCTTTGAGTCTACATGGAAGTTTGTGCAACATTTCAAGAGGCATTCCCAAGATATTAGTTTCACGAGAATGGGACGGACGTGAGATCACAGTCACCTTGACCTTTGACCTCCAAAATCAGAACCGCTCACAACTGAGTCCGAGCGGACATTTGTGCGCAATTTGAAGAAATTCGCTCCAGGTGTACCCAAGATATTGTGTTCACAAGGGTGGACCGGACGGACGGACAACCTGAAAACATGATGCCACGGCTGTCGCTGGTGTAAAGGCATAAAATCGGAGTATTACATGCCGCTGAAGGCCGACCACGATGAAGAAAGAACACACAGGAAGCTTGATGGGGTATTATGTGTTTTGAGCATGGAGACAGAATGAGAAGGGCTGGTGCGTGATGGGTTTTAGAATTACCTCATTCACACGCAAGAGGAGAGCCCCACCTCCAACTGTGACCTAATGTGAACCAAGCCAAAGTTTAATTAACACCCGTCTGCGGCACACCCATTGTTATTTCAACTCCATTTTCTGCTCTCTCTTTCATTTGTTTGCAATGTTTTTCTTGTTTTACGGATGTCAAATTGTCACAGAGACGTTAAATCTACTTTTGGATTTGTTATCAGGATACAATTTGATAATTCTTTTTCCAGACTACTTTACATTTGGAGACCTGAATAAATGTTTTTCATGTCACTAGTAGAAAAGAGGAGCACAGTGACCTGACATGTAATAAGATCAATGTCTAAATCGGCTCAGAGGCATGCATTTACTGTATTACATCACTGTTTACCTGTCCTACTACTCAGAGTAGTTTGGCATGACACCTCCACCTATTTATATTTCACTGGACATTGAGAAGCATGTTTTACTGCAGGCCGCCTTAGTGGGAGCGTGAGAGGAAAGCTGTGTGTGAGTGTGAAGCCAATAATCAGTTATTTTTAGCTTGCTGGTTAAACCATGCACTCTCAGTACCTTCATTGCCTAAATACTCCACATTTCCCCTTTCCTCTCAAGACTATGGTGTAAAATGCAAATGGTATAAAAGTAGAAGAAAAAAATGGAGCTGTATTCATGGATCTCTAGCCAGGTGAAAAAGTAATCATGGCTTAGTCTTTTTTACGGTTGAAAGACCTCAGTTAAGATCTTTTATCAGCAGGTGTGGTGTCAGCTGAAAATGTATGATCTTGATTAGATGTGACCGTTTGCCCATGTGTTCTCATGTATATGATGTCAAAGTCAGAGCACTTCTGTGTAATGAGATCCCAAGCGACATCTGTAGTCCTTCAATATGACTTGAAAGCCATCCATAGGGAGTGTGTTCAGTTACGCCCTCAACGCACTCAACTTACCCTCTAAAATATCATGACCAAATTCTATTTGCAGGTGTGAATCTGTACACCTGCTGCACAGCTTGCTGCTTCCAATTCGACCCCCGGAGGTTTCATTACCCAGCCAAATTGGCTTTATTCATCATCCAATTACATTTTGTAGTTAAGGCACAGCTTCAGCAACAAAAAAACATCCAATGTATTTATTCTGCAAAGAACAAATTTTAGTCAGGGCTGAGCAGTGGACAGGTGGACTCACCTTATTACCACAGACTCAAACAATGAGTCTGAAGGAAGTAAATGGCAGACAAGTTGAACACAAAAAGAGACAAGCCCAGAGACTGCAAGGGTACAACCAGGCCCCTGACCTCTCTTTTGTGGGGAGATGTGCCCTCAGAGATGAGCCACCTCTACAGCTGGAAAGGTCAGCAAGCACACAAGGTCCCGCCATACTCAACATCAAAGACAAGTCCAGCGCATGTCATGCTCCTTCTGAGCCGGGTTGAAAACAGCAGCACTAATCCCACCGACAGCTCGCTGTCGCTCTTTCGGTGCGGACAGAGGTCAGCTGGATGTACAAAATCCTAATGAGTTGATTCAATTGTAGCAACTCTCTCAACTAAAAATGCTCTCTTTGATGTGTGGCGTTTGTGCCCTTTAGACCTGTCTTGTGTTTGATGAATAGAGAAAAAAATGCTGCTGAATTAACACATGCCCTTTAGTGAGCACTTATATTCAAAGAGTGATGCCTTCTCTTCTTCGATGGTAAACTGAACATTTCTAGTGAAAGGAGAGAAAATTTATAAATTTAGGATCCATGGGTCTTAAAAATAATGGTCTTCACTGTGATTAAATCAGCAGGGAGCAAAACTTCAAAGTAACATTTGATGAAATGCTGAAATTGTTTGTCGGCCCTATAAGCTTCTTAGTTGGGAACTTTTAAGGTCAGAGTGGCTTTCTAATGAGAGAAAACATTATGTATGACCACGGGAGAGAGAGTGCCGATGTGTGGAAGGCCAGTCACTCCACTGCTTACCTTCATGAGTGCCCTTTTCTCACCTCGTCTTTGAAAGAATTTTAATGGAAAGATACCGAGGCAGATTTTGGAAATGAGATTATTGGGCAACTCTGTGCAGCTGCCCACTGTTTAATCTCCTCATGACAGCTCACAAATGACGAGCCTCTTATCATCCGTCATTCCTTCTAAATCCCATGCGCCCCTTGCCATATACACCAACTGTTTTAAAACCGCTGTTGCCATCATCTTAATGTCTATTTGTGAAACTGTAGGAGTGTGACTGTGTGTTTTAGTGCTTCAGTGCAAGTGTGTTTACTTACATTTAAAAGACTGAGACTGATAAGTTTCACCCTCTAATTAAACACAGCGGTCTGGGGTGATTGTTGAAGACGCAACTTATTAAACACACAGCTGGGCAGGAAACCAGATAAGGAGTCGTTAGCACTATCTCTGCTAAATTGGTCTGCCTCAGTGGGACGTTTGTAAGGATTAAGTGGAGATTTTTTTCAAACATGTCAGACAAATCGTCACCAGAAGAAGGGAGAAGTTAACAGATTCAATTTAGTAAACATTTCGCACTCACTGATGAAGAAAAGTAGGGTGCTAATAATACCAAAGCTAGTGCTTAGCTCAGTAGGCTAACAGACAACAATGCCTTTAGCTGTCTAAAAAAGAAAAAGTGAAGAATTCATAAACACTCAAACTATACCAATATATATTAAATACATTTATTCCAATAAGAAAACATGGATGGTTTTAAACAACGGGCAAAATTAAGAAATTGACAGAAAATAAACAATTATTTGCAATAAGAAATTGGATTGGTTTTATTTCTTAGGTACATACAATTATATGACAGATGTCCATAAAATTGTCAAATGCAGCCACATGATATGACAAACCCTAATTACAACATATATATTTACAAATTAAGTGGAATTGTGTAATACTTGCTTTCATACAGTGCACTATTGTCTACAGTCTCATGTTCAACCATTGAAAATTATTTTAACAAAACAATCACAGACGCAGTCCTGTTTAATTGCTGCTTCTCAGTGATGATTAAGGTGTTGAGGTCAAAGACTCGGTTTCCAAACACTTTTGAAGTCATTTCCCACAGCCCTCTGTGTTGTCCCAACAGTTCTAACGCTGCCCAGGGGGAACTTTGCTACACCAGGGTCATGACCTTCAGGGAGGCCGGCTGGAACCGACGAATCTTCTTCTTCAGGGCCCGGGAAGCTTTGATGCGGCAGGCTGATGGCTCAGGGCGTGGGAGCTGCTGGAGGGGCAGTCCAGCTGCGGTGGGCCCCAGAGCAGCCTCAGCCCACACCAGACCTCTCTCCTCCTGGCCGTCCACCTGGTCCTCCTCGTCCAGGGACAGGCTGCTGTCAGAATCCGAAAAGGACTGGAAGCTCTGGCTGGACTCGCTATCTCCAAAGCGGTTGGTGGTGTTATCACTCATCTCCCCCTCGCTACTCTCAGCAATGGTGGAGTGAAACAGTGAGGCACATTCGGCCGAGTACTCGGACTCACATCTGGGTGGGTAGTGGCTCGAGATGTTGAAGGCTGCTGGAGGGTATCTGGCATTAAGATTGTGGAGAAAAGGGTTAGAGGACTGGAAGGAGCGAGGAGGTCCTATCCACTGGCCTGACTTGGCACTCATACTGCGGACCATCTGCATGCTCCCTGGTGCCTGAACATGACGCTGAACACATGAGGCCTGGAACATCTCCACATCGGACGGCCATTTGGTAGCCCCCTGTCTCCTCTTCCTCTGCTCTACAGGCTGCTCGTACCCAAGGCACTGCAGTCTGCGGCTTTTGCTAGACTTCGAAACAACAGGGATGGGATGTGGCTTAGAATGGACCTTGTGGGTGTACATGAATCCTGGGCTACAGTGGCTGGAGTCAGAGCCTGAGCCCTGTCTGCGCTCTTCTGTGTGACAGGGGGTACATTTCTGGGTAGTTTTTCCTTTTCCTGATCTTTTCTGTTCCCCCTTGGTTCCACCACTGGCCTCTCTGGTCCTTTCACCCGAGGAGTAGCCATATTGCTGCCTCATTGCTCGCGGCTTCTCACTGCTTTTTCTTTTCAGTTTCACGGCTTTGGTTTTACGGTCTGCCTGTCTCACCTTGACCCTCTGAGATCCAGCGGGGACAAATTTGGCATGGACAAACTCAGGGGAAGCTGTGTGACCAGTGTGAACCTCAAAGCTTTGACTCTCCTCTGTGCTGGAGCTGTGGGCCATCACTGATCTTTGCCTATGGCCCTTTCTCTCTTGGGGCACGGACTCTGGATTGCCTCTTGCTACACTAGCATGTTCTCCTTGCGGTTTATCATTCTTCCTCAGAGATAAAGTGGTGACCTCATCTGCGCTGTAATCCCTCATGGCAGCAGGATAGGAGTATCGGTATGAAACCTCCAGGGCTCTCACTGACTGATTGTGGTTTGCCTTATCAGCTGGCTCGTGGCTGGAGAATGTCGTGCAGTGTCTCTTCTGGTCACTATCTAGTGGGTTAATGTCTGTGGTTGGGGCTGGAAGAGGCTGCAGCACAGACAAGTCTTTCTGAGACACTTCGGGAAACACAGTTAAAACTTCAGTGGGCCTCCTGTGATAGTCACCGTGTGTCTGCAGAGACTCTGTGCCCGTTTCACTCTGGATTTTGCTCAAGCTGCGCAGGAGGAGCATGTCAATGTAACCCAGGGTCTTGGTCTCATAACCCATTTGTGCCCTTTGGAGAGTGTCAGAACGGCTCACTGCAAGGGGTCCTTGCCCCTCCAGAAGTCCAGGTGTGGCTGGGTCGCCCCCATGGGAAAAGATTGGGCTCTGGAGAGCAACAGCGTGCAGGGGGCTCGGGTAGTGGTACACTTCCGTCCCACTGCGGGACACCAGGTTGCTGTGGAACTTGGGGTCCACATTGGAGGTCTTTAGGTTTGAGCACATTGAGGGTTTCTTTGCATCCACATATTTGTAGTAGCTTGGTCCTTGAGCCATCATCCTATCAAGATCACCTAAAGAACACAAAGACAACACAAAATACAGATTAACCTTTCAAATCACTGAAAAATCGTATGCAGCAAAATACAAGTAACAGCAGTTGCATGGTTCCCATTACGACACGAGAGACCTTAAATTATCTTAAATCAGAGATTGAGAGATTTGGTTACCTGTTGATACAGGTCTTGGTCGAGCCTTTTCGGTGCTCGCTCGAATCCTGCTGCTGCCAAGATGGAGGCCGGTGGCCCGCAGAGGGTTGGTCTGGGTAGTGCTCTCATCAGCAGAACGCCGGCGGCATCCGTCTACTTGTGATGGCGGGCTGATGTGGGAATTGGCAGGCCTCATGGGAGAGAGGAGAAGGCTTGTCTGGGAGGAGGACAGACACTCACTGTACACAGAGGTGCACGAGTTGGACAACGAGCAAGAGCCGCCATCGCTGAGCTCATAGAAGCCTGGAGAGAAGCAGGAACAATTGTGCACATGAGCGTTTTTCTTGGTATCTAACATCATGTGATGGTAGCTTCGCATGGTAATTTGATACTTGTTAAACAACCGTAGGGCTTTTTGTGCAAGTGTTAGCCTACACACCTGAACTTGGCCTGCTGTCACTCTCCAGCTGCTCTGTGGAGGCCTTGCTCACATCCAGCTTCAACTCACTGATCTGTTGGTCCAGCTGCTGCAAGTGAGTCTTCAGACCTACATCCTGTTTCCGAAGACGAGACTGTAAAACAGACACCACATCCCATTTTAGCCGACCCCCAAAATGTGTGTGGTATATCCTGAACCAAAGGACAAGTCTTACTGATTTTCTCAGGAAAGGAGTTTACGCACACACATGCATACAGTTACATAAAGTGTCTGTACAGGTGAATATTAAGCAGAAAAGTCATGATGAAGGTTGGCAGTGCTTTAATTTCATTTAGACAAGGCCTGTTGTTCAGATAAAAGATGCTCTAATGTACAGCCATCAGAAAAACAAAGGCGACTCAGCTGTGGCTGATGATTAACCCCAGCAGGACAAGGGGGAGCATAAAAGAAGCAGTGGTGGGTAACTCATTTCTCCCCCACAGCGAGGGCCTGGCCATTGTGTAAACTAATAGAAGAGGAAAGCTTGGGGGTTGGGATGAAGGGCTGTTTGCTTTGCAGCTCGGGCTGGGCATTTACAGTGGTTACAGTGGTTCTTAAAATGAGGACTCTATTTAATTAAAGTCTTATTCTCTTGTAAAAATCAAATCAGTTTGGTTGAGTTCTATTTAAACTGTGGCAAAAAAGAGAGTTCTTGTAAAGTGTTTCTGGACCATTATGTCTATATGTAGATGGTGGTGTCTTTTAAAATATGGGGTGTTGTGAGTCTGCAGCATTTTGCAAGACTGTTAAACACAATTTAAACCATATGTTGTCCTACTATACAGTGCATCTTTTCAAGCATTCACCCAATTCTACTAAAAGTCAAGCATATCACCTTAATCCCTGCCCTTCCTGTGAAGGGTTACAACATTAGTCCACATGGAAAAAGCTTGTCATGGAAAACTTAACACAACCAGTTGTCTGCAACACTCAGGGGCATCTCATGACTGTCATTCACAGCAAATTAACCACTTTTGAAAAACACACCACCATATATTTTTTAATACTCCCTGGCATTAGTGGTTAATGATTACGGTATGCACCCCCCTGCAGTCTGCACATGCACTGTGTGCGCGCACGTACACAACTCAGAGTCCTCTTGGTCCTGCAGTGAACCTTGATTTATGACACCTATCCTACTTCCTACCCCCAGCTGAGAGCATGAAAGTGTGTCTGCTAATAATTAAAGACGGTATGCTCATGAGCATCAGCTGACGGCAAGATTCAAAAGGGACGATTTTATTCCCACGACAATAAAAAAAGTAAATGAGGATGTTAGTCCCATCGTTATAAATATGAAGTATAAACAAGGTAAAACAATATTATGGCTGACACCAAACTACTGCTTGCACAGTATGCCCCCGAGAGGTATTTTAATGATTTTATGGCTTTTGAGATAAATTGCTTCCTACCAGCTGTTGCTTTAGGGTTGTTAAGGTCGCCTCCAGCCGCTGTTCCTCAGCCCCCATCACCCTGGGACTCTCCGGGCCTGCGTGGACTGCAGTGACCGGCTTCTCTCGGTCCATCCTCAGCGCCCAGCTCACCATGTCGCTCTGTCTGTCCTTCAGCAGATGCAGCTCCTGCAGCCCGGCCAGGGCTGCCTGTAGCCTCTCCCCGACCCTGCTGCGGTCCACTCCGGCCGCAGCACTCATCATCCCCGCACAAGATCCCTTCCTGCTCAGCATGCTGGAGGGGGGCGTCCGGGCATATCCTGAAATAAAACGCAGTTAAAGAAACGTCTTTGCTCAGACTTCGTTAGCGACTGTCTTGTTGTTGCTGCTGCTGTTGATCCGTTTGGTTTTTAAACTACCTGTTAGAATAAATCTTGAGCTTTGAGGAGAGGCGGAGCTCCTCCCACAGTCCAAACGGCCCTCCTCCTTATTGGCTGGCCACTGAGTCCCAATGAACATCTGGTTTTAATCCTCCCCATTCAAGTCCTCACTGGAGCTGCCGAGGCATGTACTAATTCATCTGTATAATACCACATGGCATGATGAGCATATTATTATGCTATTTAGATAGATAGATAGATAGATAGATAGATAGATAGAAACTTTATTAATCCCGAGGGGGAAATTAGTTTGTAGCAGCAGCAATTAACTATTATTGTGTTATTATTCTCTCCAGTAGCACTCAGTAGTACTTTTAAGTGATTTCAGGGAATACATATGCTATGAACATGTGCTCTCAGTACCACTCAGCAAATCCAAAAACAATGTAATCACCTTAGCATGCATCTGAGCAGTTATGAGGAAAGTATTCCACACGTTTTGTACAAGGATTGAATTTGACGCTAAAGTTCTGTGCAAAACTCAAAGTTTTAAATCACATTTACAATGACTAGATGGATAGTATATTTTGTTTAGTAGAACTTCGATTCAAAACTACTAATCTTCGTTCAACCAAACTCATTTCGTTGTAGTTTGTTCCTTGGAAATGGAGACTTGAGAACACAGCAAATGTAGATGGTGGTGGCAGTTTAGACCAGTGTTGGATAAATGACGCCCCCTTGTGGTTATAAAGAGCACTTTAATGATCTGCACATGGACATGAATGTGTCTCTCTTATGCTAGGTAATAAGATACTTTTGAGTACCAAGCTCCATGCAAGCTGGAAATGTAATTGCATTCAAAGTACAAAAAAAAAAATCCCACAGTGAGTTAATTTATTTGCATTGTGAATGAAAACATTTTGGTGGGCCACCAGGCCTATACATTATGAATCACTGCACTTATTGTTTTTGAGATTCTGGCATAGCTTAAAAGTTAAAAAAGAAAAGAAAATGTATATATTTATTCTACATTCAGGGGGAATACCTGAAGATGTAAATGACTGAGACCGATCATATATCTTGTGCATATTTTGAATGGTTGCTATAGGAAACTAAATTGAAAGTACTCTCTCCAAAGTCAATGTACTATCAATGTACTATCTGACCATACAACTGCAAATGATGAACTTCAGCGATATGTTTGTGTGTTGTTGAGTAACTAAATATTAAGACACTGACTCTAGAATATTCACCAGTCAGGACTGTAATTGGGTATGCTGGTTACCAGATACTGTTTAACACTATAGAGGTGCAGTCAGCTCAATGAGACACCGGAAGAGTCCACTTCAATTGTGATTTATTGTAGAAGTGGAACAGGTGGTAGGGCAGGCTAGGCAGGTTCTATCTAAACAGAAGAATATGTACCATGTATTAGCACCTTACTCTAAATGCAATACATAGGGAGCAATACCTGGCTACCCTATTACTGGAAAGAATTAACACAATGTGCATCAGTGTAATTTAGCATAAATCACACAAGCATTAAGGTACTGCAAACATACGTGTAATAAGAGTCAAGTACTCACATTGTCATTCAGACAAACAACTGTGGGCAGCACAAAACCCCTGCAGGTAATGCAAAGAGGTTCACACCTGTACTTAATCTTATAGGCTGTCATCAAGATAGGCTCCTCCCACCTCCTGCTCTTCCACAGACAGCTCCGCCCCCAGACCTGCTCCTTGTTCAATGTAATGAATGTCAACGGTTGTATCCTAACTTTAAAGTTATTAAAGTCTTTGAAAAAGGACGACATTTATTTATTTGGCTGCAGGACTGAGATAATGTAGTGATGAAGAATTAGTGAAAACTAGAATGTTGAAGGTCTACTCTTAGCCATTAAGTCACTAACTTCATGCATTATGAAATCACATCACTGGTCTAGTTTGTTCATTATTTTATCTCTGTTGTTCTCAAAACAACATGACTCACAGGACAAGCATTGCTCTTCTTTTCTTCCTACCTGATGCAGCTGAGATGAAGTAAGCTCTTGTTCTTGTCGTTAATAATCTGATAACAAATAAATGAGGGAGTGACTGAGCCCTCATCACAGGCGAAGGCAGCATGATGGAGGGCTGCAGACTATTCACCTTCACTGCTGCTGTTCTCACTGTAGCACAGGTGGGGACATTCTTTCGCGCTGATATCTGCAGCTATCTTGAAGCCAGAGTTCAAAGAAAAAAACGGAATGGCGGGAGGGATGTGCACCTGTGTGTGTATCTCTCACACACACATGGTCTGATCCAAGATAAAGTTGATTGAAGCATTTTAAATAGGAGCTAAATCAACTGCACGCAGGTTAAACGCTGTTTGAATGGCATTTGGGAACTTAAATTCACAGACTACATGCAATTGTACTATGAATTTAAAACCATTAGCCTAAAGACACTAGGGGGCAGTGTCACACTACTTCTCAATCTTGTGAGATTATTATTATCCTGCCTCGTTTTTTTGGTGGATAGTCTGTACATTTTTGGGAAATTTGGAATCGAATAACCCTGGGTGCAAGCTGGTTCATCCATTCACCGCGCAGCTAATCATGACATTTACAGATTTCTTTTGGGAGATATGGAGCTAAATCACTTGTTTACCCATCCCTGATTGCAAAATAACACATCCCCATCACTTTGATGGCAGGCCCTCTCATCAGGATGCTCACATTATAGCGAATATACAGCGCATTGTGAAGCCCACTCCTCACAGGGATAGCGTCATGTCCTTGTGATGCTGCTGGCATACAATGCTGCATTGTGATGCCTGGATGTCCCTCTGCCCCCATCCCCTTCAAAGCACTTCCTTTAGGGTGACATCAGCAGTGGTGCTGCTCCAAAAGGTGTCCTCTTTTTAGCAATCAAGTGTGGGCTTTGTGCTTGAGTCATCATTACTCTCTTAACCTCATCCACCCTGGTTTCCAAAAATGTACTTTTTATCTTATCACTTTGTAAGGCTATAAATTCAAACAGCTTTGTCTCACCCAAGGTTTCTCTTTGTGTGGTTTTTTCTTTTATCAGCAGATTTTCCATCCTCCCTCTCTTTTTCCATCCACTTAAGAAATGATAAAGTAGTCAAATGTTGATAAAAAAAACAAAAGCACAGGGCCAGCAATCCCTTTTATTGTATCCATGCTACTTCTTCGAAAACAGCTGCAGTGGAAAGAGCGTGATAAAGAGTTTGTACCTGTAGATACAGACAGGAACAATGGATGTTGCTGCCACAAACAAGATGTGTGGGATGGAAGTCAGGGGGGTAAACATGGGGTGTTGTCATATGTGGGACTGAGCGAGCGAGTGTGTGTGTGTGTTTGAATGTGTGAGAGGAAGACCTGCTGTCAGCTCAGTGTCCATGGTAAAAAACAAACAACCTTTTCACATGTAGACATCATGAGCGTACGACTTCAAAGGAGTAAAATCTGATATCATACAGAAGACACTCCGATGCCTGCCTGAAAAGAAACAGGATTCCTGTGATGGGTGTTGCTGATTTTGAGCTATATTTCCGGGGGTTTGTGTGTTGCCAAATATTTCTGTGTGTGTGTGTGTTGTTCTTGTTGCTTGTCAGGGAATTCCCATGCAGGTTCTCTGATTGAAAAAATCCCTCTCACAGGTATTCTGTCATCAACACTGGCAAACACAGGGAATTTCAGAGATCAAAGTGGCCTCTCGTGTCTGACAACAGGGCCTCTGTCGCTCTGCCACCAGTGATCCCTGCAGCGCTACAACCACCAACACAATTATCACACGCTAGAACGATTGAATGAATGAACCTCACACACTACTTTTTGATGTCAACATGTGGCCACTCATCAGTTCCTGAGTCAGTGAGGGAGATTATTAGATTTTTTTTCCAAGAGAGTTTTACTGGCAATTAAATGCATCTGTTCTTTATCTTCAGCTTCTTGAATAAATATATCCTTTTAAAAGAATGGCTTCCAGTGAATTCATCTTTGTAGCTTTGGTTGTTTTGAAACCGTAGACTTACTTTTAATGCCTCAAGTAATTTCTAATCCAAAACACTCCAACTCCATGTCAGGGATAGGCCGGTTGGCAAGTCATGGGTCTTAAACAGAGAGCAGAATTCACATTTCTCTTCCAACAAAAGTCAATGCTGCATCCAAATAACGTGTCGCTGCTTATGACACTGACTGATGTCAACTTTGCCTACAACAGATCCCGGGCTTTTACAAGGTATCTGAGATATGTTCATAACTGCGTCTCTACCGATACTGTCAAACCTACTGGAGAGCAAAAGCTCAGGCAGTCACCGCACAATCCACCATGTCAGTTTCCAATTCATTGTCAGTGGAGCAGCTCCAGGATTTATCTCCTGATGAAATCCCAGATTAGAGGCTTGTGTCTGTGGGTTTTAGCTTTGATTCAGAGTTGCTCATGCCAAAAAAGTTGAATGAACTGTCTAATGTTGTTGGAATTTTCTTTACGGTTGCTTTACATTTGATTAAATAACACAGTGGGATGTTCATTTGTTCATTAAAGAGGTCACAAAACTGGTTCCTTAAAGTATCTTGTAAGAATTGTATTAGGTACTCATGAGGATTTTTAAGTCCTGTAAGTTTAATTTTTGAAGTTACAATGAGGATTTTTGACTGTAGACTGTTATGTGGACACGTGGAGGCCTGTCCCCAACGGTGGACCGAATCATCCATATCTCTCTCTGTCATCTTGTCCACCGTGTGCTGAACTACCTCTTCAGACTCCCATTTGATTTTCAGCACCCCTGCACATGAGAGAGACCTTTATGCTGTATGCTCGCAAAATTATCTCCTCATCAAATTTTATTTGAGCTGAACAAATTTTTGTTTATTCAGCAACTGAGGGAGACTGGCTTTCAAGCTGTACTCCTGCAAATCATAAAGACATCAGTCTAAATTAACTGGTTTCGCATTGCCTTACCTATGAATGCAGTGTGCTGCTTTCAGCCAAGATCCCATGGGGGGATTTAAAGCAGTGGATAGTCTATACCTCTTGTGTGACAAGCTGGGGGAGCTATTTGGAAAATGTTTTTTTTCCTGAGTGAAGCCTCAAGGGGATTTGTCAAGGGGCACAGTGTGCCACGCACAATTGCCGTAAATGTGATGTGAAGATTTTGTATAATTTTTATATGTTTACACCTGCTTAACCCACAAGTATTTAATATAAGTTTGAGATAACTTATGTG
The DNA here is from genome assembly GCF_023349555.1 of Cebidichthys violaceus. Taxonomy (NCBI): domain Eukaryota; kingdom Metazoa; phylum Chordata; class Actinopteri; order Perciformes; family Stichaeidae; genus Cebidichthys; species Cebidichthys violaceus. The sequence continues at coordinate 11,644,845 of NW_027176263.1, forward strand.
TGTACAATACATGTGTCTCTTTGGGTCTTCAGAGGGAGAAAAACAGAATTAACTAGAAATTAGTCTGAAAGACATAATTTACTTGGAAGGCTACATTTCAGGCATGGATGTAAAAGTGTCAAAGTCCATACAAGAGAGACTTATCATGGTGAGTCTCTAATGGCTCGTATCTTTTCATAGGAGACGCATGTCTGAGCTGGGTGAGACTTGGACATCGTACTTAACTGACTCTGTCTGTGGAGCCCCGGACACCCACGCCACTCTGTAACCGCGCTGGGAACGGACTGAACTGAATTTGGCATCTGTTAAAGGCCCTGTGAGTAGGATTAAGGGGAATCTATTTGCAGAAATGGAATAAAAGGTAAAATAATAAAAGGTCTGTTTTCTTTAGTGTATAATCACCTGAGACTAAGAATCAATATGTTTTCGTTACCTTAGAATGAGCCTTTTATATCCACATACTGGTCAACCACTTGGTCCACCATGTTTCTACAGTAGCCCAGAATGGACAAACCAAACACTGGCTCTATAGAGGGCCATTCCTGTTGTCGCGTCAGCCATTGTACACGCTTGGCAGATGGGAGAAGTTTCAGTTGGTTTCAATCAGAAACCTCGCTGCTAGATGCCACTTACACCTACACACTGGACCTTTAATAAAAGGAAGACTATTACTCCAGTGCCAATTAGATTTAAATGATGACAACATCTTGTGGTTTGCTAGTCTCTACTCCCTGCCCAGAACAGACCAATCACTGGCTCTAGAGAGGGTCTGTCAGGTTATTACGTTACCTGAAGGCCACCATAGTTTTCCAACACACTTGGTAAGGCAGGGGTGAGCAGAGGGGTATTTGGTTGAATGCAATCTGCATCCTCACCCCTAGATGCTTCTAAATACTACACACTAGTTCTTTAAGACAGAATAAAACCAAATGAAAACCCAAATCAGTCTCAAGAGTGGAACTGAACCTTTTAAAGGCAAAAGGAATTTTAAAGAAACAGTCCCTTGTCCACCCCCTCTCACGCACAAACTGATGCACACATAGGGAGGAAGTCTATTGTCTAACCCAGCATCTGAGAACACCATGAAGTGAAGCAAAGCTCTGCTTTCATGGACAACTATGACACAATGTCAGTTGTTGTGTCCTTTTTTCCTCCTGTATGCACTGTTTACGTATGTTTATCAAGATGGTGGCAGAGACAACTACATTTTCTCCCCTCTCGAAGGGCAGCTATTCTGACGGAGCAAGTTTCTTCTTGTACACAGGAACACCAGCAGACGTGGCTGGCCACTAAGCTATCACAATGCAGTTGCAACACAGACTCGGGGGAACCAAACTCTCTTGTCTAAACTTCCCTCATGTCTGATCAGCATCTGATCCTTGCATCATGGGATAAGATATTCAGTCTTGAGGTTTGGGTTCATAGGAATATTACCGCAGGCTATACAGGTTGAGTTCTGAAACGCTGCGGTCCCTACACAGGTGTGCAATTTTAAGAGGCCTCTTTTTTTGCAGAATCACCTGAAGTTTTTCCACGTGTGGGGAGTGTGACAGAATTGCCCTCAGGGTGGCATTACACTTCTGTCCGCAAGGAATTGTTATTCATCAAATGTGCACAACGTGTACAACTGTGTACAACTGTCCCATCTGGGCTAACTCAATGCGCTGTGCGGTTTGTGAGCACCACCCCCATCCCCCCATCCGCCATCCCAGACCAAAACAACCTGCAGCTCGCTCCTCGGTTGCACTGGACAGGAAAACACCAGACTCAGGTGATGTCGTGCCTTTCTGACAGGCACGATCCCCAGTGTGAGTAAATTACACTTGATGGGTTGAAGAACTGCGGCTCATGTCAGTGTAAGCCAGTTGAATCGAAATAATACATCAGAGCACATTAATTTGTACTTGAGAGGAGATCAAATGTATAACCCCGGGCTGACCTCCGAACACTTGCTCCTGAACCCTTCATCCCCTCCTCTGGTGTGCTAATCCTCCTGAAGCCCTCCATGGGAGCTCATGTGGCCCAGAGGAGATGGAGCGGACAAGATGAGGCTGACAGCATCAACACAGCTGGCCTGTGGAGCGGCGAGCTGGGATCACAGCGATCACAGATGCGATTGTCCCCGATCTGGAGGAAAACCCACTTGCTCTTCCCCATGCCCGCCGTGTACTCGCCCCTTCTGAAACCTCAGTCCACGCTGAACATAGTGTGTGCTGGCTAGTGATCTGATGGCTACGAGAGGCAAACGTGAGTGTGTTTGATTAGACACAGGACCACACAAGACTGTTGTTGGGTATTTACATAAACATTTGGAACAAAAGGCTACATCTATCAAAAGCACCAGATTAAAGTTTGATTTTGCACAAACAAAGACTCGGGGCGGCTTTCCCAGAGCCGTCATAGAACGAAAGTCCAGTGAAAAATGTTCAGTTTTGTTTCTGAGGTGTTTTCCAACAATCGTTGCAACTTGTTTGTCATTGAAAAATATGAGCAGACAGGTTCACTCTAGAGCGCTTTCTTTTATTTTGCTGCATTTTCATCTCAGGAGCCAACTCACAAACATCAAATCAACCAAGTTTATCTACCATTTAAGGTACAATGAATCTGGCAAAAAGGGCTCGGCACAATAAGAGAAACAATTGCAATGAGTCCCTCCCTGAGGAGGAGCAATTATCTTTCCCCTCTATCAGGCAGTGAGTGAGGATTAGGAGTGTTTGTAACAAGATAATGTGCAGCAAATGTTTGCAAATTCCTCTGAGTGAAGCACTCCTCACATATTTGAAGAATGAGTGCCCTAAAATGTACTTGCAGACTGTTAAAGTCTTGCTTTTTACTGATCTGGTCTTTTGACCAGGACATGACACCTTATATAGAGGGAGCCAAAGGTCAAGCTGCGGAGCACATGGAGCCATTTACAAATTGTCAGAGTGGCTGTGGGAAAGTTTTATCTGTTGGCTATAACCCTGCTTGTCCTTTCTGCTTTGAAGGTTCAGCTTGCGTTATGTTTTAGGGAAGTTAGATAAAAAAATCAAGGCCATTCCTGTGCAGCATGGACATTAGAAATGTCATGTGCAGGGTTGGTAAGAGGACTCTGTTGCCTTTATTGGTCATATATTTCTCCTGACAAGGCCTACAAAGCACTTATGTAAATCCTCCCAGTATCACATATCAGCACAGGTATTAGGAAAGGTACAGCCAGACGACTATTTAAATCAGTGCCCCAGCTCTGAATTAATTTATGGCTGTGTTTGGATGGCAAATAGGTTTTGATGGAGTGGCTGATAGCACAGACGTGTTTCAGGACATGACTGGGTGGTGAGTTTCCCAGCTGCTTGAGCCAAGGGCCGTGACGCGTGATTAGAAAGGGAAATTTTGGGGGTGAAATAAAAAACTCACATTTTCTTCTGGTGAAAAAGTTGTGAACTACAGGGGAGAAGCAGGGGCCAAGGACCCATAATATAGCCCTTCTCTCCAAGGCCAGGTCTGACGCAGGGAGCCTGACGCTCCGCAGGCTGGGACAGAGCAGGTCTGTGTGGTGAGCCAACCATAGAAACTCTGTCACCTCTCTGCGCTGCTTGGAAACCCCTGTAAACTGTCGCTAACAGCGTCCCACAACAGACACATGGTGACTGTTAATTTGTGAAGCTTCACCTGCGTTTTGTTTCACACATAAAGATGTTTACAGACTATAACTGCTCTTGATTTATGAAACTGTATGACTAAAAATCTGTAAATAATGTTTCCATATTTGTCCTGCAAATGAACGCAGAGTGAAATGAAAACTATCATTACTCTAAATAGGAATAATATAATAATAGGAATGTCTTGATCATTAAAGAAATAGTTTGATATTTTGGGAAGTTTGCTGATTTGATCTTTTGACGAGAGCAAGATGATCTGGAACACACTCCCCACATACCCTGCTTTATCGTCTATTTGACTCTAAATGGGACCATAATTTACTAAATCAACACCATGCTGTATTGAAAAAGACTTGAATCTAGCGATTGAGACTATATACTCATGTTTACAATATTTACTGAGGTAACAATTCAAGTGAGAAGTAGGGTCATGGCATGAACTCCCAGAAGCTTATTGCACCATAGAATGTCAAAATGTCTGAGAGGATTATTTTTGGAAAGCTTTGTCATTATTTTCTTCTGTGTCAGAAAGTTCAAGTCTTGTACAAGGCCTAGTAAGCAGCTGATTGAGCAACACGTGTTTTGTATTAGAATTGAATTGTAATTTTTTTGATGATTTCCTCTAACTAATGACACTCATTCAAGTTGACATCCATCTTACGTTGTCAAAATCCATGTGTGCCTCTCTGCTTATTTGTAACTTTTATGTTGGGTTCAGATCTTCCAGCACTCTCTTCGCCAAGTATTTTGTGGGAAAAAAAATTAGTTGTGAAAAATGTTGCTCAAAACCAATGACATTCCCCTCAGCCTCAGCTGTACTCATAGACTGTATATAAGAAGTGGACGTAGTCATTGTGACGTCACCTATTGGTTTGGGGACTACCGTTTTGAAGCCTCGAGTTCGACAATTGCGCCATCGCCATCTTGGATTGTTGTTTTTTTTGCAACCAGTGAACAGAAGTTACCATATTCGAAATGCGACGGAGTGGTGTAGAGATGCCATACACGGCTCTGGTAGTTGCAGCGACCTGTCAGTCACAGTGAGTCTGCCGAAAAGCATACACCACTTTATGGTTTATTTAAATAGGACCATAATTTACTAAATGAACATCATGCTGTATTGAAGAAGACTTGAAACTGGTGATTGAGACCATAAACTCATGTTTACAATGTTTACTGAGGTAATAAATCTTAAAAATGATTCAAGTTTTAAGACACTTCCGCATTGGCTTCAATGTTGTACTTTGGGTTTAGTGCTAATTTGCAAATGTTAGCATAATAACAAATTGAGCATGCTAACATTGCCAATAAACTAATACTTATAAACATCAGCATTATGGGCATGTTAGCATAATGACATTAGCATTTAGCTTTAAGCAACACTGTGCATAAGTAGAGTCATCAATGTGGCTGTATTTGTGATCAGGAATGGCAAAAATACAAAAGCAATACAGCAATTTATATGTAATGTGTTTATTGACATAAAACTGCACCATAAAAAGCCTTCACACAGTGGAAGAAAGAGAGTTTTGTTGTGATAGAATCTGTCCCGCATTCAGACAACATGGTGGAGATCCGGTGAGGTCCAGTTCAGGTCTGATCCCCCTGCCAGTTAAAACCGCCATTTACTGATTAGTTCCTATCAGTTCTGTGTGATGACGGCGATGTGCACAGTGAGAGGTCTGTGTATCTCTTTGGGTATCTGAGCTATGTAAACTCACTGCTGTGGGTCAGGGCGCAACATCTTCTTCCCCCCTACTCTGCACGAGGAGACGATGGCACAGCTAAAGAATAACGGCTCTGGTCTGCAGGATGAGTCACCGATAGTGTCATCACCAAGATGAGACAAGGAGGAAACTGCCAGGGTGGCATGTCTTTATCATGGCTGCTCATCCATCACTCAACTGCAAGATGATGCAAGAAAGGCTGGCGAATATTCAGTGTAATCAAAATAATGGCTATTGATCACATCTTACCATCTGTCTGTAATGCCATTAAAGGCAACATTAGGTATTGCCAATGCCAGGAAAGTCCTGATCTTGTTACAACTCGTCAAAAATGATTTACCCTCCTTGCTAAGAGAGGGCTTGTTGATCACTGGTCCTGTTCCAAGTCCTTGATCCACCACACACTTCGTGCCCTGTGGCACTGAATGGTTGCATCACTGACTTGGCTCTTCGTTAGAGTATTCTTCTGTAAAGAGTGAGTTTATGTGCATGGAAGAGATATCCACAACTACAATGGAGAGCCTGGAATAGGGGCTTTGCATAGGGGAATAGGGGCTGATGTTGCCTGGAGAATCACATAATGAGACCTTCACATGGAAGGTCTCAGTAGCTTAAATGAAGAGGTAAATTTGAATGGATACATTTTAAAAGTATTAATGATATGCAAAGACAAATATCAGGATTGGAAGCAGGGTGGGGAGCCACACATAACTAAATCACATATACAAAGCCAATGAAAACTTGAGGCAAAATGAGGCATGAATGCTTTCTTGTGCCACCAAATATTAGATTATGCAAGTGATCCTTTCAGTCAGCAATGGCTCGGAATTCGAGGAGGCACCGAAGGCCAAGTCGTGTCAAGCCGTCAACTCCTTTCGCCAGGTTGCTGCGCGGTCCCCGCTGTTTGTGATTGATGAGCATGGCTTGCACATGACCCAGCCCAGTGAGGAGCCTTCCCAGCACTGACCAACACTGCACACTACAGGGTTTTACTCGGCTTACATCATGGTAGGAAGAGCCATAACGGTGCTCCATATTTGTTGAATGTTGATCATTTCTTCAGAGCAAAACAAGTATCCACCTTGAGATGGGGTGCTTGGACCCAGCGTACTCATGAACTTTACATCTTGAACCGGATGGATTAAGAGGGAGAGTTTGAACCGGAGCATGGAAAAACATACCTGGGTCGATGCCTCTTTGCAGTTTTCAATTTCAGCCGGGGTTTGCCAGACATTCATCAGAGTTGCAACATAACCTACATTATGATGTTTTCATTAAGATGAACCTTCGTTCTGCTGGGTTCAATCCCAGCATGGCACATTGCAACTCCATCTTTGGGCGCCAACGTTGAGCGTCACACCTGATTTTATTGACAACTACAATGATTTAATTTCATTTACTGTAACTACTACAATCTAAATATTGTCTCAATGCCACAGAAACGGTATGGTGCAAGGTCTAAACAAAATACACACACACAAGGACGGGTTTGTAGATGAAAATCCTGTTTGCTTACACTGCAAATGTTGGCTTTAATAATTTCCGTAGAAACTGTCATACATCATGTTTTTTCTGCTTCGAAATCTTTAGGTGGAATCGCTTAAAGATGACAAATCACTGGCAGAAGTTAGAGACGGAGACAGTGAGATAACAGAGAGGTACCGAGAGTGTGGGAAGGGAAGACAAAGTGAGAGAGAGCGGATTGTGCCTTTCTGTCTATCTGAGTACATGTAGAACTTTTGTGCAGTGGGGGAAGTTTTGAGCTCTGAATTATCTACATTGTTTAAAATCCCCATCCCTCTTGTGTCTTGGCAGACGAGGCACAGGCCAGGGTGTCCATGAGGGTGACTGTAAATGAAACATTCCATGCTGAGTTCAGGACGGGGTTCTTCTTGACTCATCGTCCGTCACTGCATGAAGCTCGCTCTCTGCTAGTGAAGCAGCCCATTCTTCTGTCCACGGTGAGCCGGACAGTAAATTCTCAGGGCGCTCATTGTTGAAAGTTCCATCACCTCCTTAGATGCCTCTATCTCCCTCTACCTCTTGTGAACATCTGCAGCGATGGCCCACAGTGCCGATGCACAGCCGTGGCCAAAGGGTTTGTGACCCAAGTGAATTATTTTAAGATATAATCAAAAGTAAATACCTGCATGAGTTTTGCCATTGTATCAGAACAAGTCTTGTGCTCTGCTGAAACTGAAGACAAACTGGGAGAAAAGCGGTTCGGATTCAGGCAACATTTATTATCCAAGGAAATGTATTGCTGAGTGTGCATGCTCTTTTTCAGCAACTCTTTGCATCACATTTTGTGTAATTACACACATTTACACATGGGAGATCCCCAGTACAAACAATACTGTTGGTAGCCAGATGTGCCTTGCTCAAGGGCACTGGAAAGAGGGAAGGGTGAGAGTCATCGAGAGATATTCGACTCCGCGGCGGATCCAGAGATGCTTCGGGCATTTGGGTGAAAGATGAACTTCTTCTGGAGGTTGTCTCACGGTGTGCGTCTGAGTCTGGCTCTTAATTTGGAGGTGTTTATGTGGCTAATTCTTCATAATGCATTTTGGAGAGGAGTGAAAAGCTCTCCTCAGGGAGTGAATGGGCCCCGGTAGCCCTCACATCTAAAGAGCGGCCTAATGGGAACGCAAACACAGTGATTACCAAGGCCCCTTTACAAGGAGCAGCCTGCAGTGAGAGTGGACTGCTTTACCTGAACATGCGTGTGTGTGTGTGTGTGTGTGTGTGTGTGTGTGTGTGTGTGTGTGTGTGTGTGTGTGGGTCTGTGTGTCTAGTTTCTTCATTTTCAATATGAAAAGATAGTCAGGCCTAGAAATCCCTCCATGAATTCATGCGATGGCCTTCAGTTAGTAAACTTATCAGTGCAACATAACTTAAAGTCAAATGTGTTAAAAGCTGTGAATCACTGCGGAATACACCTAAAGGGTTGTGATTTTAACGTACTGGTGGCCTGTATGGGGATTTGGGATGCTGGCCATGTAAGTGCAGGATGGGGGACCTTTAATGCATGTCATCCCTCCTCTCTTGCTCCTTTTGTCTCGTCACCTCAGAGTTAAATATCTACACATTAAAAAAGACCCAGAGAGCCAAAAGAGCAGATCCTAGTACATACTCGTATGCAATATTTTTACAGACCGAATATAGAAGACAATATAAAAGACACCAAATCGTAATCCTAAATATTGCACTCACACACTGCATTCACTATACAGGTAGCAAGAGCTCATAATGTTAGCAGCATTCTACCACTGCATGTTTCTATGGATATGATTAAAACACCCAAAAACCCAAATTAATGGAAATCCTGTATTTTATCTAATGTTCAAGAAACTGTACAATTGTGTAGATTAGTACATATTTGCAACATATAAATGACTAAATTTGTATTATCTATTTACTTTGCATTTACATACATATTTCATATTAATTCTTTTACTCCTTTTTAAATGATTCCCAGCATGGCAGCCTCGTGCTGTGGTGTGCCATGTCTCCTCAGGGACCGCTGCAGTTGCATAGAGGGTCTTTCTCTGCAGCACACGGGCCCTCTTCACTCCGTGTTGACTTAGTAAATTACTTGGGATGTCAGGGCCCAACCACAGCTTATCCTCAGAGGGGGAGATGGGGGGAGGGAGGCAGTGTGGCGGTGAGAAAAAGAGGGAGTGTGAGAGAGAGGGAGAGAAATTATTGTTGAGGGCTGGAGCGCAAAACTGAAACACTGAAGGCTTCAGGTAGGAGTCAAAGTGTAGGTTTTGGAACCAAAGACCTGAGTCAAGGATGAAATAATAATGCAACACATTGATGTCTTCTCCACAGGAAAAGACTACAGCATGTATAAAAAAAATCAGATGGAAGATTTAAAGTTTCTTTGCTGCTACAAATAGAAAAAAAAGGTTCTCTCTGACAACAGAACTTTGTGATGCTGGGAAAAGCAAAAAAAGAAAGAAGCTAGGACCTGTTTCTGAGTTAGGGACTAAATAATTCAAAACATGCAAACTGGTAATCTTTAATCCCTTCATTATATGTACATATGAGACAAAAACATTGAAATGTTAATGGAAAAAGGCCCCTCACATTTTTTCTCCGTGTTGTAATGTGTAATTTTTAGAATGTTGCACCTCACAACAAAGGTTTGTTGGGTATTTTCCCCCTCGTCGCTTGTGTGCAGCCGATCCAGGTGGATGGAGGAGGCCAGTGAGAGAGAGTCCTGCAGGGCACGCGGCTGTATGGTATGCACACTGGGCGCTCAGGGCTGTCTGTGCCGCAGCCTGTCTGCAGTCAGCCGAGCAGACTGCACACCTGTGGGCCCCTCAGCTTAGTCTTGTTTGCTTTGACACCTCGGATGCTGTCTCCTTCAACAACACATCTTTCATCCTCGCCATCAACCTCATCAGCCCCTCGCCCACCGACTCTTCTTCCCCCAACCCACTTTGTTTTGTGTCGTTCTCCTTCCTAAATCCAGCAACTTTGAAAATCCCAATTTATTTTACATTATTTATTGTTTTTGGCGGAAAAAAATATTAAAAGAATTATGCAAACTTAACGTTCATGTGCAGCAACGTATTCTTTGACAGTAGGTTTTCTATTTTCTCAGGCTAGTTTGCTCCAAATGTGTTGAATTATGGGGTGAAACCGGCTTTTTGTTTGATTCATAATGGCCTGGTTCCATCAACGCTTGCACTCAGTGCTATTCTCAGTCCCCTTACACTTCATTGGCTTCTCACATTTTTTTCTTTTCCTAATTTTTTTTTTCTCCATTTCCCCCTTCATCTGTCCTCAGATCACGCTAAGCCTTTGATAGGAATGGTGGTGGCGGGGCATGGGAGCGGTGGGGGTGGAGGGTGATGTCTGATTGTGGGTCGGGGTGTCAGTGGCTCCCCAGGACCTTCTCCTCTGAAAGGATGTGACTGGATCCCTGGCAAAGTGAAGAAAAAAAAGAGCTCTCAAAGAATTGCTTTGTGCGCAATCATCAAGCCATGGTAGTGCCACAATCGCCTTGTCTAATTTGTCATAACATGCTTTGCCATTTGTTGACATCCCCTGTCCACCTTTAAAGGGAGGTTTCATCACTTGGCCATGCCTCTGCAGGTCTTTGAGTCTGACTGATTCAATATTTTTCCAAGGATTTGTTGGACATTTTGGGATCTCTGCTTATTCGCTTTCTTAAGTAGAGCCTCGAGATTGGCGATTTTGCAATCGCCATTTTGGAATACGGGATACCATATTTGGAATGTGGAGGAGTGACGCCGGATACGGCTCTGGTAGCGGCAGCAACCTGTCAATCACAAGGTAGCCCCACCCAAAAGCATACCCTGCTTTATGGTCTATTTGACTCTAAATGGGACCATAACATACTAAATGAACATCATGTATTGAAGAAGACTTGAAACTAGCGAGACCATAAACTCATTTTTACAATGTTTAGTGAGGTACTGGCTTCATTTTGCACAAAGACTGAAAACACCTATCCTGGCTCTGTCCAAAAACTCCGCTTACCAGCACCTCTCAAGCTCACTAGGCAACACAACTTCCCAAAATGTTGAATTGGTCCTTTTAAATATAAAAGTCTTGAAAGAAAAGGGTGGTTACTTCATAACCAAGGTGAGGTGATGATTTGGAATGACTGTAATACAATTTAAGGAAAGTGAAAACTACAGTGTAGTTACAATACAGTGCGAGTTATGAACGAGAAGTCCCAAATTCAATTTAATAACAAAAGGCAATGGCAAACAAAATGTAAAAGACGTATAGGTTGAGCAAACAGAAACGTTTTCTGGTAGTTTGTTCTCGATGTGTGGTGCATAAAATCTGACTGCTACCTCTCCTTGTTTAGTTTTAACTCTGGAGACACTAAGTAAACCCGTCACAGATGATCTGAGTGGTCTTGACGGTTCATAACGAGAGACCTGTAAAGACAGCAATACAGTAGACGAGTCTGTAAAAGATGAATGTATGGAGAAGATTTTCTAAGACTAGCTTTCCTTTCCTTTCTTTTGTTTCTTCATCTAACCCCGCTCTCAGGCCTACAGCACACAGATCTGAGGCAGTAGAATGGCGGGTCTTTGCTCTGATACAGACATTCAAAACAAATGCCATTTTTAAGAAGCCCTCCGACACTGGACATTCACATCACCTGGCTTCTAACGTTTTCCAGCCGGTGGAGAGGAGGGGGGGGGGAGCGGCAACAAAAGCCTCTTTCAGGGCATTTCAGCGCGGATTACAGCGGCTGACTGCTCCCCGCGTTTGAACAATGTGACCACAAGGCCTTTATGATTTGTAGCTTTTCTGGATTCGGCAGATCTAATAAATCATTAAACCACCTTATTCACCACAGAAAAAACGAGGGAGAAAGATTAGAACAGCATGAGAACCATATGCAGAGATAGGAAGGAAGAAGGGGGGGGGGGGGGGGGGGGGGGGGGCAGAGGAGGAGATATGTTCACTATCTTACTCATAAATATTGCATTCAGGATTCATGTGACAAGCTAGAATTTAGATTTACGTTTTGCGTAAGTAGAATTAGACTTCAGCCCAATAAAAGTGAAACATTTCAATAGTAGGCACCATACTGTGATTACAGACGCAGAGTTAGTCAGAGTACACAGGATTGATGAAGGAAAGAATCATGAGATGTGTTTACTGTTGGCCTGTCCAGTTGCTTTCCGTTCGCATCTGGCTTGTTTGTGAATGGTGTGATTTAGGGATCTATTAATCTACCTCTATGTTATTCTGGTAATGTGCAGTGAGCGACCGGAGGAGAGTTATGTGATGAGTAACTGCTTTGTGCCGGACTTGTTTAAAGCCGGAGCTCAGCAGTCAGACTCTTCAAGGGAAAGTACAAAGCCTTGCCTGGTGGTCTGCACAAATGCCTGGATGATCTGCCCAAAACAGCCTGGATGGTGGGGTGGCAGAGACACACCTGCTTTGTCAACACCATCTTCCTCACTACTGCGGCCAACTGAAAATCCAGCCTCTATAATTGCAAAGACTGTAAGGCACCATAGATTTGGAGTAGCCTCGGTTTAAGAATACTGGATGCTTCATCACTGAATTTGATCCAGGTGTGGAGATCATTTCCTGTCGTTTGCTACTTGACAAGTTCAGGTATATAAAATGTTTGATACTGCAATATGAAATGTATTAATTCACTATTGAATTTGTGGGTACTGAAACAGCAAGAGCAATACAATGTATTATTGGAAATGAAGATAAAAAAGATCTACATAAATATAAAAAAAATAAGAAAGCTAAAAGAATACACACATAAACAGTAGGCCTAGTACGTACCATATAACAAGACCAATGTTATGAACCACAGGCTACAAGTTATTTTCAATGAAAACCGGTGACATGAAGCTACAAACTGATGGCCAACACTTGTTGTTGTACAAATCAAAGTGGAGCTGGTCTCAACTTTTTCTCAATCATGTGTTTTTGTTTTCCCCTTTACTGTTCCATCAATTCCGTTAGCCGGTTCCCAAAGCAGTTTAGAAACATAAGACTTGAATTAACAACAAGAGCTTGACCAACATTTCAATGGCGACTTAGCGGCAATGTAGTTTGCAACACGTGGCCGTTATGTTGCTTTTGTTGCTCGTGGTGTGAACATAACATAAGAGTCTACAGTCATGGTAGTGGTTCTGTCAGGCTAGCACATCTTAGTTTAGCGTGTTTACATGCTAACAATTGCTTATTAGTATCAAAAATGAACTACAACCGAGGCACAAATGTCAACCTTATTGTGATGGTTTAGTTGATCACCAAAGTTGATAGGATTCATTATCTGGGGAGCATGAACAATAGAAAACTATACAAAGTACCATTGCATTGGGTAGATTTCACCTAAGAGAAGACTTTGACACACTGGTGGCACTAGACAAAAAGATAGAGGCTCATCAAAGGCAGTGGGATTCATCCTCTGGGAACCATGTACGAAATGTAATAGCAATCTATCCCGTAGTTGTAATAGAGATATTTCATTCTGGATCAAAGCGGTGGACTGACCAACATTTTTGCAAGTCAAAATCTTTTACACCTCACCTGTGTTTTTTCTTTTTTTTTCTGCTGCTGGTATCTTAGAAACCAGAAGCTCCTGACGTTCCTCCAGAACATCCACCTGGATCCCACAATGACCCCGGTTTATCACCTTTGACCTCTGGAGACTGGATTCCCACCACCTGAGCGGTGTGTTGTCCCCCGGTGTTCACCTGATGTTTGGATAGACTACCTGCTTCTCAAAACATAAGGAGACATGGCGGGGCAGGTCACCAAAGAGAGAGCAAAACAAAGAGTCAGATTTCACAGACCCTCTATCAATCAAACATCTTAGAAGCACAATCATGCTCACCTTCAGGAATCCCATCGGCTTCAAAGGAAAACGTGTGAGGGATTTTTCCTCGCTTCTGAACATGGGATTGTTGTAGATCAGCAGCAGTGTTTACTGTCCTTTGTTGCTACTTGACACAACCAGAGGATGTTAGAAAGACCATGGTGCACTAATATGGACTTAATTCAACGTGAAAATAATAGTGCAGAAAATTAATCCTTTGTCTTCCATTTCTACAAAGTAATACTTAAGACTGCACAGCAAGCATGGGCAAGCTCTTGTACATTCCCAAACATAAATTATGGCAGGACAAATGAATTCACCTACTGTTCTTCGTGTTACCAAATGCTGCCATGTCTGCTTTGTATACAGCATGCTGATTAAATGACTGGACTGAAATACACGACCATTGTTCTGGAGTGAAGATCAAGCGAGGTTTGCGTGTGTGATTGATCTGTAACTTATTCAGCTTGCTTGTTCAGGGAGGCTAAGTGAGGTGTTTAGCTTACTAGACCACAGATTCAGCTGACTCCTAAATCTGCCTAGGAGGGTGTTTGTGAGGCCTGTTTATGAAGTGAATAAAACCTTTTTTTTTTTTTTAAATTGGGTAATAGTCTTCTAAAATGATAAGGATAGATTCCTGTTTTTAGGTGGTATAATCTCTCCACGCTATGGCTGAGGTTGAAAAAGGATCTTTGGCCAAATTGTTTATTGATATACTCATCAGTCTTTGGCTACATATGGAAGTCTGTTTTCCTCCTCACCACCTCAGCCACCCCATCTCTCTCACCCATCCACCCACCACCCGCCTCGCCTTGGCCGTGCACCTGTCTGTAGCAGGCAGCTGTGGGTGGGCGGGTCTTGGCTGTCAGTGGAACATTCCGCAGGAGAAGTCACCCCGTTAATCCCTTGAGTTTAGGCCCGACAACCCCCCACCTCCTTCCCTACCTCCAGTACCCCTCATTGCTTCTCTCCCTCTTTCTCCCATCGTTGCCCCTTCCTCGCGGCTCTCCCTCTCAGCCCTGGTCAGGCTCAAATGGGATACTGCTATGTCAAAGGCAGACACTGTGAGAATAAGATTAAAGGACGAGTACCCCCCACATGCACACTCTACCCTCCAGCTCCCAGGCCCAGATGTTTTAATCCCCCCAAATATTCAAGAATGAATGCAAATATTGTTATGTCCAGATCTGTAGGTTTGTTTTGGAGGGAAAAGGCTAAGTGGACACAGAATGCACCACTGTAACTGTTTAAAGATGCCGTCTATTTCAAGTTACTGCATTACTGTAACATATTTATTTGAAATGTGTATATTGTATACATATATTGTATATAACCTATATGGTGAATGCTCTACACATTTTTCTTTAGTCTATAATTAGTGGGTGTTTGAAGGTGTGAAGGCCATGCACACATACACAACTCTGTCTTTTGTCTAGTGAAAATTTCACTCCTCTAATTGCCCATATCACTCTCTCAGTGTCACAGTTTTTTTTCTCTCCCACTGTTTATTAACTGTGATTCAAACAAGAGTCTCTTTATCACCCCGGGAAATTTTGATGCCGGGCCAGATCCCGAACTTGGCAGCCACCCCATTCAGCTGGAACACATAAATGAGAAAAGCTGCACAATTCGCCTTGCGAGCACAGAAGACAGCTCCCTTAGGTTTTCCCTCAACCAGGCAGACACTCTATCTCGAGCGTAACATTTTATCTTGCTTAGTTGGCTGTTTGGCAGGAACGACTAATGCTGTTTGAGTCCATCACAAACAAAGGAGGCTGATTTAACGTAGTTGTTATGCATTTGATTAACTAAAGAGGAAAATATCATATGGCCATATATGTATACAGAACAACTTCAAGAGTTCTGTCTATTCCAGACAAAACCACTAATGACACATTATGTGGTTTGTAAAAAGGTCTAGTTGTGTTTGTTTTAAAATTTTATGGGAAATACACTTATTTGCTTTCTTAGCGGTAAATTAAATCATTAATACCACTCTGATGTCTGTATGATGAATATGAGTTAGCTTAGCATAAAGACCGGAAACTAGGGATAGCAAACAGCTAGCCAGGCTTGCAGAGGTAACAGCTATCATCACCTCTAAAGCTCACTAAAAAAATATTATATCTCTTTTCTTTGAGCTGTACAAAAACAAAATGTAAAAGACGGTGTTTTGTTGGGGTTATGTCTGGAACTATTTCTTAGCCGAGAGCAGTAACTTCCTAAGAGTTTCTGCACACAAACTCATGTGAAAGCAGCATAACAATTTTTACTCATTGGTTTTGTACCAATAAACAAAGAAGATATGTTGATTAGTGAAATATTGAGGTGCTGGTTTCTGGATTTTGTCACATTTAGCTGTTTCCAGTCTTTATGCTAAGCTAATCGTCAGATGGCTGTTGCCGTATTATTGTTCTGACATGTCAGTGCTAACTGCCGACAAAAAAGCAAACATGAGTTTTTCTTAAAACATCAAACTATTGCTTACCCACAATAAATAAGGTAATTTAGATGGGGGATAGAGTTTGTGAAAAGGCTCCTTGTGCGAGTGCACCTACTCCCATGCAAACACTTAGCACCACTTGTTTTTCTTTTGCACGCCGCCCATTAAAAAGTCACACCTCCTCTAGCAATTCATTTTCTTGAGTGTAATGGCCGGCGGTGTCCTGCCGCGCTGGCAGGACTGCTGGGGTGTTTGGGCCACACCAGGGGAAGCAGTAAGAGAGTGAGAGAGGGTCCCAGGGTGCAGGCCGTCCTCACACTGTTTACCCACAGACCAGAGCCCCTCCAAGGGCCAGGGAGAAGCGGCAGCTGGGCCAGAGGCTATTAAAGACCTGATGGCTTTTGACAGTAATTTCTTCATGAGTCCACAGCTCGTGAAGCCTGCCAGTGGTCAGATCGGGTGCCTCCTTTTGCCCATTAAAGCACACAAACTGTGCCCACAAATCCCGCTCAATGGTATCTCTGTGCTCAGGGAGTGTGTTTGTGCATGTGTGAGAGAGACAAGTGAGGACGCAGGACTGAAGAGCAGTGGAGGGGGAGGCCTCGCCAATCGAGAGGCGGTCCTGGTTACCGCGCCAAAAGGTTTGGATGCTTTTCTACAGCTACTCCATCAGTTCAGGCACAAGTCCAAGCCATCAGCAGAACATATTCAGAAAACCATTCCTTGACATCCAGCCAAATCGTAAAAGGTGTTTACGTGCGTCTCAGCCCAGGGGAGTAGAAATCACACATGACAAGGGTTAAGCATTGTGTTGGGCGGAGGTGGGAGCTTCAGCAGCGGTCGAGGGGCTAGAGTTGGCTCGAGGTTTAGGTGGAGGTTGATGAGTTTGTTGGACAAGGAGAGCAGCAGTAAGGTGCAGCTTCTGCGCTGCTACACCTGTAACCAGCACAGCCACAGGAACAGATTGCATTGCCGTTTGGGAAAAGCAAATGTTATTCTGGGCACGGTACTAACATCACCTTCGAGGGGATTTATGTCGAAGGGACACTGGTGGAAATTAGGAACATTGCAAAGAGATGGAGCTATATTGTGAGTTTATGATTTGAAGACTTTGTAATAGCAAGCAAATAAGGAACACCAAATGATTTTAGACACAGAAAGGCTTGGTTAGCAGTATACGTATGAGGTGGGATAAAAACGTAAACATCCTTGCAGCATAGCACTTGCTTCAGATTTAACTTTCCTTTGCTGTGGATGGAGAAAGGGCTTAAGAAGGCCATAGGTTATCCATCTCTAATCCACCATTATAGAGCAAGCAGTCATAATCTCTCTTGTGTGTTCCCCTGGGGTGTTAAAACCAGACCGTTGGGCTGGATTATATATGAGAAAGGAGACCGATGTGTTAATCATAAATTAGAGGCAATGCCTGAGTGAACAGGTCAGTCTGAGGTCAGTCGCTCAGCCCTATAGGGGACTTTCTGTGTGAAAAGCCACGGCTTACCACTTCATAGCCCCAACATAATCAGGCACGAACAAAGTACAGTAGTGTAATGTGTCAAGGCTGCCCTGAGCCGAACGTCGTTCTTTAAGAAAGAATCCGTTCAAACCTCACTGACTGTTAAAGTATACATTTACTGCATACATGTAAGTATACCTTATGCAAATACACATGTTCACATACACGCACTGGCTCATATAACGCCCTTTTAATGGGCACTCGCACTACGCGCAGCCAAGATTGGTCCATTTATCTGTCTTCAGTCTACGTGGGAAATCTGTGACGAGAACAAACATAAGTACCATCCGTTTTTCCAATTCTTAAATGTGGCCTCAAGGGAATTGGCAAGCTGTCTGAAAATGGGATGATACACGACCTTTGCTATGTATGACTAATACTTGGCTCATAAAGACCGTGTCAACAAGGTGTTTTATTGAAGACACAGTAAGAAAACACTAAATGGCAAAAACATTACAAGATTTATATAAGGAGAAGGAAAACATGGAAGACTAATTGGATTGGAGAGAAACAAAGAAATTTGCTGACCCAATTAACATTTGACACATTAAGACTGGCAGAACCACAGAGAACCAAATGTATAAAAGAGGTCTTTATTTCTAATAAACATGGATACATGTGAACATGTAGGACGTTTTTATGCTGCATGTTTAAAACATTCTTGTAAACTGCTGTACAAAGCACAAGAAGAAATGCTATAGGTCAGTACATGAGAGATGGTATGGTCTAAGTTATTGTAGCACACTATTCATATATCCGCTTTACCATCATCAACGTGAGGAGAAAAGTACAGTGGGGGAAGGGGCACAAAAGCAACATCGAACATGAAAACATGACAACTTTGAAAAGTATACTTTTTAGACACACAAAGGACACATACATTGTATGTGTTAAATATTTTTTGTTTGTCAGGACATAAAAAGCTAACTACATCATTCACAGATTCAGCAGTCTGTTTAAATACCTTATTTCTACAAAGTGAATTTACATTTTTTTTTTTTTTAAAGTACAAAGTGCAAATACTATGGTTTCCGTTATTGCCGAATGTTGAGGGCAGATTCTCCATGCGGGAGGGGAAATCTCAGATGCTGGCTTAGCCTTGCTTCCTTGAGGGATTCTGGGGAGAGCAAATGTAAGTTCAGTTTGACACATGCTCTTGATACATTGCTAGTTTTTTTTAATGACTTTATATTCACAGTATACTCAGTCACCACAAACAGAGATAAACAATATTACAGTCAGACTGTAGATGTGCCTCCAGTTTATCAGCCATTTGATCCACTAGTATGGGAGGAGTGGTTTACTTACTAGTTTACTGGAAGATAAACCCTCTCCTGGTTTGGCCCCTGTGAGACAAAAAGTGATAGAAACCTCAACAAGCATAATATGTGGAATACAGCAGGTCAGTTGAAGCGCCTCCCAAAATTCTTAACAATTGGTCCTTGATTTCAAACATAAGCAGGTTTCCTGTTTCAATTTCGCTTCTAATCTTTCCAGCTGAAGTGACAACTGTTGGTATTAGCTGTAGTTAGATACCCTATATGGTTAGCTCCATCAGTTGGTTAAAAACAATAATGCAATGATGACTGCATTTTTTATTTTGAAAGGTGATACACAAGGCTCCCTTCAAATTTCTATCAGGCTTACTACATGTTTCAGCACATCCAAAACTTGCCTCTGCCTAGTTTTGGACAGTGCACGCCAAATTGGACAGTGCACGCCAAATTGTTAAAAATGATGTAGCTCTGATTCTAATTCACCCTCTGACTACCATGATCATTTTATTTTATCCATTGATCTGCAAGTTAGTTTGGTGCAGGAGAACACATTGTGCTGTGTTGTCCAGCTCACCCTCTTCTTTGGTCACCCCGAGGCAACCCATCAGCTCCTGCAGAGACAGCGCCTTGTCGTTGCTGATGTCGCAGTACTCCACAAACTTCTTCACACACTTCTTTGGCTTGGATTTCTTGCGCAGGAAGCGTTTGAAAGGCTTGATCTCCTTCTTTCCAATGTCCCCACTGGAGTTTTTGTCCAGCTGACTGAAATACCAGTGGACCACCCTCTCCTCCAGGGTGTGGCTGGGGTCGGGCTCAGCCACCCTAAATGACAGATATCAGTTCATGAGCTAATAATCGCCCTTCCATCACTTCATCCAGTGACATCCAAATATATAATGTCACTGCTCAACCTTTTTTAGGTGAATGACTGAACCCACTGATGTTTATCAATAAGCGTAAGATGAGTAAATTCACTTCCGAATGTCATACCTTCCGGCGGATGCTGGATCTGTGACGGCGTGCACCATGTCTGTCGACAGCGCGTCAAGAACACTTGTCAGGAACTCAGTTTTCTTTGCCCCAGGACAGCCTGGAAAATAAAACCACAAATACCTGAATGAGTGTGTGTGAGCATGTATTATGGTTCATATGGAGGTAGGTGTACGTATATATATATATATATATATATATATATATATATATATATATATATATATATATGTGTGTGTCAGCGAACACAGAAAAATTATCCCCCAGTCAACAGCATTACAACAATATGGAATGCTGCAGTCATAGGTAGCCTAATGAATGTCATGTTGCAGGCTGCGTAGTTTTAACGTGAACAGCACATAAAGACGGCAGAGGAAGAAAATAAACCCAAACGTCACTCTCACAGTTGTCTTTTACTCAGTCTCATAAAGTGTCAGACCTCCCCTCATCTGGAGGAGGAAGAGGGGACCCGTCATTCATGCTGGAGGCCCCTGAGTGGTTTTGACAGCTGGAGCACAGAAGACATTACTGAACATTGTATGTGTGGACAAGAGGCTCCATACAGTACCTGAGACTCACCTGAGACATCAAGGGGACCAAATACAGTCCTGACAGACACACTGTTACTTAGGATTTCGCAGGGATGTCTGATTTAAAAAGGTATGCATCCAGAGGCACAACTCAACACTTTAACTTCAGTGTGTGATGGAATTTCTATTTGAAATGTCAACCAGAGAAGAGGCTGATTTACTTAGACAATAAACCTATCAAAAAGGTAAAATCTATTATTAACTACCCATCTAAAACCAACAGAAAAGCATTATTACATGGAGAATGACAGGAGAAGATATAAAATGATGTGACAACTGGGGTGGAATGACCCTAATGATAGTAATTGTCTGTATGTCCTCCTCACTCTTAAAACTATATGACCACAGCTCTGGAAGAGCTGAAGGCTACGCAGGCCAGAGAGATTCCTGGATTCCTCTCCAGACTGTTCTCTGCTTTCTCACAGTCCGGCTTGCCTCTTGCTATTCTGCCTGTGGAGAGGAAGAAATTCTCCACAGTGTGCTACACATTTTATGACCCAGGCCTGCGGGGCCAGATTCTCCTGTGTTGGAGATAATAGCATGCTTTGCTCCTCTCTAACAGGTGGCGACCAGCATCGGCGTAAACACCCAGCACCCAGCCTCCACTCCACCTTTCCCAAGTGGCGCAGGTCTTCAGCAGCTTGCACCGGGCCAGAGGTTGAAACATTCACATGTCCAAACGCTTCCACAGCTTCCTTTACATGCTAAACAGCACTCAAATTTTAGTAGACCTTCCCTGGCTCAGTAAAATATCTGACCCACCTGTTAATGGCCAAACTGGTGCCTTGTGGAGCCTCTTGTGGTAATTTAGTCTAGACAGCCATACAATTGCACCCTCTGAAGGCAAAGTGTTTTTATCTGGCTTCTGGCTGAAGGGAGATTTGTGGGATGCAGTTGGACTTGTTTGAGGTTTAGTGTTTTTCATGGAGAGCACACGTCCTCTCCGTAATGCTGCAGGAATCTGAGCATGTCTGCTGTTCATTCAAATGGGAAGCCATCAGGTAAGGCTCCAGTCCCTTTCTCTTGGCAGCAGAAGTTTTCCTGGTGGGGTGGGACAGATCAGCTTCTGTCTGTCTGGACAACATCTAGCTGAGGGGCCGAACACAAATGTTCCTGCTGTCATTCAAAGGAAATTGAGTCTGGACATTTTCCGTTCAGTTCGTGGCTGCAAAAGTAAATGACTGCTGTCTTATTCCCTAATGATCATAATCATGTAATGCCCAGTTTGACAGATGCAGGATGGAATCAAGTTGAGAAAATTCTCAAAATATATACTTTTTTTCTTATTGAAAAGCTAATATCTGCACCACTATTCATAGATCTCCATATATCTGCTGCCTGTAAAAAGTTGGCCAGTAAGTGCATGTTTGCATGTGTGTGCCCGTGTGCTACTGTCAATAAGACGCTGTGTTTTTCTATGGAGCCACATGGGGCAGAGCCCTGTCAGCACTCACAGCCACAGCTCCCAATGGCTGCCCCGATGCTATTCCATGATACCGCTCTGGGGAGAAAGCTTGCCAAATACTTCGCTTTCCTCTCCTGCCTCCTTTCAGGGCAAAGTTCTCCTTTCTCGCATCTCGCCCCATAAACCTCTCAACACCAGCGCTTCAACAGCAAATGGGCTGCAGCAACGTCAAGACAACATTTATAATTATCGCTGGTACATACAGTAACACCGTTTACAGCCGTTGACGCAACTGCTCACAAAGAAAACAAGATGCTGTGTTTTTTTGAGTGTGAGTATTGTATAATGGGAGACCTGGCTGATACGGTACAGGTTTTTTTGACACATAGAATGAAGTCTGTGTACTCCTGTGAGCGTCTGTGTTAGGCGATTGCATGGCTGAATAAGTATATTGTTTTCTGTCCTACCACTATGTGTTAAGGAGGTGTTTGGGTGGGGTTGAGGTCTTTCTCATGGGATGGTTGTGGCCGTTTTCCACCCTATCGCCACTTCACACTCTCCGCAGCTGCACACTGTTATTATTCCTGCTCAATATCTTAGCAATAATGTACCACCAGTGCCACTGGCAAAGATGAGTAACATTTGTTGGTCTCAGGAGCATTCATCTGTTACTGTCTATCCCACTGGTACTCGATGGCGGAGCAGAGACAGAGCGCTGCTCTGCTGCTAAATGCAGCACCTGCGAGCAGAGAGCACAGCTCTGGCCCGGCACACTGTTACATAAACAGTTGTGGATGGGATGGGAATAGTGGTAGCTCTGTTCATTTGCTGGAGGATTATTAACATGTTTACCAAACCACCAAAAAACAGAAGCTTTGCCAAGCACCGTTCAGCCTTAAACTGTGGTTTGGTTGTACGCAGCACCTGACAACTATAACTCTTCTTTGCCTATCGATGGTTTTATGAGAGGGACAAGTCATGCAATTACTGATAAAAATTCACTAGTATTTATCAATGTGACGAAAACAAATATGAATGTCCTCCATCTACTGCATTGCAACTGTCTATGGTAAGTAGAATAGGTGAAGGTTAAAACTGGAAGCAGCTCAGCAAAATGAAGGACATCTCTAACAGTTTGGGAAACAGTTTTAACTTGTTTTCATGTTAAAATAAATGCTTTAGATAACGGCAATCAGCTAAACCTGTTCAAAATTGGTTTAATCACTCACGTTTGAGGTGACGTGTGGATTGAATTGTAAAAGTGCCTATGATTCTGTATCTCTGCAATTAGGTCAGTAGGTGGAATGATGGATATAAAACAAGACCATAAAGCTATTTCCCTTAAAGAGCGCTAAAACTTTAAACATCTAGATACATATTCAAGATTTATTAACATATCAATATATCTCCTAGTTCTAGAATAACCAGATTTATTGGTTTCTTTGGGAAAACTGGATTCCAGACAGCCTTCCTAACTGTAAGAGCCATAGCATCACCAACAAGTCCTTCAAATTAAACATCCAACCCCCCCAACCCAAACATGTTTTTTGGTCATAATCATTTTATCTGTCTTTAGCTCTATCTATTAGTAAATACCGCTCAAATATATCACAATTTAAACTCTGAAGTTTGAAAGTGTCAAATTCGGATCAGCAAATATAAACCCAACACAACAAACGCAAGCTCACCTGTACCTAAGCCCACCCCATGACCACAACCCCCGAACTCCTCTCCCACTCTCAATTTAGTTATCTACGCTGTTGTCAGTCTTTCTATCACTATCTCCGGCATCCTATTATCCACTATCTCTACCTCTCCCGCCTGCTGTTTCTCCTCCAAGCAATCATCCCACTATCCTCCATCTCCCATGTCAGCTGAAGATTAATCCTCAACCCGATCTGTCTCTGTCTCCTTGCTTATAGACCATCGAGGGGCTGTTTCTGGCAATCCTCAACTCTTTATCAAGCACTTCCTTGACCAACAGTGCTAATGATGTCAACAAACACACACACGCCCGCACTGCTATCACAACCTTGGAAGCACGGCAACAGTTACAGGCTGACTGCTGAAGAACTTCACCATGTGGTCTGAACAGAGAGGACAAAACAGAGACTGAGTTCAGTCTTTAGAGACCTACCTTGGAGATGTCTGCTTCTATAATGGTCCTTAGGTTTAGTTGGGTGGGCCCTGGCATTGCCGTCACACTTTGGCTGCTCATACCTGTGACAAAGAATACACAACATGAGAAAAAGCCAATTCATTCAAGGTGAAATGAATAAAAGGGATTGTTGATTGCAGTAAAACTTTCCCCATTGTAAAATCAGAGAGGAATCCCATGTTTCCCAATTACCTGTGTACAGTTAAGTCTCAGGGATTCAAATAATTGTTTTGTGGCAAACTAGAGGCTCTGAATCACATCCAAAAAGAGGGGAAGGATTTGGGGCTGGTATGAGGACACGGGGGGGAGGGAGAGTGAGAAAGAGAGATAGAGGGAGAGAGGCAGACAGGGAGCGTGGGACACAAGGAAGCTTTCACGGCCTCCCTTGGCGAACCGGCAGAGCCCCGATTGCTGCTGCGCGACTGGGCCAAAAGCTGATCTGGGACAAGGAGAGAGAAGGGGGGAAATCCATGCTTCCATATGTGTACTAATGTGCTGTCTGGCACTCTGCCTGAAGCCTTGTTAATCTGATCCCCAGCCTTGCTGCTCAATAAGAGTGTACCAGTGCCCCACTCTGCCAGTCTGACTGACCCCTGACCTGCCGCTCAGCAGACCACTGAGTTAGCAGCCTGTTTATGTGCATTTTTGAGTCTCAAATAGAGAAGTTACTTTCAGTTGCTTTATTTCTAAGAATTTCTTCTAAATAGAGAATCTTCTATAGCGTTTGCATGGTTATTAGACCTGCAGGAAAGATAATGCTCAATTGTTCTAAAACATTTTAACCAACACAGGGAATGAAGCAAGGTCACCCAGTCGGTCAGCCTCTCTATCAATTGGCCACTCTTTTGTGTTAGGGTGGCTACTGATCACTTACCTGCTTTGTGTAACAACTGTCTGGTCTGATTGCCACAAAGAACCGAACAATAAATTCCAAGAATTTGTGTAAATTAAGGTGA
The DNA here is from genome assembly GCF_023349555.1 of Cebidichthys violaceus. NCBI lineage: Eukaryota > Metazoa > Chordata > Actinopteri > Perciformes > Stichaeidae > Cebidichthys > Cebidichthys violaceus. The sequence goes on from NW_027176263.1 coordinate 11,669,895, forward strand.
AAGTACCATAGGTGAGGTCTCTCCCACCTGGTGGAGGTCCCAGGTATGGGCCGTCCCGTGTCCACCAGCACACACCAGCAGTAACCGGTGGAGGGGTGGCATTGGACTGGCTTGTACAGTCCTCCTTGGGCACAGTCTGGTACAAATACGGCATCGTTCTTGTGCTGCCTCGCCTCCTCCTGGGCCGACTGCTGCTCCTGGTCACATGATGAGGCTGGAAAGAGGGGTCAGAGGTTATACAGGAATCAGTGGAGGCGTGGATTGCTCACATAAACACATGCCGGCTTCAAAGACTATTGCATTCACCTAGGTGGTCCAGGTTGTGTGACAAATACACACCCCAGACACACACACACACACACACACACACACACGCTTGACGTGAAAGAAGAGGGTTTGTTTAAAGTTAAGAATCACTCCTAATCAGATCTGGCACACATTTTGGATTTATGAAGTGTGTTTAAATTAATTTCTATTTAAAAGCCAAATGCATGCACTGCTCTCTCATTACACTCGAAGCATTGCGAAGACATCCCTGAAGAAGAGGAGGAGGTTGAAGCGCTGGAGAAGACAAAGAGGTGGAGGATGAGTGCTCAGAGCCAGTGTGTGCAGACTGTTATATCAGCCCCCCCTTGGCACTGTTTACGGACATTAACGGGCTAATGACTAAGTACAGCTCCCTATGCCCCAAGTTAAGTAAATATTTGGACACTCAACTGCCCTCTGTGGATGTGTGTGACAGACAGAGAAACAGACAAGACAAAAGCAGAACAGTGGTCATTCGGGCTTTCGCCTTCACACGCCCACACACACACACTGAAACACTCCTATAAAGAACCAGGGATCTATATGTTTAAAATTCCAGGGGAAAAATGCAATGCTTTGTGATCCTTTCTACGCACAGAGAATGGAGCGGCTTCGATGGGTGAGAGGGGTTTTGCAGAGCCTCAGCAGGTTCTAATCAGACTTGTTTCTGTGCAGCAGCCTCCTTCTCTGTAATGCGACTCTCCAATGGAGATTTGAGCATTAAACTACGGGATGAAAGTAGAGCTCTTCTGGCCATGAGGGCTTTCAGCACCAATCTCTCCCTCTCGTCGCTACTCGCCCTAAGGCTCGGAAGCTACTGCGGGATTATGGATATCCCTTTTCTTTGTTTATTTTCATTAAAGATCTTTACCCACACAAAAGAGACCAAATGAAATGCCTCCCCGCTTTCTCAACCGACTCTCTTCGCTCCAGTTCCTCCGTATGGGCTCTCTTTGGTGGGGCGGGTGGGTTTTTCTTCACCCGAATACCCCAAAGAGCACATGATTAATCAAAACCATCAATGCTGCATTTCTCAGGCTTTTTTTATTGGCTATAAATTATGATAATGGGATTCACACACAAATGCACACATGCACACAGGGTTCTCATCCCGAGGCGGGCCTCAGAATAGTATTGTTTTATGCAGAAAGCAACATGTTTCCCCAAAGAGACAACTGATCTTTACAATAAAATAAACGTGCATGCGTGTAAGAGGAGACCAGAACGGACCAGCCTAAAGAATAGGAGATTCTGTGTTTGTGCCATATGCTGATAATTACAGATAAGTTGCAACGCGAAGAACCACAGAGAAGCAGATCCTCAAAGCCTGGCGCACTCCAACACCAAGACGTATTGGTTTCACAACCCACCATCTGTCCTTAAAAGACAGGAACAGCCTCAAACCATGATTGCTCACACAAGTAGGAAAAACACAGTGCGTGCTTTTAGTTGAGGTTTGCAAACACCCGATCGCCGTCATTAAAGATGAAGTGGTTTGAAACTCACATGGTGCTCTGGTTCTGTTGTTCTGTCGGCTGCGAACCTGCTCCGTCCACAGAGTGGGGTACTGGGAAATGATGTCTGAAAGAAATCACCAAGACAGTTTTATTAGCTTCAATCGAAAACACACTTGTATATCATCTGTGCCAAACCTGGTGGTTCCAAAACTCACAGACCACAAAATGCACATCAAGGTTATCGTATCTCAAACTCCTGGAGAGGAGGTGCAACGTTAATTGTATATGACAGCTGTGACCAGAAATATAGCAGCAAAAAGGTAAGCTATAACTCTTCCACTGTCTTATCAAATGATCACATAAACGTAAAATCATGAAACACTACTTCCTTCACAATATAAAAGGCCAATAAAAGTGCTCAAATACAACTACTGTTTGCTTCCCATTCCCATAAATGGATTATCTTTATTGAACTAGAAATGAAGGAAGTCGTTTTCTCTGTCATTTGGAGTTTAAATGATACCACAATATAAAAACACTCCATTTAAAATTCCATGCACTGATGCAAATACTTAAAAGTATCAAAAGCAAAAGTATTCATTAGCAGATTTACCCCTTTCAGATGTTTAATTGTATTATTTTGTTTATTTGTACTCATTTATTGGATTATTAGAAGCATGTTAATGTTGCAGCTGCTCCAAATGGAGTTGACATTTACTTCCTTATATGGGGTTGGGTAATTTCATCTATGTAAAGTAGCCACTAACTACATCTGTCAGCTAATTTAATAATACATTATTTGCCTCCAAAATGTAGTTGAGAAGTAAATTAGATTAAAAAGAATACCTAAAGTTAAGTGCAATACCTCAAAATTGTATTTATAGTACTAGATTAAATGTACCTCTGAAAGAAGAAATACCACATTCATCTTATTCTACAAATGAAAAGTGAAATTCTTAAGCAATGACACACCACTTTGCTCAAATCAACATTCAGGTGCTTTGTTGCGAGATTACTTGATCTGGTAGGACCAGCTTATAGAGGCTTAAGAGCAAAAACACAACTCATGGTGAAATTGCTCTTTCAGTTTTGCTTTATATTTGTGTCAAATATTGTACAACGGATCTTTTTAAAAATGTTTCACTATCCCATTTTCCTTAATGACCTCTTTGAAGCATAATGCTGTAACTGTCTGGTGTGCAGACTCCTTCTCCCTTTTAAGGATGTCACTCAGTGGCGGTAAACACAGGCGCAGTAACAAACACTTTTTACTCACAGTCTAATGTAGAAGAACTCACCTTCTTCATCGCCAGCAGGCTGTGGGTCCACCACTAGGCCAGTCTCATCTGCATTTAGAATGGAGAATATTTGCAAGGAGACTACAATTACGAGAGTAATCTAGAGAACACTTAATGTGAGATTTGCACGTTGCCCGGCTAAAAATGGTGGAGGCAGAAGTGAGAGGTTAGGAGAATGAGAGAGAGAGAGCGACGGGGTGTGTGTGTGTGTGTGTGTGTGTGTGTGTTGAAAGCTGAAAGAGATGTCTTACAGTAAGAGAGGAGGAAAACAGAAGTATAGTGGTCATTTATTCCCATGGTTTCACTTCATGCAACAAGGGAGATCATTATGCTATGGAAGACAGACTGAGGTCAGTTAAAATGAATGAGGAGAAGATGAGGACCAGTGGTCCCTGATGTTCTTCTCCATCCTTCCATTGCCTGCATTTGAGTCATTAGAGCTGCGTGAAGGTGGGAGAGACACAAGAGGTGAAGAATGCAATAGCCAAGTCTGAGACAAACCAGTTAACATTGGGAGAATCAAGCTCACTGTTTGTTTGGACTGTGTTTGTTTGATTTGCGGTAGGGAGGAGACGGGGATGGAGGTCTTGAGTCGCTTAGGGTAAAACCACGGCTGTAGGTGTGGTTAACCTCAGTGTAGGTCACTCATTCTGCTCAAAGTAAAGCTCTGTTAATGCATGAGTCAGGGCATCTCTAATGGGTGGCTCCAAAAACAGGGATTTACTTTAACTTCTTTTCTTTAACAATACATTCTCCATTGCAAAATCAGGATTTTACATTTAATGCACGTTTGTTATGCCAGCCATTCATCTTCTCAAGCATGCTCGGTGGATAAAAATACATACAGTCAGTGCGACTGACTAAGGCAGACATGTTATTACTCTGCTCACTTAACGGATGGAAATGCCATTTCAAAAAGTGTATTTATGATTGGGATTTACGATAAACCACTAATGACCAATCTTTACTTTGCGGCCATTTACATGACTGTAACACCTCTTTTAGCATCTGCCAGGAAACCCCCGTGCTATTTGTGGTCATACGGCATTAGTTCAACTGCTGTTTGTCAGTCGTCAGCTGCATATGATTCCACCATGTGAATGAATTTCTCAAGCACCAGAAATGGGTTTAGGGTAAAGCGTTTGGTGTTTAACATTACCAATATTCAGATAATAAAAGTGCAGAAATGGCTGCTTAGGTAGTGATGGGCTTCTGCTGAATCTAAATATTGATGCAATCACTGCTATTTTCAGTGCTGGCACACCACAAATCTACAGTTTATTCTGCTTTTCACCACCCTGTTTATCCAAACAGTTCAGATTGAACCACAACCACCCCTTCACCTCCTTCCCCTCGCTCACCATCCCTCCTCCTCTCACAAATTTTGCATTCCCACTTGATCTATGTGTAATGAGTTGGCTCAGACAGACACTATACCCAAGACTGTTTACAGAGAGAGACGCAGATGTAAATGTCACACTGACAAGAATAACCCATGTGACAAAAGTGGACGCTTATGCACTTTCTCTCTCTCACACACACACACACACACACACACACACACACACACACACACCTATGCATGCCAACAAACACACACAGAAAATCCCTTAAGGAATCAACCCAAATTACACTTTTTCTGTGTGAGCCTTCAAATCACAACAGTTAAACAAATCATCTCTTACAAGATGAGAATAAGATATACAGTGTCTGGAGTGGAGCCGGAGGGGAACTTGGTGATTCTATATCTGGAAGAGGGTAGATGTTGATGAGAGACAGAGTGAAAGTAGGGTGGAAGAGAAAGTGTGAACATTTCCTTGTATCTTATGACACTGTTGCTGAAAAAGAACCAAGACCAAGCGAGATTAAGTTAGAGAAGGAGAATGATGAGTCAGTTTTCCTTCATTCTGGCTGCTCCCTGGCCGTTTGGCTGCCTGGTTAAGGACAGCAGGCGGTTATAGGCACTGTAGCTGCTGGTGGTGGGCATGAAAGCTCACCACAGCCTCTTTCCTTAGACTTGTTACTCAGTAACAGACTGCTGTTGTATCAGCCTTCAGGCTGCTCTCAAATTGACAAAATATTAGAAAGGCAAGCCTTAACAGGCGACCCACCCTGCACATCTCCAACACAGATGCAGGCAAACAGACAGACACAAATGAATACAAACTTGCATGTACATGCATGCTTAGATAGGTACACACATGGATAAACACGAACGCATGCATGCACACATAAAGGAGCCAATGTGCCTCTGAGAATTATATTTTTCTTGAATTAAAGTCTCACCTGCTTTACCTGGCTCTCTTGTAGTAGCTCTCTCTTGTTTTGAACCTGAAAAGCAACATGTTCAAATTAGTTGAAAATTCACTACCACAAACCATTTTATCTTTAATGATATAAAAAATGTATAAATCTTTAGCATACTCTTAGCATCATTTTGGACTGAATTACAACTCTTTTCTGCCTTTATATTTTCAAACGTTATTCTTTTATCTAAAGTGGCTCCAATCACTTGCATGTCGATGGAGATGTATTTGATGACATTTCTACACTTCATATACACAGCAATGATTAAGTAGCTGGCAGTTACAATACAACTGCTGTCGCTACTTCTGGATCTTTCTCACTGCTCAGACAGCAGCAACTTCCGAGGCAACCCCACGGAGACACACAGGGAGGACATGTGGCATTGGTTATTTGATTGTTTGGCAGACGCTTTCCTCCGAGAACACATTCCTTACAGTTTAACTTTGTTGCCCAACTCTGCAGTAGGGATTTTCTACAAGGCTTATTTACACACGCAGCCCAAAGCCTTGAGCAACGCTCAGTCCTCGAGTGGTACTGAAACCCCGTGGCCGTCAGTCCAGTCCCTGCCTACTTTCCCAAAGGAATGAATATTACACCCCCTACAAACAGAGAATGTCATGCTTTGCTGTGTTGGAATCGATTTATCATCATTGCTTCACAAAGTTACAGAAACCGCATTCCTGTACAAATCAGCCATTCTATTTTCATTTTTGTATGTCATACATCGGGCTTATTACAAAATGACATGCCTGTTCTGGTACAGTGAACTGCAAATACAGTATGCATAACTGCATACGTCATCCTTAGCTGCCTTTTTATAAGACAGGTTGATGGGGTTTTACCCACCTTGGCACCGAGGCTTTTTATTGGCCACTGCTGAGCCGCTGATGGGTCGACCATTTGGGGTGACACACCAACAGTATCCAGTGTAGCTGTGGCACTGAACCTGTAATCAAAGCAGCATGTAAACACAAAGTCAGCACAAGCTAAAAAAACAAATATGGCTTCTATAAGAATGAACTGTGAAGGAACAGTGTTACAAACCCATTGATTAAATTCATGCAGCAGAAAAGAGCAATTCTTGCTAAAAAGTGGAAGCGTAAGATTTACTCCTTTCTACTGGGGCCTCCCTCGCCCTCATATATAAAACAATATCATTTATGGTACGTTTTTTGTTACCTCGCTATATGTGCCATCAGGGTTGCATACAGGCACAAAGACCTGTGGGAAGAGCTTCTTAGCCTGCTGCTCTGTGTACTTCTTCTCTGCTACACATCTGGATGTATCTGAGGAGCACCACAAATCACCGGAATCACTACACATCACAGAGACCCATGACTGAACCCACAGCTCAACTATTTTCTTTTGCTGCACAACAACAAAACATGCTTAAAAGAAAAAGTCAGCAAAAGATGTTGAATCTCACAGATGATGAAGAATGAAAGAACAATGCAGAGAAAGTGGAGAGACAGAGGGGAAACAATTCAAAACATTTCGGAAGTGACAGATACTTGTGTGGCTGGGAATAGAACCAACACCCCCGGTCTTATTAAGAGCAAGCCTGCACAGTGCCTGGTGGTAAAGCCATTACCGAGCGAGGCAGCTCGTGCTGCTCCTGTAGAACATTCCAGTCACCAAAGAAAAGGGCTGATGCACAGGGAAAACCTGACCCTTCCTTAATGTCTCAGAGTCTGTCTAACTCTCTTCTAAAACCTCGATCGTCTCCTCAGTTCAGCCCAAGCTGTCTAACTATTTGTCGATATAAATGTGGGTCAGCAACTTTTCACCTATGTGCACCACAAGTCTTTTCACATCTCTATGTCGGAGCCATGTCTCATCCTGTCATTCCACAGCTGCTTCATCTCACCTGGCCAACAGCACCAGCTGTGCAAACTCTCAGGAAATGTTGGGCAGCGATGGGTTTGATGGTAATTTGGTGCGACACGTTAGCTGCCGTGCAGTGCTCGACTGCCTGGCAGGTTCAAATCACATTAAAGTAATGACTCATGCTAAGTTTAAAAACATTTACCAGATTGGTCAGGAGGCTGCATGTCGCTGGCAAGGCTTACAGTAGATTGCCCATTAGACACATGCAGGGAAATGTGCAATGGTTTCTCTCCATCTAGTGTGTGTGTGTGTGTGTGTGTGTGTGTGTGTGTGTGTGTATCTCTGTCACTGGTGAGGAGAGGGGGCAAGACGCTGGATGTTCTGGATGGAGGAAAGCAGCAAGTGAGGAGCTCTAAAATTAGCTCCAGTGGAAAAACCCAAAACCATCGTCCTTCTCCAGGGGGCTCCGACCAAAAAGCTGACTGGAAAAAATGACAGGACACTTGAATCATCTGAGCACAGAGATAGAAAACAAATGTGGTGCCAGTCTCACCATCCTGAAACACAATCCCATCTCTGTGCTTTTAGGCCAGCGCGGCCCTCTGGTTTATTTCGGCTGCTGACTCGGCTGCTGCTGCTGTGTCTTTCTAACCGGCAGTCCAGAAGCAGAGGGGGTCCGAACTCTCATAGACCCGATGTTATTGACGTATACAATACGACTTTCATGGACTCTTGTCCCTTTCAGCTTCCTAGCTGGAATCCTCTATTCTGTGTCACGGCGCTGTCTGCCACATCCAGATGTCCGCTTAGAGACGTTGCCATAGAGAATCAGAACGGGCATAAGATCGTGGAATGCTTTTCCATCATACGAGACTTCTTTTTAAGCAAACCCTTTCCCTCACACTCCCTGCATTGGTGATCTAATATTGTAATGTGTAAGAATGGGGCATTGTCCCCGGTCTGTAGAGCCATGAACTAGCAGTATAGAGTTAGTAAGTTGGGCGGGGTGAGAGGGTTCGGGACTGCAGCGTTGGGGTGTATGGGTGCTTTACTTCCAATGACGACTAACAATGAGGGAGTCTGTGAGCCGCCTGACCTCATTGGCTCTCCTTCCCCTTTTGCTTTTCATCTTGGTCACATACATACAGCTTTACATCTAGTATGATGAAAATGAGACCATTAATTCTTGTCAAGAATTTCATTCAAAAGCCCTCGCCTCTGCATAATAATTTGATTTCAGAGAGCTGAAGCCATTTCTTAGTTGTTGGTTCCAATGATGCTGTATTTCTGTTGTAACAAAGCATGAGTAAATAAACAAAACTAGTTTCCACTTAAAACTAAATAATTTAGTATTTTGACAAATTAACGTACACTTCCTTTAAAGTGGTGTGAAATTTGGAAACCAGTCACTCTGAAACTGAACCACCCCCACCCACTCACAATGTGTCAACCTCACTCGCCCTCCCAGCACTCAAAGAATCAATTATGCTGAAATGAATTTAACCCACTAGATTCTACTGTGACCCCCCCCCTCTGTGCATTCGAGAGCACCAGGCGGCGCTGAAGCGTGACTCATGACCTGACCTTTGCATGGCCCTCGAATGACCTCCAGCTGGGGGTCGCGGCACTTGGCTCGGAGGAACTCGCAGCGAGACGTGAAGGTCCTGCCGTCGGAGGCGCACAGGGGCTTGCGAGGAGTTCCGCTGCATTCCATGTTGCACTCCTTATCCTGATCCACCCGCAGGAACTACAAAGCAGGAGATAAGCAGAGAAGACATTGGCAAAATTTGAGATTTTTTTGGGGGGGAATCAATGAGCTCTGCACCATAACATTTTATTCTCCACAACAACAGGTGTAATTCTGGAGGGATTGGTGAAGAAAAGGGTTTGGAGTCTGTGTTGGAGCAAATGTATTTATAAAAACAAGCTACTACACCAAAAAGTCAGTGGCAGAACAGGCATCCATTATCAAAGCCATACAAATTGTTATTTCTGTTTCAAAATGTTAATCAGGAGGCTCGTAAGCTAAATGCGTTCATGAATAGACTGGAAAGCACTGATAAACCGTAGAACACACAAGGATGAGTCAGTGTCACTACAAGCCTGTCAGGGTGCAGCCATGCTTTGTCTTTGTCTACAGGGCTGGAGAAGACTTGACTGACGCTTCCTCTGTGCCAACACCTGCACGGGTATTCACCTGGAATCGCTCCTGAGGATGTTTTACTCAGCCATGAAAAGAGAAACAAGGACGGAGACTCCTGGCTGAACGCATCGGATCACCTGTGTCAATGCTACCATTGTATCGGTCACCGTGTGTATGAAACCCCCTCGCCAGGCCACACAATGGGAAGGCGGCGGTGGTGAGGGGGGTGGAATCAAGCTGTGACTGCTACAATGAATGAAAAGACAAGTGAATGATAGAGTGGCTGAATAAACTAGATGTCAGGGAGCTTTGTGTTGCTACAGTGTGAGTGTTGGGTTTTCATAAAGTTTGCGTGATTCATTCAGTTCGGTGGAATAATGACCTGGGTTGAGCGGAAAAAAACAAACTCCACTTCCATACCTGTGCAGGTGCTGTTTTCAGTCAGTCATATCCAAAGATAAATACCTTTCTGAAATCTTTTTGTCTTCTCTTATAATGAAAGTATTTGCACATATGAAACGCTGTCATTTTTCTTTCAGTTTTACTTGTTATTGTTTAGTTTTCCGTGGATGCACAAATCTCCAAAGTCTGTCTTAATGCCCTCTCTGTCAACTATTGACAGCAGACACACAGACAGACAAACTTTCCCTCTTTCTAACACACTAACACACACACACACACACACACACACACACACACACACACACACACACACACACTTATCAATCAGTGGCACAAAGCAGAGAATCTAAGCCCTCAATTAAAGGTAAGCCATAAAAATCTGTTACCAATTATCAAAAGAAAGGGCATGGCAATATAAAGAGCAAGGAGAAAAAAACACACATCCACAAAGAGGGCAGGACCGATCACCAATAAAAAGGGAATTTGTTGTGTCTGACATCTTACAAATGATGTGAGAGATGAGGTTTGGTGGCAGCCCCATGCACTCAGACGAGAAGGGCTGCGGGGCTGCATGCACCTGGAAGAGGGTTGGCAGGGAAGGCAGCTTCGCCCTGGGCCGGGGGGGAGATACGGCCCACTCTGTCAACCCTACTCATAAATCTCCCTGGGGGGGGGGGGTCAGAGAGGAGAGGCCCGTTCAAACACATCGGAAGAAGAGCCGCGAGGGAGGGAAGATGAGTCTTTTGGATTGAATTAAATTTAAAAGAAAGAAGTGTATAAGCTCTTCCTTACCAGGCTTTTAAAAATGATGTGTTGTCATGAAAAACATATCGTGACACTGCAGAGCTGTTGGCTTACAAGAACAGCCGGTGTCCAAGTCTCAACACTCATCCTTCATCTTTCTAGACAGAAATGTGGAGAGCAATCCCTCTTCCTCCATGGGGACTAACAGAATATGCATAGTGAGTGCTGTTTTCCACTGGTTAGAGGGAACTAATGAAGTATTGTATTTATTCTGGGCAAAGCATGACTTACAGTGTAGTCTACAACAGTGAACTAAATATTTGTATTGGGTCCCTTTGGGTGTTTAGAACTCCCCAAAAGGTCCCAAGATAAGTCTGAGGGGTCACAAGCCAAAAGGGTTGGGACAGCTATGCCGTTTTGACGCAATTGGGAGGAGTTCTCCATTTTAAGTTGGCTCTTTTCACTTGTAATTTAATTCCTGAAGAAAGTGCCACTTCATATCACTGACTTCCAGAGGGCACCTGTTACTTGATGGGTTCTTGAGAAGAATTACTGTTATACTTTGTTATGAATTGTTAATATATAATATTTACAGAACAATTCTTGAGAGGGATACTCTAGTTCTCTCTCTACAGCTACTTATTCCATTGCCCATTTATGTTACTGTCCCTGAGTTTCTTGATTGTCTGCGTCATTGCATCTAACTGACCGTCTCCTGTCGGTACTCTCCCTCCTTCTCCCTTTGTCCTTCCACACCAGTTCGGACATCCCTCTGCAGCGATGACCTCCTCTCACCCTCTACCCCTTCGCATGAAGTCCAGCAGGCGTGACAGACTGTTCTGAGGATGCTTTTTGCAACCTTCCAAAGCCCGTACCTGCTCTGATAGTGTCTGAGTGCGTCCAGCCATGCTTGGTGGTGGACCGCCAGCCTCGCCGCAACTCATGCTGGCCAGCCCAGTGCTCACACTACACCAGCATTATGAGCATCAGCCCCTGCAAGCCAGCAGACTGACAACCCAAACCGAGTCATTCAGCAGCCCAGCATCCTGCTAGATGTCCACTATACAGCAGAGTGCCAAGTGCCTGCAAGTTTTCAATAGAGCTCCAAGAGCACAGTGAGGAAAAACACAGTTGGCCATGAAATCAGCCACCCATGAAATCAGCCACCCAGATTCACAATCAGACAACCAACTGTTTATTTCAAAGTCACAGTTGGGCATACTGAAGAAGGAGAACAAATAAGATGTGAAAGCCATTGAGAGGAGGAAGCGCTAGACGGATGGTGTGTTGAGGACCTCCTCCTCCTCCTGTGTCCTCCTAATGGTAGTTAGCTGTCTGCTGCAGATATCTGTGTGTTTGGCCTGTGGTGATGGATGGGCAAGGCCGAGGCAGAGCCCTGACATTCCCCTGATGTCTCATTCCAGGCTCTTCAAGCCGGCACCGTCATCATGCTCAGCAATGTGGTGGAGTGTGATGGATGGCCTCCACCTCAGCTACATGCAGCAGAAGCTTCCACCCCAATTTATCATAAAAGAACAGAACACATATTGTGACTCAAATTCATCTATTGCTCAAGTCTTTTTTTGTATACTTCCAAGCAGCTGGCTAACACTATCTGTTTTTCGTTCTCTCTATTTTGCTCATTCCTTTCATGATTTCTTTTTTTTATTTGCGTGATCTCTCTTGGAAGATGCTTTCTGCATCTGCTCAAATAATACAAGAGGTTGGCAAAAGAACAAGAGACAGGCGAGAGAGGGCGAGACTGGCGCAGTGTAAGAGAAGCTTCTTTTTTTTTCCAAGACCAACCAGCATACAAATCAAATCCAATTACCTCCCCCTGGCTCTGCAGCATTGTGGGATTGAATGGAGTAGGCAGGAGGCAAGCCTCCAGCAGAGAGCACATTGTAGGCTGATAAGGGCCTTCTGCGCTGGGAGGCCCCCATTTCCAGCGCCCCAAGAGGCCCCTCACACCACGGCCCCGCGGGGTCAATAGGGGCCCCAGCTGAGAGCCGTGGCAAACGTGTTAAATGGCTGGAGTTTCCTGCGTGGACGCTAGGATGCAAAGGGGATCATTAGTTTCCAGCATGGTGGAAAGGGAAGAAAGTGACAGCCTTTAACCAGGCTACTAACTCAATCAAAGGAAAGGGCATTTAATTGCTGTGAAAGATGTTAAAAAGAAAGAGAGGTGGTGTTAAAGGCCACTGATAGTCATGAGACAAAAGAAATCTCTCCGAGCAGGTGCACAATTCTATGAAGGCATAGGGGGCAAAGGAGCCCATATGTTATACTAAAATTGCTTTCTCCAGGTTTGTAAAAGAGGCAGTCGACTTTCTTTGCGCCCTCATCTTTTCACACATGATTTCATACTTCCATAAACCATGGAAAATGTCTGCCTCGTGAATAACCTGGGCAAATATCCCATAGTCAACTGCCTGTTCGACCTCAAATATGCACAAAATATCACATGGAGACATTTTCTTGAAACCAACAATAACCTCTCCTGTGTCATTAATACAATAAGCCACGAGTCACCCACAAAGTCCTGTAACAGGACAAGTGATCCATGTGCTATTCCAATAAAGAAGGTCTTATGAGACACAGTGGGGAGGTTTGACACAGACACAGTTTCCACTGAAACACGTAATGAAATAGAGACGTTTGTCATTCTCACCGTCACATTCAGAGCACAGTGGATGCTGTGTCATATCCAAACACAAAGTTGCATCTGTGTAACCTTTACATCAACTGCTGGGTAAATTTACTACCCATGACATCTCAAAAAAAGAAACTCATACTCTGTGTGTGTAAATGTGTGCATCATGGTGAAAATAAGGGGGAGCATCTGCTCAGTACAACACTTCCTCCCACATTCCACGACTCCTTAGTGCCGTCAGGGAGAAAGGATCTCCGAACCTTCACCTGCCGTTTAACGACTCATGGCCATTTGTTTCCAATTGGATATTAAGGCATCCTCACCCGGACCATAAATAACGGCGCTGGGGGAGCAGCTGCCACATCAATCTCTAAATCAAGTGGTGAAGCCTCTGACACTGTGCACATTCCGCTCTCTATTATTCCTCCTTCAGCGCTGTATACCTGCACTTGATCGTGGACATGAAATCCCCCTCATCTGTCTTTAAAGATGTACCTTCTCCTGCAGTTTAAGGTCAGTGGACAGGATGCCCTGCTGCTGCTGTTCTGCTGCTGTAAACAAAGCCATGTGCTTTGGTGCAGCAGAGCTTGCAGAGTAGCCTATACCGAGCCGCTGGCACAACAGGAGTGAACAGGACAGAGAGGCAGACAAGACGCTAGCAGACACGTAAAGGCAATAAAAGCAAACCACGGTGGTGCTGCTAATCAGTGGGCAAGACCCACTGTGAGGACAGACACCCTGAAACACAGGGTCGTGGAGTTTACACAACCCATGGAGAACTTAGAATATATTAAGTTTTAAAAATCAATCTTAAATTTAGCCAGAATTTCTGCCAGATATGAAACATATTCAAAGAGTAAAAGCCTTTTCATTTGGAGAGAGGGTATCTAAAATACGTTGTGTCAGTGAGTTAGGCCATAATGCTGTTGAAATTGATTTAAAATGCATCACTATGTTATTAATTGTTCTCAATGTAAGTGTTTCTGATTATTAAAGGAGAATGTAACAAGAAAGATATATAGGATACTGACTTTAAAAAGATCTGTTTCAGAACTACATGACATACGGAAAATAATGGATTTGCTAGACTGTGACCATTTTACTTAAATACAAGCACCTTCTCCTTCACTTTAACCTTTTGGACCGTGGACCGATTGGTCTAGGGTGGATGTGAATAAGACATATTCTGGGAGTTTTAAATGGCTCTTCCTACCGTGAGAGCAGAGAATTTTTGAGCGCATCCAGCGCACAGCAGACAGAGGAAGACCAGCAGCGGACAGACGCGCATCCTGACGCAGTGTGCAACAAACTCTCCAAATTACGCACGGTCCAAAATTCACTCTGCGTTGCCGGGATTTCACCAAAACACGTCTTTGGAAGAAGTCGAAGACGTTTCAAAATCCAAAGTAGTCCTAGCGGGGGAAAAAATGTCAGAGTGGGGAGTCGGGGCTGTTGGTTTATTTCACTTCGTCTCCTTGGTTTCGTCTGTCAAACCGTTGGTGTAGACACTCTCCTTATTTCTGGCAGTGCGATGAACCCCCCCGTGTCCCTGACCTTTTCCCCTCCCTCGGTGTCTCCTCTCCCTTTTCCCTCTCTCCAATACGACTTCTTTCTCCACACTCCCTCCCTCCACACTTGATTTTGTCGACTAGATCCCTTATCGGATGCAGGCAGTTCCCTAGCCGCTAGGTAGGTAGGTTTAGAGGGAGTCCGTCTGCTGCTGGTAGCTGAGGCAAACAGGTATTCTTTTCAAAAGGTTTTCACCCTTTTTCTTTTCCTTCTCCTTCAAAGCCACAACAAGAAGTCCGGTATTCCAGGAGGACCTTGAGATGATATTCGGTTGGCAAAGAAAGGAGAGGATCAGACAGGCTACTGTCTGCTGGGAGGGTCAGCAAGAACAAGAAACACAGTCTGCTCATAAATTCTCATCCTGCAGGACTCCCCTTACACACACACACGCGCACACGAACTTCAATATCCAATTTGGACAACACAATCCTCTCTTAGTTTATAATAACATTCTCAAAATAAAGTTACACGAATTTCTTTGAGACAATACAATGTGGTAGCATAGCTATTTAGCAATATCCCCATTTGATTGGTTTAAATCACCTATTGTACTGAAAGTATGCCAAACTCATCTGAGTTAATATTAAATGGGAGGGTTATAATCTGCATTAACGCCTGACTTGGGAGGACATGATCAACTGGCCGTTTATTATTGATGCTCTTCTCGACTTAACTTTTGTCAAGTTCGTGGCCATCTGAGCCTTCTTGATTATGGAGAGAGCGGCATCTTGTGGCTATAGCGTCACCTAGCGGTGTTCACAAGTAGGTACACGCTCTCACCATATTGACCCAATATCATCCGTCACATCACCCATTTTCACTTTTACTTTATATTCTGCAAGCGGCACTTTATCACTTTGAATACTGCATTGCATTGCGATAATTTCTGGAAACAAGCTGGAAGAGAGCCCAATGGATGTTATTAGTTGCAACTGCTATGACAAGTCAAAATGTCTTGTCTCGTCAAGCAACCACATCAAACAATATAAAAAGATATAACGTTAGGCCTTGTTTATCTTGTAATGTAGTTCTTTTGTGGCAGTTTGGAGGAAATGTAACTTGAATTCTTCATTTGCACAGCAGAAATTAACACGAAATGTTCATGAAAATAAATGCAATGTTCTCGATAGTGTTCTCCCAACAAAGTCCCCCATCATTGTTACCGGTTGAATGAAAAAAAAAAAAAAAAAAACATTCGGGTCCCAAACTAGCAAAAACACTCCATTTCCCACAGTGCTTCATTATGTCGTTTTTCACGCGCGTCACAGCTCTTTCCTTCCGCTTCCGGTCTTCTTTCCGTCGCGAGCTGCATGGTGTAGCTGCGTTAGCTAACTGAGCACATATCGTCGTTTTTCACTCCGGTGTATGAGCTTGGGATAATAACTAGCATCATGTCATACCAAGAAGAGGAAGAAGTGAGTTCACATGTGTTTCCCTTCAAGGCATTTTGTGTTAATAACAATGGCGCGCTAGGTTGCGTTAGCCGGCTAGCCAGCTAGCATAACTCCACCGGCACAACAGTAACGTAATGCTTTGATGAGCCAGCATGATGGTCGTGGTTGTTGTAGCCCTGTTTCTACAGAGAATGCAACCATAACATCTCCATCTCTGTAACGTTATGTAGTATGTGTGAGGTAGAAGATACGGTTTAGGTAAAGTAAGCTAGCGTAAATGATGACTGTCTGGTTGACATATAATAACTGTTCTTTAATCCCAATTTTTCTCAGTCCTCTGTTCCGGCACAGTACGATCCGTACGCCTTCTCAAACGACTGCGACCTGCACACCGGTTAGTATACACACAACTGTTTATCTAAACGTATGAGATCCCCTTTCAGAGTCCTCACTCTCCCATCTCCCTGCAGGTGACCCTAAAGCAGACCTGGCCTATGAGAGGCAGTATGAGCAGCAGACCTACCAAGTCATCCCTGAGGTGATCAAGAACTTCCTGCAGTATTTCCACAAAACCACCTCTGACTTAATCGACCAGAAGGTTTATGAGCTGCAGTCCAACGGAGTTTCCAGTGAAAGCATTGAGCAGAAGATCTATGAGATCCAGGATGTCTATGAGAACAGGTAAAGTTGACTCTCTGAGAATAAACCTCTTGTTGTGATGGTGATGTTGCCTCCTCTTAACACAGACATTAAAGCTGTGTGTGTGTGTGTGAGTGAGTGAGTGAGTGAGATGAGCATCTCACCTTTGGTATTGTGTTCCTGTTCAGCTGGAATAAGTTGACCGACCGTTTCTTCAAGAACTCTCCCTGGCCAGAGGCTGAGGCCATTGCAGCACTCGTTGGAAACGGTGAGTTTATCATCAGTCTTCTGGCCTGATTTTTGCCTTTGCACAGACACCTTAATTTAATTTTTCTTAGATTTTTGAATTGGTTCTTTAAATGTGATAAAATAGATGCACATGCAACAATCGTTTTCCACTGATGTCAGCTAATATGTGTACATGCCGTTGTACAAGCAGCTCAAAAGACAAGATTCTTATGTGGTTTTGTTGGTGTGTTCACAGTTGTATAAATTGACAGTCCTCTGTTTTCCAATTACTGAGAAATGAGTTCATCCCGGTGTAGTTCATCAGCAGTGGGAATGTTTCATGTCATTGTTTGCCTGTTATCTCCCATAGATGCTGTGTTCCTCATCCTCTATAAGGAACTTTACTACAGACACATTTATGCTAAAGTCAGCGTGAGTAACTGCTCAATATATACACTTATTAATCTCCATTACTGAGCAAAATGTGTGAAAACGCCTCGAGAATTTTTTTGTAAATAGTTTTTTTTTTTTCATCAGGGTGGACCGACTTTGGACCAGAGGTTTGAGTCCTACTACAATTACTGCAACCTCTTCAATTACATTCTCAGTAAGTTACCAGAATAGGCATCAACATTTCCACCCACCTGTAATAATCTGTGTAAAATATCTCCGAATGAAGGACGAGTCATATGAGAATGTTTGTGATTTATAAACAGATGCCGATGGCCCCGCCCCCTTGGAGCTGCCAAACCAGTGGCTCTGGGACATCATTGATGAGTTCATCTACCAGGTACAGTGCATTGTATTCTTTTTAAATGTATCCTCAGTTATTCATTAACACAAGGACAAGCATGAGTAAGTATCTGATGAACTAAAAACCAAAGAGTAATTGCCAATGATTACTGGGGCTGTATTAATCTACAAGGAGTGGCATATTAAACATAGCTTTCCCATACTTTTCTATGGTTATTATTTAGTGCTTATTGATATGTTCCATGTGGTTAACGTCTCCTGTCTCACTTCGATCTACTAGCACAAATAAAGTGGGTTTAAATTCTGTTTACACTGATAAAAATGTCACTCTTTCCTCTCCAGTTCCAGTCCTTCAGTCAGTACCGCTGTAAGACGGCCAAAAAGTCAGAGGAGGAGATCGAATTCCTGAGGAACAACCCAAAGATCTGGAACGTCCACAGTGTCCTCAACGTTCTCCACTCCCTGGTGGACAAGAGCAACATTAACCGCCAGCTTGAGATCTACACCAGTGGAGGTATAGAAGAATGTTTTGGAGATAGTTGTATGTGGAAGAGAGCGTGGGTGAAGTATAGCAAACCGCAATGTTTTTAGAATGTTGAATTTTTTTTTAATTAAGCTCTGGACCTTGTTAAATTTCCTAAAATAAGGCACAGTTTAGGTTCCCTGTAGATTTATAGTCCTGTAAAACCTTAGTTTTAGTAGTTTGTTGCTCTCCTGGTTAGAAAGTAACCTCAGCATGGAGTCAGTGTATTCAGCTGACATGTTTTTTGTTGGTGTGCTGCAGGAGACCCAGAGAGTGTGGCTGGAGAATATGGGCGTCACTCCCTGTACAAGATGTTGGGTTACTTCAGCTTGGTGGGGCTCCTGAGGCTTCACTCTCTGCTTGGTGATTATTACCAGGCCATCAAAGTCCTGGAGAACATTGAGCTCAACAAGAAGGTAGCGAGCGGCACGCTTCACTACTACTAATAACGATACAATGCAATATGCCCACATCTCTATTTATATTTTCTTTTCCATGTTGACATATATTTACTTAGTTTCAGGCTGCGTCGTCTTGTTCTTTCTTCTCTCTAGTCATGAATCCATTTTGTTTCTTGTCTTTCAGAGTATGTACTCCCGTGTACCTGAGTGCCAGATCACTACATATTACTATGTGGGTTTTGCCTACCTGATGATGAGGCGCTACCAGGATGCTATTAGAGTCTTTGCCAACATCCTGCTCTACATCCAGAGGACGAGAAACATGTTCCAGAGGTCCACGTATAAATACGAGATGGTCAGTGAGAGCAGTGCTTCCCAAATGATCAATCAGTATTCTAGTTGAAACAGGTGTCGTAATACTTGTGTATGTTTTTTTTAGGTTAACAAACAAAATGAGCAGATGCACGGTCTGCTGGCCATCGCGCTCACCATGTACCCGATGCGCATCGATGAGAGCATCCACACCCAGCTGAGGGAGAAGTACGGAGACAAGATGCTGCGGATGCAGAAAGGGTGAGAGAAACTCATCACATTGTGTTGGAACAACTGTCTCACCGTTTGATACTTAACTGTTGTGTACAGTGAAACACAAGTATCTCTTTGCTTCTGTGTCTGAGCATGTAGTGTTGGTATTTAAACTGCGGCGCCCGTCAGCAGCAATGTCTTATTCGACACACGTGTCCCCTTTTCCACCTCAGAGACCTGCAGGTGTTTGAGGAGCTGTTCAGCTTCGTCTGTCCCAAGTTCCTGTCACCTGTGGTGCCAAACTACGACAACGTCCACCCCAACTACCACAAAGAGCCTTTCCAGCAGCAGCTGAAGGTCTTTGCAGAAGAGGTGCAGCAGCAGGCCCAGCTCTCCACCATCCGCAGGTAGAGCATACCGACTTTGACTGTGTGACATGTGTGGCAACAACAAGGACCAATAAGCACAAGATAAACAAAAGGGATGTTTGAGATAAAGACATTTTGGATGCTGTTTTTCTGCTTTGATGTAGGAAATATATTAGTTATATATATTTTAGTTATTTTTCTCCTGCCATCTGGCCCCTCAGGAATGCTTACCAATGTCTCTAGAAAGCTGCTGAGGTTGCACACGTCATCTAAGTCATGGCATCTAAGTTTGCGCCATGGACCGGTTTCATGTAAGACAATATTTCCACGGACCGGCCTTCAAGGTTTGGCGGATAAACACGACGAAATAAAATGATACGATCGGCATTAAAAAAAATATAAAATGCATAAAAAATACAACTCCCGATAACGCTGAATCAGTGGGAGCTCTGAGCTTGTTTCTCTGCAACGAGATGGCCCCATCTGGGGGTGATGGGAGACAATGACACCCGAAGTGTGTTCCTTATGTCCAGTCTACTTCGGGATTTTGTTTTGATTGCTGTCACTACAGAAAATGCCGCTTCACAAAGACAGGATGTTGGAAATGGAAGCAGGGTTTTCAGGCTTTTGTGTCGATCTCAGGATATTCAGCCTTGATTTTAATTCAAAACACGAGCAGAGATGTTGTCTCAAACACACTTTTAAGGCCACCGTCATTTACAATCTCCAGCAGCTGATCGTCCTCTGTCGCCACATGTTATGCAGAGCGGGTATGGCGCGTCCGAATTACTCCTGATATTTAATTAGACTCCTGAGTTGTCTGTTAAATGAAGATTTCTTATTCTTGGAAGTTGTAGGCTCTTCTTCTGTCTCTGTGGTGGACCTTTTCTCCTTTGCAAAGAAGCTCTCCAGAAGTTTTTTACTCATTTTCGCGGTAATGTGTCACGTGACCGAGACGAGCGTCTTGACATGTGTCAAGAGGCACAGGCGGATGAAATTGCGAGAGAATCCGGTCATTTTTCAAAATAAAACTTCTTTCAGACTCTGATAATCAATAAAATAGAAATAATATAATATTTATTCTTTCTGTGCGGCCCGGTACCAAATGACCCACGGCCCGGTTGTTGGGGACCACTGATCTAAGTCACAATGTATCCTTGCAGCTTCCTGAAGCTGTACACCACCATGCCAGTAGCCAAGCTGGCAGGATTCCTGGACATGACTGAGCAGGAGTTCCGTATCCAGCTGCTCGTCTTCAAACACAAGATGAAGAACCTGGTGTGGACCAGCGGTGTTTCAGCTCTGGACGGAGAGTTCCAGTCGGCTTCTGAAGTGGACTTTTACATCGACAGGGTGTGTTAAAGTCTGTTGAATTAATGTGATGCCTTTGTTCTACATTATGAACAGTTTAATAGTAAGATGGACTGTTGGAACCCGTTAGTTGTCCCAGCCGGTCCATAAGCTCTGTATGTTTAATGATCTTTTTCTTTGCAACACTTCCACAGGACATGATCCACATTGCCGACACTAAAGTTGCTCGTCGGTACGGAGACTTTTTCATCAGACAGATCCACAAGTTTGAGGAGGTGAGTAGTGATCCATCAATGGATCCAATCCAATGGAAAAAGTATGGAATAACTGAGTTGCTATTAGAGGGGCGACCGTGGCACACTGGGTTAAGAGGGTCGTCTGGTAACCGCAAGGTCGGCGGTTTCGATCCTTACCTGGGACGTGTCCTGTGTCGAAGTGTCCCTGAGCAAGACATTGAACCCCTAACTGCTCCCCGGGTGCTTCTCAGCAGCCCACTGCTCCCGATGAGTTGGTGATGGGTTAAAAGCAGAGGCTACATTTTGTATATGTGTAAAAAATGTATATGACAATATAATCCATTTATAAAAGTATTCCATTTTTTAAAGTATTGTCACCAATACTAAACACTCCACTCTTCTCTGGACTGATTCCACAGCTAGCCTTCACTTGAACAGATTAGTTGTAAACATAGGACTTCAGTTTAATCTTGTGTATGAATCCCTCCTTCTTTCTACAGTTGAATAAGACGATGAAAAAGATGCCAACCACCACCAGCACCACTGCTACCGTTACTGCTGCAGCTCGAGCAGTCTGACCACATCAGTGACCGAGTTCTCTGCCCCCTCAGTCTTTTGACAACTATTATTGATGACAACTTTTCTATGCAACCTGGCAACAATAAACTGATGGAGTGGTGTGCTGAAAATCTTGATTGTTGTCTCTTTATTTGTCAAGTGTTTACCTTTAACCACCAGATGGCAGTATTTACACTGCTGAATATTGTATGTAGTTAAAGGAAGTCATACATTAAGACATGCAAGAGTGCAATACCTACATCTAGGTTTGTGTGTTGAATTGCCAGTGAAGCCTTAGTTCAAACTGTTCCTGTGAGTATAACGGAAGTCATTGAAATGGGAGCTCAGATTTCCAGTATTTTATTATTCTGCTGCATCAGGCGCCTTGTTCTCCAATCATCCCACTGACTGAGGTCAAAGGCCGTTGCATATTTCTTTTATTATCACGGACCACCCAACACAGATCTCAGGAATGGTGACAACAATGACAAAGAAATAAAAATGTACAAAATGGGAATACAAAAAATAAATAAATCTTAATAACACACCACTCATCAGAAACAGCATCAGTTGTCATGTAAAGGAAAACAGAACGACATGTCACCATAGCACAATATACACATACTCCAAACATCCACAAGGATTCCCTACCTATTTTGGTAAGTCAGCATTTTTCTTTAAAAATATTTTAATTCCATCAGCTTTTCTATAAAATAAAAAAATAAAGCAAACATAAGCTCATTTTGAGCCCGACTTTTTTTGAGTCCCTCAGGTGGCAGTGTAAAGTCTCTGTGGGCACAATGCCATCTTTATGTTTATAAAAATTGGATAATTCGTATTTTTTTCAAATCTTGCCACGACTGCCTTTTATATTAAATTTATCATAAACGATTCAAAGTTTTTTTTTATGACTTTCGTGTGGCTCCAGTCTTGAACAGTGTCTGATCCTTCCACCATCGTTGTTTTTTGGAATCTTTCAGTCGTTAGTGATGCGTCTCCTTGACTGACTCAGTCCAGGCTGAAGATGCAGAGCTGGACCAGGGTCTGGATATTCACTGCTGTCCAGCAGACTGGAGTGTTTTGTCTTCTTGCCATGGATCCAAACAAAGACTTCAAACTACTACAGTACTTAAACAATTGCAGAATGGCCAAGGCCCCTCTTGATTTTGGTGTCAGGTGAAACTCCACTCTATGAGCATCACTGATGGAAATATTTGAAGTGCTCTTGTCTGCATTAAATGTCCATTTATAATTTCCCAACAATAAAATGTATCTAATATCTGAAAAAGAAAAGTCGTACTGTCCCATCCTCACTGCAAAAAGAAATAATCTTCAGAGCATGATAACAGTAATTGGGTCATTTTCTCAGTGTCCCATCGATGGCCATCCACTGGTCTGAGTGTTTCAAGCTTCATTTTTTTGAGTGTGTGTATTTGTGTGAGTGTATGCAGTCCAGGTATGACTGCAAAAGGGTTACTGATAATGAGGCACCTTTTGACGATCATACGGTCATGGTTCAACAAGCTTCTCCCACAGGGAGGCTTAGTCTCTCTTCTCCACTTAGCTCTTTAGATGAAAGTCGATGACCCCGGTTGGTTTTGTCTCGCTGAAGAAAAGTGCCCTGCTTATGATTTTCCATTTCCTAAGGGCATTTGAACCTTTGATTGAAGCACCTAACGTGGGACCACCTTCAACATGAGACCAAACTCAAACCAACCCAATGGTGAGTAAGTCCTCTTGCAGGCCGTCTCACTGATGGACTGAGGTTGGCTGATGAGGTACCCTAGACTACACACACTCCTCCTCCAGTCCTCCCCAGCCTCGTCACGGCAGCGGTGTGGAGGCACAAGGACACACACACGAGTCATGGCTGCGCTCAGACCAGCGAGGCCTCGGCTAGTCATAACTCCGTGATCTCCAGGGGACTCTCCGACAGGGTGTCCCCGTCCTTGTGACGGTGCATCGGGGTGGACTTGGCCGACTCGGTGCGGGCGTTGCGCTCGGAATAGAGCCCCCCGTCAGCGTTCAGGGCCTCCAGAGAACGCGCCAGGGCCCGCTGGTCGTCCTCTGGCAGGCTGTTGAGGTCAGAGGTCAGGAGGGTACCTGTGCTGCCGTGGACCACGTGGACACCTTCGGGACCCTTCAACTCCACAGGGAGCTTGTGCTTGAAGCGCATTGTGCCACGACCTCCGCCCATGCCCAGTTGCTCGTCCTCGTCGTCGTCCAGGTCACTCTGGATCAGCTGTCGAAGGAGGACAAGAGAGCAGAGGGAGACTTTAAAACCTACTGATTGCAAAGGCATCAGGCTGACAACAATAAGCAGCTTTGGGAGAGAAATGTTTGAGGAAGAGCTGGTAAAAGGTAGACCAGTGGAAGGAAACGTTTCAGGAGAGAAATCAGTAGATCACTTGCATTAACAATTTGGAAAAGTGAAACAGTTAGTGAAACAATAGAACAGCAGAGAAGAATAAATGGAATTCCAGGCCTGGGTTAAATAATCGTAAACAATTCTTAACATTAAGTTGTCTGAGAAGACTGCGTTAGTAGGGTTATCACATCAGAGCCATTCAGAAGTGTCAGTAAGTGTAGATATTGCCGTCTTAATGCTCCATATCCAGTGATGGTTTTAAACGTTCTGGCAATTTTTGCATGGTAAGCTGAACTTTTTGAAATGTAAGTGTAAAATCTATTGGACCCAAAGTCTGGCTCAAGGTAGCAAAGACAGCAGAAGTAGTGAGAAGGTGCCAAGTCAGAGCAGCAAGCGTCAGAATGGGAAATCACAGGAATGCAAGATCACTCTCCGGCGGTGTGAGACCACCAGTTTTTCCTAGCCCACCTCAGTGACTGACGAGTGATCTCCCTGACTGGTGGACACTGTGACGAGTCGTGCTGCAAAGAGCGTTTTCAGCCTCAGGTAGTCGTCCAGGACCACATTGAGCAGGGAACCCTGACGGGACGGCAGTTAGGATCAAACACAGTCTATAACACCGTCCTCACTGTCACAGAAATCAGAAATGAGAATCCACAGCAGGACCATCTTTGAGTCCTCGGCGTGTCTCTCTTTGTTTTCTTCTCAGGACGTACTGGAGGAGGTCTTAGGTCCTGTCCCTCAATCATTTTTGGGAAGGATGGAAGGACCAGCGCAAAAGAGGCTTTTGGACTTCTTCATGTGAGTGTGTCTGCCTGGATAATCTGACATACAGGTGTCTTACCTTGATAGGCCCTTCCCTCATAATCTGGCCCAGTTTAGCAATGTTGTCGTACTCCTGAATGGCTGCCCTCAAGTAACGATCATCCTCAGGCTTCGCTTGAGGCTCTCGACCAAATGTGCCCTGTGGGGATGACACACACACACACACACACACACACACACACACACACACACACACACACACACACACACACACGCTTACTTAAAAATGTTGAGCTGTGAAATGGGTTTAACTGACGACAATACCTTGGTAAAAGACACAAACTTGTGTAATGTTGAGAATTATGACTTTACTCTCTACCTTCTCAGCATTAAAGCCTGGAGCAAAATAAAATCTGTTTAGCTCCTCAGGGATTTGTTGGAAAATATAAATGAGCTCAGATAGATGCTGGTACTGACATGAGTGCGTGCAGGGCTGTTCCACAGGTCAGTTATCTCACTGAGGTTCTCAGGCAGGTCGTCCTCGTGGTCAGCCTGAGCAGCCAGCTCCAGGTTGCGACAGAATGGGTCCAGCCACACCGGATTAGCCCTGCAGAGGCAAACAGTATTACACGCATCATCTATGACATGCAAAGGAAGCTTGACTAGCTACAAAAAAAATCACTCAACTTAAAGGAATAGTGTGACATTTTGGGAAACTTATTCGCTTTCTTGCCGAGAAGATCAGTACCACTCTCATGTCTGTATGCTGAGTGTGGCTTGGCTTAGCATAAATAATGCTAACAGTTAACCTGGCTAAAGAAAAGCGTTTCCTTGATCTTTATAACTAACTCACAACTACTGAAAAAAAAACAGTGGGAAGTTTTTGATAAAAACTATAGTTTGCATAATAACTACCGTATTTTCCGCACTATAAGGCGCACCGGATTATAAGGCGCACCTTCAATGAATGGCCTATTTTAGAACTGTTTTTATATATAGGGCGCACCGGATTATAAGGCGCACAGAATAGAGTAGGAGTAAGCACAGTACCGGTGTTTACCGCTATTACTTCGGCGACGCCCCTGACTACGGTAGCCGTAATGCTGCAAGCGGTGCGGCTTTGTAGTTTACCAGTCGTACTGAAACATTTTGACAGAGCGCCGTGTACAACCAGTATGGATCAACCAATTAACCAATTGATCCATATATAAGGCGCTCCGGATTACAAGGCGCACTGTCGTTTTTTGAGAAAATTAAAGGCTTTTAAGTGCGCCTTATAGTGTGGAAAATACGGTACACAAAGTGGTATTCGGTATAAATTCCTTTTAAGCAATTCCAGAATCTTTTATCTCACCCCTCAAAAGAGTACTTGTTAGTGTTGGGCATGTCCAGGATATCCATTAGACCCGGGTTCCCTGGATGGTAGAGGACAGATCATTAAAAAAAACAACTAAACTACGACATGTCACGCCATAAAAGCCACATCCTGAAGTTAACAGCTGGCGGGGCCGTCCCCCTCCACGAAGCTGCTTCTCACCTGCTGATCCTGCAACGATGGCTTTCAGCTTCCTCTGGTGTCTGCAACACAGGAAGAGGCACGCGTCATGAGAAGGTAAACATGTTGATGTCGCTGCTCAGACTGACAGCGTAAAAACAGGGTCCATGACTGAGCAGATTGAAAATGACTCTGTCTACTCAACATTCAAAATAAATCCAAGTCAATGCAAAGTTGCTGAAGGGTTCTTACACTCTGTGATAATGCCAGTTCATTGTGACAAACAGAATTCCTGCCAAGCACAGCAGCACAGCCAGGATGATGATGACTAGCTGTGGGAGGGAAAAAGAACGTGAAAGGCAGCAAGAGACAAAACATCTGCAACAGCCTGTGGGTTTGTGGAGGCCTGGCAGACCTGTAGTGTGGTGATGTCGTCGGGCAGTTTGTCACTGACAGCAGGCTGAACGTCCACGACGGTGTATTTCCTGAACAGGTTCCTCAGCTGCTCCTTGTTCTCATCTATCATCTGAATTACCCTGCAAAGCACAAAACACCAGGACCCAGGTAAACTCATGCAGTAAGTGTAAAACAGTGCCACCATGCAGCATTGGAGTGAACGATTCATGTCATTCAGGAAGGAATACCTGGCAACGTCTAGGATGGTGTTGCTCTGATTGTTGACGACGTGAATGAGCATGTCTGTCTGATCATAACTGACCCGGCCCTTCTTGTCCACATGGAACTGCATGAAAGGTTTTGAATATTTACACACACAGCACAAACAATTTAAAGTCACATAACAATAGACCATTTCCATAAAAGAAAATGCCTCACCTGTATATCATCCAAGTTGACAATGGCTCCAGTAATGTTGGACAGCAGGTTGACAAAATCTTCCTGGTTTTCGCGGACCAAATCAGGGATCTCATTGAAGACTATCTTGACCCTCTGGTCATCCCGGAGAATGTAGATGTTCACGTTGGTGGTCGTACTGTGTCCAGCGAAATCACACGCCAAAATCTCGAGCTGGAAGTAGCCTGGATTGTAGGCGGTGAAGAGGTCATATGTTCGGATGATACCGTCTGTCAAACCTGTGGAGATAATGGGATAGAATGTCGTTCTGAAATAAGAAATGGACTATTAACGTATGGGACCCGCACTGGTTTAAGGAACCTTCCCTGTCTGGGAGAATTTGAACAGTATGCAGGAGAAGAGGAGAAGAACTGGCTGCAGGAAGCAAATACACGACTACAGGAAGTGTGAGACTCAGGTCATTTTGACTGCCCTAGTCTTTAAGTCATATTTTTGTTGAAGCCATTTCAATTCTTTTTTTGCATCCAACAAGATGCATTCAATTCTGATACAAATGCAGTTCATAATATAGATCATAAAACAAATAAGATAAGTCTCTAAGTGATATTCCATATTTTTCTTATTGTCAACCACTCACAAAACAACATTTTCAGACCTTGTTGTTACATTAAACTCAATGCAGGTAATTAGCGGGTAGATCTTGGCGATATGTTGAACTAAACAGGCAATGTCTAAGGTGTGTGTCAGTGTTTAAAACCGCCTGAATATTGTTCATGAGGAAGCTCACCGATGATGAAGATGCTGCCAACGTCCTCACTGCCATTGCTCTGTGACTGGAAATAGCGGATTGTAACAATATGGTATTGAACCAAGCTGTTGTTGCCGATGTCATTATCTATAGCCACGACCTTGATCAGGTCCGAGCCCACTTTGGCATTTGCTGCAACTCCTGAAAGCAGAGAGGGAAGGTGATGGTGGTTTTACATAGACCAGCATGCACATTCAGTGCGTCTACCAGACTGCAGACTACCTGCAGTGTACTCCGCCTTAGTGAAGCGTGGTTTCTGGTCATTGATGTCTTCCAGTTCAATGCGGACTTCCAGCAGGCTGGGGTCACTGGCAGGGTCCAGGGCTTTGGCCCGTGCTGCCCTCTGACCCCTGGGAGGAGTCCAGCTCCTGTTGCTGGAAGCCTTGATGATGATCGAGTAGACCGGGATCTCCTCACGGTCCAGGTCCTTAAGCACCTTCAGCTCTCCATCTAGACTCAAGCCAAAGTTTCCATCACTGTTTCCTCCTGCAGGAAGAGATGGAAAGCACTTGTGTTCAGTCACATAAAGCCCTAAAGGAATCGGCTTGAAATAGAAAAGAAAGACGGATGGATCCATACAAATGTCCTCATTATTTCTGCGCTTTTGAAGTAAGAGGACTTTCATCTGAACACACAAAGAAAAACTCTGTATCCGCTACTGTAGCTTGATCTGTATCAAGGTTAACGCAAATAATTTCACTCATGGGGGAAATCTTTGCATTATAGTTTTAACAGTGACAGTGAAACCAAACATATTGCTGCAGTGTCTGTAGGACACCTCATCACCTGCAATAAAGTAGTAGACGATGGCATTGGAGCCCTCGTCTGCGTCCATCGCTCTGGTTGTGTTCCCCACCACAGTACCTGGAGGGGAGTGCTCAGACACTGCCAGCCTCTGGTAAGGTAAGCTGCCACGCTGAGGTGCACACACACAAACAGACCAAAGGGAAAAACTTTGACAAACCGTCAAATAGCAGCTCCTTGTACAGATGCACATGTACAGACATTAGGATGTGTTCAGAGCGCTTCATACTCACCGGTGGTTTAAGGAAGACGGGTTCATTGTCGTCAATGTCCAACAGCGCCACCTGCAGAGGCTGTGTGGTCTCGTAAGGCACTGGCTGGCCCAAGTCGCGGGCCACAATGATAAGCTGAGAGAGTCGTTTGCACTCAGTTAGAAACATACCAAGAAACACACAAGTGCATTAACTGCGCACACACACACACACAGTTGACTCACGCTGTGGAGGGCCTGTTTCTCTCGGTCCAGTTTCACAGTAGTTGTGATGACTCCGGACATGGCGTCGATGTGGAAGTTTTCCCAGTCTCTGTTACCTGCTCCAGTCTGCAGGAAGCCATAGCGGACCTCTCCATTCACCCCCTCGTCAGAGTCCGTGGCATGCACCTCATACACCGGCAGGCCTGGGGGCTGCTCCTACATGGAGGGCAAACACCGTCAGTACATGCTTGTGTGAACCTCTCAACTTGTATCTTAAAGGTCGACAGTTTCAGAATGGTTAACAGGACTTAAATGAAGTGTTTGGCATTTTGACACGTCATAACAGAAGCAGCCTAGATGTAGTTAGTAACATTAAACCTGGAATAAGGGATTTTCTGGTCACCTGGGGGCGACGGAAACAAGCTGTAAACACAACGCAATCCCCTTTTGAGTTCACTTAGTGCACTTGTTGGCAGTTGCTGTTTTACACATCCAGTGTACATGGAGCCCTATTACCACCTCTATCTATGCGGTCATGTTTGTGTCCACCTGATGTAGAGAGTGTCGGCCAGATGTGACTAATCCACATTAAATACATCGTCATTTTCATTATGAAATGTACCGTTTCTGGTAAATCTTTCATTTCATTAATCCCAGTGTGCCATCGACTCATTTTCTTAGCACCACAGCACTTCTTGCTGTCAAATGTATTGCAATGAGTCAAACATAGTGAGGCAGATGTTGTGCAGATTGTGAATTTTAGTAAATGAGAGCAACAGTATCTGATCAGTACTCCGTATCTACAGTTTAGGTATCAGGAGAGAAAATGTGAGCTAGAAATCAGACTTAGAAAAGAAGAAGACAACAGTACACGCAGTGGGACACTTGGATACAGATACCTCTGAGATATGAATGATGGTTCCATTGGCAGGCCTGACAAACAACGGTCTGTTGTCATTGACGTCTATGACCGTAATGATCAGGTCTGCAGTGCTCCACAGCGGAGGACGGCCCTGGTCTGTAGCCACCACAGTCAGGTTGAAATGTTCAGAGGACTGCAGCAGGCGGCGAGAACGCACCAGCCCTGTGTTTGGATCCAGGGAGAACGCATCTAAAAAGACAGAGATACTGTATTTCAGAGACCAACAATAGATATGAAAATATCTTATGATATTTTGATTCAGAATATTTAGTGAGGTGACCTGAGGCTTTTATTAGTATATTCATACCTGAATGGAGTCCCAGCAGGCTGTAGAGCACCGCTCCATTTTCTCCTTCATCCAGGTCGTTAGCCCTCACTGTGATCACAGACGTTCCACTGGGCTCATTCTCAAACACGCTGGTGTTGAACACTCGCTCCGTAAAGCGTGGCCGATAATCGTTGACATCAAGGACGGTCACCAGGACCTGACGAGCATCGACAGGCAGACGTTAACAATGTTCCTGCCACAAGGTTTAATCGAGGTCATGTAGAGCCCGACTCGTACGTCAGCACGTTTCAGCTCCTCACATTTTGTTAACAGCAACATTTTGGTATACTAATAATATATGTATATATATATATATATATATATATATATATTTATTTATGTTTAAGGTCATTTATAAACACTGTCATAGTCTGTCTAACAGAGAGCACTGACAACTTTATATTTTCCCAAATACAAGCAAAAAAACAAATGAAAGGATCCCTAATATTAAAGTTTAATACAAAGGGATGTTTGTTTAAATAAAATAAAAAAGTGTCGGCCATAAAAACACAGTATTGTTGGGCCCTAATCACTTACTGATTAAGTATTTGCTCGAATAAATGAATCAGCAAAATATAGTTGATTGTACTTCAGCAACACAACTTACAGATGACTTAAGTTTAACCTCATATTCCTGCTTCTCATTTAATAAAAGCGTTAATAAAGATGGTATTTGGTGGTTATATGTGAGAACGTGTCATTCCAGCCGGGGATCTCTACCTGGATAGAGTTCTCTCGTCTGTTGTTGGAGCTGCCGCCAGGGTTGTCACGGGCAACAGCGGTTAAAGTGTAGTGATCCTTTGTCTCCCTGTCCAGAGGAGAAAGGATGTAGATCTCTCCCTGACACGGGAGAGGGAATGATTAGGAAGGAAGTACAGGCTGACTGGGAGTGGTGGTTGAATCAAGACATCTGTTTATGTCAGAAACAGATGTCAAATATGAATCATCTTTAGCTCGCTTTGTTTAAAGCTTTTGTTTCCAAGCAGGATGACGTTCAATGTTGACACCCTGATAGGGAGTAGGGCGTACTTGTGATGGCTGATGTGGTAGCGTACAAGTTAACTCACAGTGGATGGTCTGATGCCAAACTTGCCCTCCCCGTCTACCAGGCTGTACTCAATGACGGCAAAGAGGCCAGAGTCAGCATCTGTAGCCTTGACACGAACTATGGTGGTGCCCAGGTCCACGTTCTCGAACACAGGCTCCTACAGACACAGGTAGAGACGCATAACGCGGATATCGAGTTTGGAGTTGTGCTGTTTGAATACCAAGATACTGTATGACTCAACTCACAATATTTTACATTCAAAAAAACAAACAAAATACAAAAATGAACTCGCAAAAGTGAGTGAACGCCACGCAAACAATTGGCAAAGGTAAAATAAGTACATAATAATAATAACTTTATTTATATAGCACCTTTAAAAACAGAGTTCCCAAAGTGCTTTGACAGACAAAGCAGCAAAAACAAGGCAATAACAACATATACATCATATGTTATTTTGGTTAACCGCAGTTCATCTCATTTGGACTGTTCTAACACAGGTGTAAATAATGTATCAGGCTGGCATTCATATGGTCATCATCAATGATATTAGTCACACCTCTGATTTTCCTGCAATGTCAAAAAGCATTCCACTCAAAAATACTAAAACGATAAATCCTTTTTTTAACAGCATTCTTCAATTCTGCTTTGGTGGGTGCAATGTGTTTCTTATTCTGTTTAGTACCTGATATGAGGGTTGGAGGAAGAAAGGGTTGTTGTCATTCACATCCACTATCCGCAGATAAACTGGCAGCTCAGCTATCCTGGGAGGAGAGCCATGGTCCTGCGCCCGAATCGTGAAATTCAGCCACTGCACCTGCTCGAAATCCACCGTCTGGTTGGCTACAATCTTACCTGAGACATTTGTCACACATGATGGTTACAGTTAGGATTCATCTGGCCTATACTAATATCCTACATTTACATGACAACAAGCTGGGAATGACATTATAAGTAAAAAGGAACTCTGGAAATGTCTTAAATGAAACATACATATACTTTACATTGACAGTGTTGGTGAATTTCAACATGTTTTAGCCTACTGCAGCTTGCTGAGGTGGTGCTGGTGGTCTTACCAGTGGAAGGGTCCTCCAGTCTAACGTATCCCCCTCGGGGCAGGTGGAGCAGCTGGTAGATGACCTGGCCGTTGGGACCTTTATCGGGGTCTACAGCTGATACTGATAGCAGTGTTGTGCCCGGCTGAGCTCCTTCTAAAATCTTCTCTGTGAAGTTGGACACTCCGAAGGGCCGGAAACGAGGGGCATTGTCGTTTACATCCAACACGTTTATGGTTAGTCTCGCTGTAGAGGAGGAGTCATAATGATAAGGGAGTGATGATAACTTACTGAAAGTATAAATCTGAAGATACGCTTCATGTTAGAAAATGGACTTACCGTTGGGAACACTTCCTGACTTGTCAATAACTTCACTGGCGTTGTCATGGACAGACACAATGATCTCAAATGTAGCTACTAGCTCTCTGTTGAGCGGGTTGCGTACAAACACTGCACCTGAAAATTCACCAAAACACATTTCATTATTTTCCCAATGTTTTCAGTATATTGGCAATTTATCATCATCCGTCAAAATTAAACTTTGTCGATCGAGAAACTGAATTTGGTTGAGATCCATGTCTCACCAGTGTGTAGATCAATGCCAAAGGACTCCTGCAGCCCATCCACTGGTTTGTTCCCATCATCCTTTGCCTCCACTGAGATGATGTAATACTCCAGCCGGGGATGCAGATCGGGGTCCTCAGCGGTCAGCGTGGTCACCACCACACCCGGCGGGGTGGACTCATTGACGTTTATCATGGTTACTGGCTCTATAAAACGGGGTCGGGAGTCGTTGACGTCGTCCAGAATGACTGTCAGGGTGGCTGTGCCCGACATGGGGGGTGTGCCACGATCAGTTGCCATGACGACCAGGCGGTAGGACCCACGCTCTTCTCTATCGAGGGTGGTGTTGCCCACCAGGACCGCGCCAGAGAGCGGGTCCACCACGAAGCGGTCCTGAGCGCCGCTTTCCAGCCGATACATCAGCCAGCCGTTAGAGCCAGAATCGGCGTCAGTGGCGGACAGCTGAGTCACCACCACACCTGGAAGAGACAAAGGACACAAACACACGCACATTTGTATTCTTGTGACCAGTCATTGCCCAAGAGTTAGGGTAGGGCTAACCCCACAAGCCAATCCACACACCAGAGGGGCTGTTCTCAGGGAGTCGAACGCTGAAGCTGGAAGGACTGAAGACAGGAGGGTTGTCATTCTGGTCCAGGATGGTAACCGTGAGAGGGACACTGCTGTTTAAACTTCCTATGTCCTCCCCAACCAGGAGCAGCTCTACCCGAGGCTCCTGAAACGCCTCGCGGTCCAACTTCGCCCCCTGACGCACACGTATCACACCTAGAAGGAGATGCAGAGACTTGATGAATTGCATTGCACTTTTTAAATTTCTCTTGTCTGTCTACTTGCTGAGGAGTTATAACGTTACCAGAATTGGCATCCACAGTAAAGAGGTCCACCCTGGCTCCCAGCAGGCGGTACTTCACCACAGCATTGGGTCCGATGTCTTTATCCTCAGCCAGAACTGGCCCATTTAACACTGTTACAGTACTGCCTAAAAGGACAAAGAGAGGAACAGGTGGAGAAGTCAGGTTAGAATCTGTACACCACATCAGCAAGCCTGTTTCACTTGGTGATCGCACGTTTCTTTGATAATAGCTAAGAGATGGTATAATGTTGAACAAATCCATTGTGATTGTAAAGTTGTCAGTTCTTCTATCTCACCTCTAACTTTCAAAGCAGTAAAAAAAAAAAAAAAATCATCACTGAATATAAGCCGCATGTCAACAAAGTCAGGAAGTGGGGGAGACAGTGTTACAGACAGTGTTTTGGCACAATACACTGTGCTGCAGATTTCCCCCACTCAAGGGAAAACAGAGAGATAAACACACCAGCTTGAGTGCTACCTGCTTCAGAGTTCTCTGTGATCTCTGCCCTGTAGCTGGTCCTGGTGAATATCGGCCTGTTGTCGTTCTCATCCAGAATGGTGATCACTAAGATGTCTGAATCCTGGTGGTGTGGCACAAACAAGGGAGAAATAAACAATTACAAGAGCAGAGGATTAAGTGGTAAAGACAAGATTACGAGGGAGGAGGAGAGAAAAATAAGTTAATCAGCCCTCAGCTGCAACCACCAACAGGCTGCTGGTGGTTGCAGCTGTTTTTTGCAGCTCCGGGTTAGAACAGTTTCTCACCTCCGCCACAGAGGCAACATTTAAAGCGGGCCACATTGCTTTTTATAGTGAAAAACTGCAGCTTGGGTGGTTCTCATGTTCTCAAGTTGTTAGAGTTCAAGATATTCTCATTATATGCAAGACACAGGACATGTAGGCTCATAAAGCCTAGCCAAAAACTACAATAGTTCTTAAAGGAAGGACAGGTAATCAGCTCACGCCTGCATAAAAAAAGTTATACATTACTATTATTATAGAAGTGCAATGAGTGCTGTGAATTTGCTCAACAAAAGCAATGTCACGAGGACAGCGTGCATCTTATTCACATTATGGTAAAAGCTTTTGGGGAATTAAGGTCTTTGAATCCAAACTGTTACATTTCATTGCCATCTGCGGCTGCCTAGCACCTAATAGTTCAGGATTGCCTGTTTTTATGAATTCCTCCAAAGCTGACTATAAAAGATACAAGGTTTTACATCTGTCTCTCTGCGAAAATGCCAATGGAGGAACGTGTGTGAACGCTTGCAGTATGTGTGCAAAGGCGGGTGGGATTACCCTGCGAGCGATGCGGGGGTTCTCGGGGTTGTCTTTGACGGTGATGGTCAGTGTGTACTCAGCCACTCGCTCTCTGTCCAGCGGTCTGTTCACCTGCACCACACCTGTCTGACAGACACAGAGAGGAAGAGGTAAGCCATGAGTGTGTTCAGAGATTCACTCTTGATACAACAGTACGTTATATTACACCGTTGTGTGCTACTACCACAGTATATGTCTTTTCACCTATCCTTCTCTAAAGGACTTGCAGTATTTGTATACTCTGTAATATACTTATACTGCCAACATCTGTAGCAAGGCTGTACAAGCCTTAAGTGCAGACTGCAGATGAAAAGGAGCTGGAACATCTGGACCAAGTCTTACCTGACATGATCAAATCTGAGAGCAGGACTCACACTTCTTCCCCCATGCTTCCCTTTTTTCATGTCCTGCTCCACCTTTACCACACCAGTAAGTCAGATTTTTCAACTTAAAGAGTAACTTAACAACAGGCTGAAATTCAGTGTTTTGTTGCCCAGTCTGGTCGAAAGATTCCTGCCTGTTTTACGTCTGAGCACATCCAGCATTACTCTTTAAACCACACACACTCTTTATCTCACCGTGTCGTTGATGTAGAAGGCTCCGTCCTGGTTTCCAGCAGTGATGTTGTAAGTTAGCAACGCGTTCCGTCCGCTGTCTGCATCTCGTGCTTGGACCCTGGCCACAGAGGTGTGTATGGTGGCGCCTTCACTCACGCTTGTGTTGTGCGGCAGGTTCAGGAGGACTGGGTCGTTGTCGTTGATGTCTCGGACATTGACCCCCACCACCACCTGAAGGAAACACGCCAAGACAAAGATAAAACCTCAGACTCATGCCTGTTCACAATAACTCATATTGTCTGTCTACAGATTATGTCAAAAAGATACTGTGCCACACAACTCCTGCTAAACCCATCACAAATGTTCACTAAGCAGCTGTTATGACATGAAACATGTTTTAAACAGTTGCTTATGTGTTAACCTGTCCCAAACATTTACTGGAGATTTTTACTTTCACAGCATTTAAGACCAAAGATGTAATGTATGTTTAACTGTTTAGATTACAGCGCAGAAGGGAAGCTTGCAAGATCATAATTGTTCAAGACGATATGGTGAGAGTATGTGGCTGCCAGCGTGTGTGTGTGTGTGTGTGTGTGTGTTTATGTAATCAAGGCCCACCGAGCTGTTGCGAGACGGGGTGCCCAGGTCTCGGGCTGTGACAGTGATGTTATAGAAGGCTGTTGTTTCTCTGTCCAGCTCTACGTCCTTCCTCACCCGCAGCTCGCCCTCCACTGGAGAAACCATGAACTCATCTGACAGAGAGACAGACAAAAGGCTCAGAGACCCACAGTGAGGATTTAATAGCAGATCACTCTCTTCGACAGAACAAACCGGTACTAACTCTGGGGATCTCCACCGGTGATGCTGTACTCCACTTTGCCGTTGAGCCCAGAGTCTTCATCACTGGCTCTGAGAGTCCAGACCCGAGGTCCTGGCTGGCCCTCAGTCACCTCGAAGGGTCCCTCAAAGGCTCTGGCAAAAGTGGGTGTCACATCGTTCACATCTAGGACATTTACCAGCACCTAAAGGAAGGCGGGAGAGGGACGTTCAACATCCGTTTAGACATAGGTGACTGTGACATGTACACTGTAAATGGCAAAAATAGGATGAACAGCAAAAAGTAGTCAACTTCACAGTCTTGTGGATTTCCACATTGTATGGCTACCTCTACCACTATATCATTACATAGATACAATTTTAAAGGTAACAGAAGGATTTACACACGTAAAGCTTCTACAAGGAACTTTCATTTTGTGTTTATTTTTAACGAAAGTGGTAGTGTTTCCTGGCACAAGAGTCCCTTTAGAAAACCTCTCATTTTACTGCAGCAGGGTCTGACAGTCTGCCCCGTTCAGTGCTGGTTCTGGCTCTCCCATGCCTCCCTTTCCCTTCAGCAGGCCCAGCAATACATCTCGGGACACTCGGGACTCTCCCTGGAGTCTGAGCAGAAGGGGTTTCTGGTAAACCTGCATTATTTTTCGTCTGATTTTGCGCGGAATGCACAGATGAAACTCTGTACAGAAAAAGCCAATCTTCTCTCTGATGGTCTTGTTTACTTATCTAGGTCATATAGAGGCATCAGTAATACATTGAGACTGTTTCATAACCACGTAAAAGTTCCTCACAGTAACTTTAAGTTGGACATTAAATTTAAACTTTTGTGTCTTGATATTCTGATGCAAATCTTCATTTCCACAAACACACAAATACTTATCATACGGTTTTAATCTGCATGTGAATGCACATGGGATGTAGAAACATCAACAGCACTGATGCGAATGTGTAAGGATGGGTTTGGGTGTTTTTAATCAAGTTTCTGCATTTCATCTTTATTTACAGACCTGGAGAGAGTCATTCATGCTTTTATCTCCTCGAGACTCGACTACTGCAATGCACTTTATTCTGGTATCAGCAAGCGAAACATTCGAAGAAACCAAAAACCATGTTGATGTCTTCGAATTGCTCGTCTTGGCCAATGGTCAAAATTATATAAAAAACAGCAACTCTTCACGTTGGAGGAGATGGAACCAGCAAATGTTTGGCATTTTTGCTTCATACATACCTGATTAATTGGTAAACTATCAAAATTAAGAATTGATTTGCTGTTGATCGACTACCTAATTAATCGATTAATTGTTTCAGCTCTAAAATGTTTAATTTCAGTCATCAGAATAAAAGCGTGCATCTCATTTGCATAATTACTGTTGTGCTGGATGTCAAGCGAAGAGCAGGCTTTGGACACTGGTCCGTAGCCGTGACGACCAGTGCATAGTGTCCGTTGCTGATCTCGTAGTCCAGCTCCTTCACGGCTGTAATCCTCCCCTAAAGGCACACACACACACACACACACACACACACACACACACACACACACACACACACACACACACACACACATCACACATCACACATCACACATCACACACAGCAGTTTAATGCATGTTTCTGCAGAGGTAACACGACAGTATAACATCCATCATGTCTTACCGTGATGCTGTTTATATGGAAGGTCTGGATCAGGTTTCCTTGAGCGATGGCATATCTCAAGGTGCCGTTCAGACCCTCATCTGGGTCGATGGCCGTTACTGTGGCGATGGTGGCGCCCACTGTGTCTGGTCCCTCGCTCAGCACAGTGACGTACTCCTCCTCAGGAAACTCTGGGGCGTTATCGTTCTCATCCACGATGTGGACATAGATGGTGGTTGAGGTCTGCATGACAAACGGAGGGAAACTTTTACAGCTGTATCAGCTATTTGTGGCTTACTGTACTAAACTCTGCTGACAATACGGGTTTCTTTTTGTCGTGGGAAAAGTGTATTAGACATGAAGACATGTGTGGTTGGTTCATTGGCGTGGTTTGGTATTTTGAGAGGCGTGCCTTATGTGAGGAGGCTCTGGGTGTCTCGAGGTTAAGATAACATGGAAACCTTGTAGAGGTCTGCACCGAGGGTTACACATTGTTTCGTCTCCTCCCCGATGACGTGGGATACACACGCTGTGTAGGGCTGGGTGAATCTTGTGTCACTTGTGGTTTTTGGTATATCTGCCATGCTGTGCCAAAAGCTTTTCTGATCAGGTCTGTGTTGTAATAAACGTATAGTCAAGTGTTTTCCACACCATTTTCCCAGCGTAAGGTGTCAGCTGGCCCTGAAGTGAGTGTAAATTTGATTTTGTAGTCCATTCATCATTCTAATGTTGAAAGATCCTCTGGGGATGTATCATCATTTTAGAGAGCAAAAAGCAAAACCTACAAAACCCACATCAGCAAGATAGTCTGGTAATAACTGTTTGTTCTTTTGTAATAATACCTAACAATTATATTGTGACAATCATCAGTCATTTCTTTAAAGACCTGCTTTTCTACAGGCACTACAGCCACTCTGCACCTTTATACACTGTTCACTAGAGAGGATACATATAGGTATTAAGGTCTTCAATTATGATTTTGCATCTGTGACGTGTGATCAGGCTTCATTTACAGGCTACATGGGAGACTGGGATAAGACAGTGGGAGAGTATTTTGTTACAGGCAGAAGAAAATCTTGTTAGAACAAAAAATAAATCTTAAGAGTAAATGACGCGGAGAGAAGATACTGCAAGGAAGCCAAAGGTTCTGCTTCCCTGATGTGCAATTGTGATTTCTGCATGAGCTGTAAACTGTGTGTGTGTGTGTGTGTGTGTGTGTGTGTGTGTGTGTGTGTGTGTGTGTGTTAGAGAGTGAATGATGACAAATTAGAACTTGACTTTTATTTATATATATATATATATATATATATATATATATTGTTCATTATCCAATATATATATTTACTATCCAAGCCAAACAGTACATTTTTGTATTTTGATTTTGTTTATATTTTGGTGATTAATAATGATGATTATCTGCTATACTCATGGGTGTGGGATAAGAGGGAGACAGAGACAGAGAGAGAGAGAGAGAGAGAGAGAGAGAGAGAGAGAGAGAGAGAGAGGGAGACAGAGACAGAGAGGGAGACAGATAGAGACAGAGAGTGTGAGAGAGAGAGACAGACAGAGAGAGTGAGACACAGAGAGAGAGAGACAGACAGAGCGAGAGAGAAAGAGTGACAGCAGGGGGAGGAGTGTGTTGTATCGCGTTGCTTTTGCGCTCCACAGAGTAGACTACAGAAGGGTTAAGTCAACTTGGAGACGAGGGACTGTCAACCAGCCGTCTGTGTTCTGTTGTTTAGTAGAGTGGAGTTTGCATAGTGTTAGAAAGAGAGGAAACGTTTAACAAAGGCTTCCAGCAGAGTTAGTTGATGATAGCTTGAGTCAAACACTGCTCTGCTACTCTTTTTTTTTTTTTTTGCTCAACTTCCAGACAGCCATGGAGCGAGGATTACCCTGTCGGACATCACTCTGGGGAAAGAAGTCCATGTATTGGTTGTGCTCCGTTTTCGTTTACGTCGCTAGAGGTAAGCACGAGGAAAGATCTCTTCAGATCTGTTAAACCGGCTCTGTGACTGTCCCCGCTCCGCGTGTGAGGACTTGTTAACAACAACTCCCTCTGAGTGACAATTGACTGAATTCAATGATGGGGAACGATACTTGTTTTCAGCACGCAACGAAAAGTCAATCGAAACACACATAGCTAAAGTAACGTTGACCCTGCAGTAGGTTTGGACGGATAGAAGTCGACCACAAGTAGAAATACTACGGGCGGTAAAGTCATCAATTGACTTCCAATAAGAACGCGATGCGTCTGAGAAGCTCGTGGATTTGCGTTACTCCAAATTAAAATATATATATATATTTATCTCCTTATTTCAGTCTCTTTGTTATGCTTAATATACTTTTAAAAAAACTTTTTTTTAGTGACGTTAACATTTCTGGAGCGTAAACATAGTCGCTTTCCAGTCTTCGTTTGCTGCTGTTGTTGTTTTGAGACAGAACATCTGGTGTGAAGCTGCGTTAAAGCCGCACCCATGGGATGTAGCGGGTGTAAATACACTTTATAGTGCTGCTCTTACAGCCTTTTAAAAACAGCCGCAAATTGGACGGCTGCCGGTGACGTTTTTAGACTGACGAGTCTTAAACTGGCCAGAAATGTAAACGACCAGGCATACATCAAATTACACTAAGGGAACTTTCCTAAAGCTGCCTGCGCATGTGCAGGAAGATGTTGGCGACTGATACGTTCAATAATTCATAAGAAATAAAAGTTAAAGCTCGATCCATGTTCATGTTATCGAGGGAGCTGTAATCAAATGCAGGACTTTTAGGCAACTGGAGCAGGAGGAGTCGGGAGACGCAGGGTGCTTCACTTCAAACGCCCCGGAAACCTTGCAGAGGTTATCAGTTTTCGGCTTTAAGATTTGGTCTGTTTAGATAAGCTCACGCGACGAGTACTCAATGATGTTTACTGAACTTTTAGGCTGACCCACCCTGGACTAAAATCTTTATTTATTATTCAGAACATGTTTCGGATTTAAATGTTTGTAGCCAATTTTATGTGTGTGTTATGCAGGCCTTTTAAACTCAGAGGCTCCAGTAAAAGACCTTAATAGGCTGGTCTGACTTTAGGACTGCTCCCTTCAGCCCTGTTGTGTCTTTTTTTGTTTGGAAGTTTCCTTCCTCTAAGCCGATGATGAAAACAGCCATTTGTGCCGCTGCCAATAATGTGTTTCTCCTCCACAAAACTCGACTTGAGATAAACAGGGTGATAATCAGGGCCTCAGTCCTTTCCTCCCAGTCTAGATAAACATTTAGCTCCCCATGGAGGACAATGGCACAGTCAAAAATGGTCAATAAACTCCACAGGATGTGGCTGCTCCCTCTTTCACTGTCTCGGCTACTTTCTCCTCCTGCTGTGACATGGCTTGTGTCGCTCATTGATCCTCTGTCCTAAATGAATACATCATAGGGTGTAGTGATTAAAAAAGAGGGCTTCCTGGGTCAATGTCATAGACGAGAACAGGCCCGGCCAGGGACCAGCAGTCAGCAAGTGTGTTGATGTGCAGCAGTTGTGTGGGCACATACCACATGAGTAATTAGATAATGGAGGAAGGGGATCTCCCTTGTTCTTATAAGACTTTCCGTGGTATCACCTTTTTAATTGTCTGACACACATGTGTAGCTGAAACCTTGGTGTCTGATATTTGATATGCAGCAAGTATGACGAGTAAAGAGTCCCCTAACACCAGTGGCCTTCACCTCTTCTTATAAGAAGAGACACTGATTCTCTGAACAGCTTTGGCCTTCACTGAAAGAGCCTCGACTCTGCTTCTAGTCACTGCAACAATAAACAGCAACCTATGTGCAAAGATAGAAACAGCTTAACAATATCATCAAAGTGAGAGAGGACGCAGGCAAA
Source organism: Cebidichthys violaceus (assembly GCF_023349555.1). Classification (NCBI taxonomy): domain Eukaryota; kingdom Metazoa; phylum Chordata; class Actinopteri; order Perciformes; family Stichaeidae; genus Cebidichthys; species Cebidichthys violaceus. Next base: position 11,712,001 of record NW_027176263.1, read on the forward strand.
CTAGTTAATAATAATGAACCCACTTTGTTTAAATTAAGTAATTATTTAAAATTTAGGTTTCAGCTGCATTGTTGCTGCAGCTGAATGAAGAAACGATGTTGCAATCATGGTCAGGAAGCCGTCCTTCCACCAGCATTTAGTTACGTGGCTAAATGCATGAAGTACATTTAGAGGAAGAGGAAGGTTGAGATTGGTGTGTCCTTTATTTGAAAAACACTTATACAAACAAGTTTATCACAGATTGGCTCACAAGGTAAAGTACACAGCAAATGACTGCAATCAAATGTCATGGATCCCTGAGCATGGTGGCCTTCTTCACTGACCCTGAACCACATCCCCACTAGGTAGGGTCTGAAGCACCACATTTTAACACTTCCTGTTGCTGAAAAGATGCTTCATGCATCTGGTTGTTACGCCAGAAGCTTCGACTGAAACTCTCGAACTTTCTTAATGTGTGCGTGTGTGTGTGTGTGTGTGTGTGTGTGTGTGTGGAGGAACTAATCTGGGATCCTCCTGCTGGTTTCATTAACACCCTGTAATGGGCTGGATAGTCATTACCATTACAGTAGGTGTGAAAGAGGGTGGAGTCTGAAAGTGTGTGCGAGTGCGAGTGTGTGTGTGTGTGTGTGTGGGTGTGTGTGGTGTAGCAGCACTTGTACAAACACAGGTAGAGAACTCGCAAGTGAAAGGATACCAGATTTTCCAGTCGGGTATGTTCAATATTCGCACCGCTTCAATACAAAAGAAGAAGAATTAGATATACTCTTGCAGAAAAGTGGTTCAAACGGTTGAACTTAGGATAATTTAAGGAGATATGGAGGCATGTTTAATTAATTCACACAGGCTCGGCTGCATGTCCGATTGTAAGAAAGCTGTCAGAGGCAACATGTCCTAAACAGGTGGCATTCAGGCTTAAAACAAAGGAGGGCCTGTTTCTGGGCCCTGAGGGGCTATCAGGATCCTGAGAACAGAGATCACAGAAGGAAACTTAGATCCATAATGGAGCCAAAACACAGATGTCTGGTGTAAAGTGAAAGAAGTCCCGTCTGTTGCAGACACGGGGCAGAGCTTGCTGTCAGTTTTTACCTGGTTGCAGCCACATCAAGGTGGCTCAGATAGTGCTGACACTGTGGTAACCCCACCCAATTGATACAGAATATGCCAGAAATCCATCTCCACTAGTGTAAATAAGGCGAGAGAAACCAGGGACGAGTTCAGGGGGGAAGGCAGGGCGGGTGTGAAACAGGAGAGGAGAAGGGCTTCCCCTCCCATTGTCCCACCTCGCAGGCCGGAACAGCCGTAGGGGCAACAGTTTCACTTTAATCACCCTCCCTGGTCTTCCTATTACTACTGAGTTCAGTCGCACACACAGGAACGGGGCACGTACCCTGCACTCTGTGACACACACACGCACGCACGCACGCACGCACGCACGCACACACACACACACACACACACACACACACACACACACACACACACACACACACACACACACACACAGGATGCACACATACTGACTCTACAAACATGCACAGCTAATCCAATGGCAGCTACTGTATTTCCCATCCAGCAGAGTGTAAGCCAACTACTTAAACGCTGATATTGACGTTTACACTAAAACAATTTATTTGCTTCCTCATTTATGTTCTAGCTGATCTTGCATGTTGCATCTGCTGCCTTCTGAGGAAAATAGTGGTAGCGCAAAAAACACAAGTTCATTGTTGAATAACAGTGAATCAAACAAAACTGCTGCTCCGCTGCTCTCTACGGGTTTTAACTCTCAGTCCAAGCTGTGATGTAACAGCATGCGTTTTGACTTTGACAGCAGATGGAATACACCTGCAGTGACATCATAACTGATTGGGGTATGGGTAGAGGGGCAACCCATAAAGAGCCGTACAGCAGCAGCTGTGGCCCTTCACATTTAGCTTTAAGGAGTGAGGAGCTAGGGAGGAGGAGGAGTTTCGTGTGTTTGCGTGCCAGGACGACTCAGGAAGGAAGTCCTCTCCTCAAACCCTGGCACCCACCAGTCACCCTCCAAACACACGCACACCGATTTTTATTGCAAAATCTCTGATCCATGGAGCAACTGTAATAATACTCACCCAAACACACTACACTCACTAACACGCGGCCTTCCTGTCTTCTTCACAGCGCTAAGCATTCTTGGCTGCTAAAATACAATCTGTTAAGACTACGGATGGTAGTAATCTATTTAGGCAGACAAAGCCAGAGTCGTCCTGTTGTTTTACATGCTGGATATATGGAAAGCCATTAATTATGTGTGTTGGTGCTGCACTGTGGGTAGTTTATGATGTGTCTGCATTGTTTTTTGTTTGCTTGTAAGAATTAGAGAGTGGCTTCACTGCTTAGCCTGAGGATATGTTTGTTTTGTTGTGTTATGGCAATGAGATAATCATTCAGTCCATCCATCTATTGGCGCATTCCACCAATGCACCAGTCAGAACAGGATGTGGTTTACGGTGTGAGTATGTAATATGTAAAGATACATCCCACAGCTGTCTTTTTGGTTTTTTGGAATGGCCATTTCATGGCAATCACTGGGTAATGATACCACGCCGCAATAGTCAGCGTATGTCGCAGAAAATGATCAGAGCAAAACAACGGTCAGATTTCTACACTTTCCCTAATTTGAAGTCACATGAGAAGCTGTATACTTTGTACAATGCGTCTCTCTCTGAGAGGAACAGGCAATTTAACTCCCACAGGAGGTTAGTATAATTTTACTTTAGCCAGCACTGTCTTCAACCACAGTACGACTATATGCAGCACAGGAAACTGTGCTGACCCGAAATGCACAAAAAACCAAGGACGCATAAAGTGTGCAGAAATAGGCCATGGGAAATCATCTTGACTTCAGCTTTAAATCTATGTTGAGATGGGTAGTTGCTATGATTTGTTTTTATACTCTTACCTTTACAAAGCATATCCAAGCACTTAAGGAACATCATGACGTACATGCATCAGCATTAATGTATCCATATTTCTATTAAAATGTCGATGCTTTAATGTTTTACTGGTTTTGTTTCATGCAGCTTCTGAATATGAATCTATTGGATTTTGTACCCTCTGAAAAACTAGCTGCCACTGCCATCAAAGTAAACATGTGACTTGTTTTATTTTTACTAAATACACTCCCCTCTTTCCTCTGGCTTTTCTTCGTCATCTTCAGGGACTTGTGTTCCCTGGGTTGAACACTTCCTGTAATTTCTACTGCATACAAATCCCACCTGCTTTACTAGGATCTGCAGGCTTTAACCCAAAACTTAATCATCTCTAACCTAAAGCCTTTGGTTGGTAAAAGCTTGTTTGCGGTGGTACACAACCAGGGAGGAAGGACTGTCTGAAGGTCTACCCCACGAAACAGAAGTTGATACCTGTTATATTTGTTACCTACTTTCTACCATACTTGTCTATTCTCTCTAGGTAAAGGCGACATGTCTCACGCCCACTCCACTCTGAGTGTTTCGGCCCCCCACCTGCACTACACCTGTCCCGAGGGTGCAACCGTCAAACTGGTGTGTGGTCAGAAAGGGGCCACCTTGCACCCCACCGATGTCTTGAGGCGTGCCTGGCTTTTCACGCCCCACAGTGATCGGCACTGCACGGGAAGGACGGGCCCGCGCCATACTACCATTGGGCATTCACGTGGCAACCACAGCTTAGCGCCAGGGTTGCAATTTGGAGCTACAGAGCACAACTTCTGGGTGGCTCTGCAGAACGTGACCCACTCTGACCAGGGTCGCTACTGCTGCATGCTCCTAGACTTCCAGCTGGAACAGAAACACAGCACCCTCCTGCAGAAACCCCACAGCCACGTTATCCTCCACGTTACACCACGTAAGGACGTCAAATGTGTGGGTGTGAAAGTGTATTGGGATGTGTGTCTCTTCCTGGGGCCCTGATCGTATGTAATGTGGTCTACAACGTTGGGCATGAATGTCATACACTGCGGTGAATGGTAACTGTCGCAATTAACAGGCAGAAACCCAAACCAAAGTTACATTGTGATATGCTGCATGTGAGAAACGGTCTTTGTTCTCTTGCCAGGGAGAAATGGCTCTCAAGACTGCACTGTTTGGGATCCAACACCAGCTGGAGGTATGTCACCTTATTCAAGCCTTCAAAAGCCAATGTATGACTAGCCAGTTACTCCGTGTATTTACCTCACAGTCTCTCTGTTGCTTCCCCAGGCTCCGTGCCAGTGGCCTTGGCCATAGCAGCCTGCATCTTGGCCCTGCTGTCTCTGCCTCTTATTCTGGTGCTTGTGTACAAACAGAGGCAGAACGCCCAGTCGAGCAGACGTACGTAATACTGAAACGCACAAACAAGCACACGCGCATTCATTTCCACGTCCATGCTACATAATCGTCTCACACTGGGTTCCCCATAGTGTTTCATCTGACACATATTTCCTGTCTATGAGGAGGATTAACTGTATTTCACACAGTAGGAAGCGCATTCACACTGTAGTGTGTAGATCTGTAGTGTTCCGCTCTGTTTCAGTATATTCACAATGGCCCATTTCCCGCTTCCTCTCTCTCCCAGGTGCACAAGAGCTGGTGAGGATGGACAGGTACGTTTTCCCACAGTCTGTCAGGCAGCTGGTTTCATGGGCCGGCTTCAAAACACAGCTGCTCTTTAGAATAATAATACTGTATACAGGGGTATTCCACTAGGAAGTGGCCACAACATTTCTTACACAATAGATAGTTTCAGTCACGAAACATGACTAGACCAAAGCCTGTTACAATTCTGCGGAAAATTCCTTTAAACTTTTGTTCACTAAAGATCTAATAGCTTTATAACATCAATGAATCAGTACACCATTCATTTGGGGGCAAAGTCTTAATTACTGTACAACAGAAAGGACTTCAGCCAAGAACATTGGCAGCCTTAACACTGTACGTTATGTTGTGTGCCACTAGAATGTATTTTGTGGGAAATGTAATTACTTTATAGCACAAAGGGAAAGCGATTTATGGCTCACAACAGGGAGACTTAATTAATTCACGTGTATGTACACAACTTACTGCAAACCATTTTGGTGTAGTATTATAAGTGCATTTAAGTATTGAAGCTCTGACTACTGCTAGAATATAAAAGCGACACATACAAAGATTGTAAACGTCTTGAGCAACAGCTGAATGTTGAAACACTTTATTGGGTCATTTCGGCAATGTCTTACTTATCGGTATGCTTCCCTTTCTTGCGTGTGCGTGCGTGTTTGCAGTGAGGCTCTAGGCCACGAGAACCCTGTGTTTCTTGGGGGATCGCCACAGATTAAGACCCGCACCGTGTCTCAGATCATGACCAGGCAATCATCGGAGACAGGACGCCACCTTTTGTCTGAGCCAGGAACCCCCCTTTCTCCTCCTGCACACGGGGACGTATTCTTTCCAATAGAAGGTACACACACACACACACACACACACACACACACACACACACACACAAAACTATACATCCTGACAACACAACAGCAACTCATACTACAGGGAACACAATATTCTGGCCAAGACAGACAAATTGATACAAGCTTATCAAACAACATGGACACTATTTACCATGGCTAAAACTCTCCTGACCAGCACCATAACACAAAGGAAGCAGAGTATGAGTTATGTCAGGGGAGTTCATTAACACGACTTGCCTTATTAACTACATTCTGAATGCATACACCTACACCTGACTCCCTTGACATTCTCGTTTGTTACCCGAAACAACGTACTCGAGCGGTGGCACGAAACCGTATTGCACAAAGCACATAGCTCTGGAAATAACGATTTCAAAATGTACAGGCGGTATGATAAAACACTCTGATGAAATCAAAGATCAACCGTGGCTGTGCGCGTTTCTGCTGAAACATCCTGTGTGCGGTCAAAGTGTTGGCGGAAAGATGCTGACATTCTTGTGCAAAATTGCACGCTCACTCTCAGAACAGCTGGGTTGAGTCTTATGTGACTAAAAAATGTTCTGTGGGGAGTTTACATTCTCTCCCAAACACAAGTAAAACCACCTCCTTATGCTGTCACCCTCTGAATTCTTCTCTCGCCTCCCTCGCAAGTCATTTTCCACCCATCAGCACTCTCATTTAACACTAATGGCCCCTTCAGCCGTTCTCTCCGACTCGACTTGAAATAATACTGAAACATTAGTTACGGTGAAGGGGTTCAATCCTGAGTGTTTTTCTACCGATTCCCGGGGCACCTGTGCAGACATTCCAGGCATACTGAGGTGGATTGCCCCGTTTCCTGGCAGCACGGCCTGTGACGGTACGGGGGAATGGTCAGAACTGAACCGACCTACTGAAACCCCAACTCATCACGTTACTCCTATGACCTATAACCACACTACAACAGTTTAGTGTTCAAACATGGAAAGGTCTCAGAAAGTTACTGGAGCTCATTGACATTATATTGCATAAACAGAAGGTAAAACTGGGTCCTATGAGATGCTGCTGTGTTGCCTGATGTGCCCAAATAGAATTCTGGTAATGAGTAATGCCACTAGTGGGAAAACCTCCGTTAATGATAATTGACAAATGTAAGATATTTTTTACACTTGTCACAGTGGATTTTCCTGTCAGAGCTCATTTCCTTCAGTAGTCTACAAACATTATACCGAATACCAAGCCTGGTTTCTTGTCTGAGGTTTCGCGTTATGTGGATGAAAGCCACACTTCAGCTTCCTTGTTCATCTTTTTCGGACAGCTGACCTTTTGCTGAGAGGAATTTAACTAGCAGCAGTTCCCTCTTATCTTCAACATGTTGCAACTCGGGCTCGAGTCCTTTTTGTTCTGCTTTTCAATGGGTTTCCAGAAAAACACAGGTTATTCTGAGAAATCTATCAGTCTCTGTGTGTGCTTGTTTTAATCTATGGAGTGGGCGGTGTGGAAAAAAGAAACGCCGTCACGTCTTCCGTCTGCCTTTTTGGGCAGGAAGTGCAATTTTTTAACTCTTTCATATCTAAATTTCAGTCCCTGCACACAGACATGAAATGTGCAGTTGTGCGGGTTGATACATGTAGATGGCCTGCCATCTTTTCTATGCTCTCACTGACCTGCACTGTTCTCTATTCCAGACACCATCCTGGAATCTCCAGACTTCCTGCAGGTTTAAAGGGGGTTGGAACCTCGTTCGTTGCTCTAACTGCTGACCTGGAAATACTGCAACTCCTTTCCTCTTCTTTCTGCATCCAGAGTGATGTTGCCCTTATCAGCTGTCTCACAATAACCTCTGCTGGATTGTTGTCTGTACATTGTCTGGACCGCAGGAGGGAACGGGCTGCCTTTTTTTTACTCAAAAACTGTTTCCACCTGCAACAACAGCTGGAGGCCAAAAGCAAACTTTTGCTTGTGTGCACTTGTGTTGTGGCGGGGTTAGGGTTAGTGTGTGATGTTCCATCTACACGCTGCCCAACAGGTGCCCACTGCTTGAGACAAATCCAAAGTGTTGAGGGGGGTGAGGGGCGGTCACACCATGTGCTGTGCTGGCATGTCAAGAGTGATTAAACAGTTTCTGTGGACTCAGGGGCTGCTTTCACACTTAACTTATTTTGTGCAGTTCAAATTAACTAGGGAGCTTTTGCTCGTTTAGTTTGGTTCATTTGGGCTGACGTGCTCTCTGTAGTTCAAACCAAAGAGCTGCACTCTTACTCTGGTTCGGTTGGTTTGTGGCGTGAACACAAAGCAGACCATCCACACGATCATGTGACAGAAAATGTATCTTTTAAAGTTCCATTTGCGATCCAACGATCCATTTGCTGATGGTTGGAACCGTTATGGAAACAGTGTCCCATATTATGACGTTACATCATTTGGTAACCACGGCAACATGGTCGATAAATATTATTTATCACTTGCCGTCAGTAACTAGAGTACATTCGGTTGATGAAGGATGACTGAATGTCAGTCCTTGTGACGTCATGTTAACACGTCTCACTTCAGTTGTAATACGTCACAAAGTGGACGGGAACCAAAAGAACCAAACCACAGGTGTGAAAGCGACCAAAGGCTCTCTAGCATCCCTGTCATTGTAATAAAGTGCTCTAATAGCTTCATACCAAAGGAAGCTCATTGGTCAGAGAAGTCTCAATATCCTTGTTCAAGTAGAGAATAATTTGGTTTTATGGCATTACACTGTTCCTCTCTATCATATCCACTTGGCCTCAGCTTCTCTTCTCTTCCCCCTTTGCTACCTCAGTTACCGTCAGCTCTGCTGCTCTAAATACTCTCCTTCCTTCCTATACTTCAGCACTTCACAGTGGCCTTAAATATATACGAATATGTGGTAGTATTTAGAAAAAAATATATTGATAATAGTTGTTGATGAATGTCATTCAAAGTTAATTAAGAATAATATGTTTATTGATTTTCTCTTGAATGTATCCGAACAGATTGTTGATTCACTGCCATCTCAACGATCTTTTTTGCTCTGGTATCATGTGTCTGGTTTTATTTGATAAGATGTGTATATTAGTGTTCATTCCTATTGTTTTTGTGCAATGTGATGTTAAGTAAATACGATTCAGCACATGTGTGGAGGAATGACATTGGAATGTTAACCAAATCGTATCAAGGTCGACTGAGAGAAAATGAGAAGTGATTGAAGTCACATTATTAATTAATATCAATAATTAATAATTAGGCTGTGTGTGACTGTGAGAAAACACTGGTGTTTTTTTCATATTGAGGTTCAATGTGTACAGCAGGTGCTCAGCGGAAATCATCTCCAAAAGATGTGTAGCAGGTATATAGGACAGGGTATAATGTTTGTATGTTTATTGAGATTTGAATACTTTGATAACTAGTCAAACCAAAGTCTTATGTTTGAATATTTGTGTTTTCAAGTGTGCTTGTATGTGTTTGTGTGTGTGTGTGAGTGTGTGTGTGTGTGTGTGTGTGTGTGTGTGTGTGTGTGTGTGTGTGTGTGTGTGTTTGTGGTGTTCTCAAATCTCGGGTTACAGTGTCAAGAATAACTTTGCAGTCTGGTTTAAATGTGTGTTTGCATACTCGCATGCGATTCTGCATCGGCATTTAATGGTGTGTTTTGTACTGTAAAAAGTTTGTATTAAACGAATACACTGTTTATTGCATTTAAATTGTCCTGGTTGTAGCTTGTATAATAAAGTGGAGCTCTTAAACCTTAAATCCATGTGTCTATTCTTTGAAATCATTGTTCCTTTCAGCTGGCAGGGTTCCAAAACTATCACCACACAAGGCTGTGAGGCACTTGCTGCCTAGGGAGCCATTACAGATGGAACAAGGTTGTTCCGCCTGTGTGCCTCTAAGATGGTGGACACCAGAGGGAGACTGGCATTGAGGGGAGAAAATGATAAAACAATCTTAGTATCTTGTTTTATGAGAGGAGACAGAGAGCTAGATGGGAGGAGGGGAGGCCTGTTGCAGGCCATCTCCTCTCTTCAGTGCTTTTTCCACAGTCTGACATTAGCTATGTATATCTTGTATTTACAGGAACTGCATTATTATAGGTTTGTTACCACCCATATCTCACTGTGACCTAGACAAGCCAAGTTCAAAATAAAACACATACAGTACAACAACTGACTGCCAGATGACAAGTCATCAACATGTGACACATATAGTACATAACTCCTTCTAGCTGTGCACATAAACACATTTCATAAAGCCTTTTAAATGTTACAGACAACAGGAAAAGCAACAACACTCTTCTTCCTCTTTTTGGAAATATGACTTGTGGCTTTCCTGTTTACAAACGAAGGTGTTTCCTGTCTCTTCACAGCTTAACAGAAGATCAACCAACCATGCATTTAAATATGCCATGGGGGCTATATGAGAAGATATATGCTCTTACTATGTTTAATATCTAATCTGTACTGTATCATGGCTTAAGGCCGGTAGACAAAGAGGCAGTAAACAGACGGAAAAAGCACATCTTTTAGGTATGATTGTTTGTAGTACCAAAAGAGGGCTCAGTAAGAAGATGTGATGCTGAATCCCCCAAATGACCAGACTCTGCAAACTTCAAGTCCCCATTAACAGATCAGATTGATACACTTTTGTCGAGGTTACAGCACCATACTGCACGAAGAAGGGTTTTTAAAGATATATATATATAAAAATACATATAAATACATATAAATACATATGTATAAGGATTTAATACTAGACTAAAAACATGTTGGAATTGATATGTGTTTCAGTTCATCAGATTTTGCAGTGTTGCACTCGTTTCTGTTCATTGTTTCTTACCGACAGAGGTGGCGTGCCGTCATCTTCCACAGTGACGATGAGTCGATACTCCTGTTGGCGCTCGCGGTCGGGAGGCGCCGGCCGTGTCACCATCTCTCCCGTCACGCGGTCCATGCGAAAGGTCAGGTCCTGGTTTCCCGCAGTGATGTAGTAGAACAGCATGGCGTTGGGACCGATGTCTTCGTCGGTCGCTATCACACGGAGGACAGACGTCCCTCCTCCAACATTCTACAATTTACATGATAAGAGAGGCCTCATTATCGATTACCTACGGTAGAATAAACACAAAACTGTGACTGCAAATGGTAAATGCTATAATACAAACTGAAAATCACCAATTATAACAGTAGCTATATTGTTCCGCTTCTGTTGAAGAGCTATATGCATACAAAATGATAGAAACATGCAAATCACGTGTGGATAAAATGAGCATCATGCTCCATGTGATGTGCGAGTGCATCCCCACCTCACTTATGCTGACGTTGTAGCCCTTCAGGCTTTCAATAACAGGTGCGTTGTCATTGATGTCCAGGATGTTGATGGTGAGCGAGTGGTCTGTGTGTCTGGGAGGTGAGCCATTGTCAATGGCACGCACCTGTAACAACACACACATGCACCATATACTAGTGTGTAAGTCTGACCATGCATTTGGACACATGACATAAACTAACACAAAGAGAAGTGTCTTCTTCCGTGCTTCTACATTCAGTCTTGGTACGCTGGTAGCTTTCTTTTAAGTAAATATATTGACATGAATAATATTTTAATGTGATCAGAAAAGCACACGTTATTTGTATCGTCCAAACTTACACTATTATACCACACATTAATATATTGTGTCAAAGAAAGTCGCTTTATTTTTCGATAAAACAAGTGTGACACGGAACCATTATTGTTAGTCAGGGTTGTGGTGTACGTGGCCATAGAGATGTGTGGTGAAAGATCATAACTGCATGCGGATTGCTGCCTGACCTTCAGTAGGTAGCGGTCTACTGACTCTCTGTTCAGAGCAGCATTGACAAAAACCTCCCCGTAGGTGTGGTTCACTGTCTTGATCTTGAACACATCCTCCATGTTGCCTGCCACCAGAGTGAAATTGACCTGAGAGAGAGTGATGAGTCAGAAGGAGACAAAGAGAAAGAGGAGAGAAAGATGGACAGTGAAAGAAGGAAAAACATTATAATAACAGCTTAGGTTCAGTCAGAAACTCCAAACCATAAAGTTACTCATAATGTATGAATAGTTTAATAATTGTATTTGGCTGTGTAGGTTCTACATCTTGAATAAATCACATCACAACCTGAAGAATGCAGTAACAGAACCAATAGCAGGCAAATAGGCAAGAAAGGCCCTTAAAAAACTAAGTAATTATAACTGAGGGACAAGAGAAGGCTGGGTTGGTGGAGAGAAAAGCTAATACAAGCAGGTTGTACAAAGTTAAGGTTAAAACGCTCATGCTGTTAACAACAACGTGTCGTAGTCTTCAGCATGTATAGTCGGTCGCATGAAACAGTAAAACACGTGGTGCTTGGAACCGTGTGTGTACACAGAGCAACAACAAACCGCAGTCAAATTACTGTCATGTGTAAACATACGTGGCCAAAAGCTCAGATTATGATCCCGGTAACCTCACTTGAGTCACCATATGTTATTGACAAAACTGTGAAATATAGCATTATTTCACTAGAGGAAAATGTTTTGTGCTGTAAAGTAACTTTGTTTAGTGCTATAAAGATGATTTAATATAATACTAACAACAACAAAATGACAATATAAATACTAATAACACTACTACTACCACTAATATTTGTATATAACTTAATGTTAAGTTTCCTGTCAAACACAAGGTAGGACACACATGTTGGAAAAGCTCGTCTTTTTGGTGATAATCTTTTTTAATTATAGTAATTACTGCAAAAATCTGTTAAATTATTGTTATAATGATCTGTTGATGAGATGACAAGATATTAGTTTATTCTAACTGTCTCCCTCTTTATTCTCACCAGTCCGTTTAATCCAGCATCTTTGTCCCTTCCCAGCACCACTGCCACTTTCTTCCCCATGGGTGTGTTCTCTGGGACGTCCACTGAAGTATCTGATGTGATGTCAATCTCTGGACTGTTGTCATTCTCATCCAGAATGGTGATTGAAACCTGTCGAGATCAAAATATAAGCTCAATAACTTGCAATTTAACGAAATACTTACCAGTTAAATTAATCAAATAACCCAAATCCTAGAAATTTTAGATACTGCAGATTAATAAATTTCCTGTTGCCTTTCATACTCTAAACCAGGGGTGTCAAAATAAGGCCCGCGGGCCGGATCCGGCCCGCCACGTCATTTTATGTGGCCCGCAAATCCGCCAGCAAAAAAATAATAATTAATTTTTGTATTTTTTGTTTTTTAATTAAAAAAAAAAATTAAAAGTTAGACTTCAAAATAAAAATATCCTCATGGTCGAAATTCTGAGATAGCATGTTGTCTGTGTGCCGACATTAAAACTATCACAACAGGTGGACAGGAGAGGCATCAGCCCGTAAAGTGGTTTTCCAACAAGTGATTATGTTGAAAATGATCGACAAATAATCCCAAAATGTCCACGAAGAGACAAATTGATGCAGAGGGAAGAAAATTTAAAGAAAGATGGGAAAGTGAATACATGTTTGTGCTTCAAGGAGAAAACCGGTCTGTCTTCTGTGCTATGAGGCGGCGTCTGTGATGAAGGAATACAATTTACGTCGGCATTTTGACACCAAACACGGAGCTAAATTTAGCCTCCAAGAAAAACATAAAATTGTCCAAGAATTAAAAGGCAGACTGCAATCGCAGCAGAATATATTTACAAAAGCTACAGCCCAGTGCATGCTTAAAGGTGTGTGAGCAGGTGAGCTCCGACCAGATACAGACTTTTACAAATGTCAGTTTGTGAAGAAACACCATCAGACTGAGTTCAGGAACTAGCAGCTAATCTAACAACACAGCTAGCTAAGAGACGAGCAGGTACGTGTCTTCTTCATTAGCTGTTGATGAAAGCAGACGACACGGATACATCATACATCATCCATCAATGTTTATAAGAGGCTGAAGGCAGACTTGACCGTCAGTGAGGAGCTCTTGGATGTCGCTCCCATGCACGGGACGATGACGGGGAGGAACATTAGTGATGCAGAGAGGTGACAAAAATAGCTTTGAGCAATGTTAATGTGCTTACTGTGTTACTTGTATTTGATGATATTTGTCTTTGTTATTTTCTTTAAAAGTTTGATCTTTGATAGAGTAATGTGGGTTTCTTAGTTATAATAACAGAAATGTGTTTAAATATCATTTTACATTTATATAACTGCATGTACAATATTGTTACACTGGAATAAACAATAATCAAATGCAGAGACGGTTATTTAACAATATGTTAGGGAGTAGTAACAGTTATACAGTCTTACAGTTACAACCGGCACCATAATGCTGATGTGGCCCAGAGTGAAAATGAGTTTGACACCCCTGATCTAAACCATCTTAAAAAAAACAGGAAGTCTTACCTTCTGCACTTCCAATGAGAGATGCAATGAATAAAAGAGGAATGCCATTAAGTTTTCTACAACAGACGAGACACAACACACGCTGTAATGAATAGAATGTACAAAAAAGACGATAAAATAACACAATTCAGAATGAAGCATACCACGGTGGAGTCTTTTTTAGGTCCTCCATCATCAGCTACAACAGTCAAGGTGTACATGTCCCCCTTCTCTCTGTCCAGCTGGCCTGTCACAGTGATGCGGCCCTGAAGCATCACACACATCAGCACATATCTCTGCCTCCATAAAGATTGCATAAACGGTAGAAATCTTCTAATGTGACAGACAGTGAGTGAGGACAGAGACTAACAACTATCATAAAAATGAATAACAAAAAAAAATCCCCATTTTTCCATCTTTCAAAGGAATCAAATGGCTTCAAAGCAAACAAGCTCTTTGATCAGCTTACAGTCATGCAGCAACAAGCTTAAATCACAGGGGAAGAGGTGTTATTGAATCACCCTGCGGTTAATGGATGCATTCTATTTGACAGAAGGTGAATACAGTCTTTGAAGCGTACACAGAAAAGAGGTAGTATGTACATTGTGCTCGTAGCGCCGTTGACCTTTCCTCCGCTGCTCCTCCACTCACCGTGATGCTGTCTATCTTGAAGAGGGCCAGAGCCGCAGGTGACGTATCAGGGTCGAAGCGGTACGTCAACTGATTCAAGTTGTCGGCCGACTGGGCCCGCACCTGCACTACCTCCGTCCCCGTGGCGATATTCTCACGGAGCGAAGCCTCGTAACCGGCGGAGAAGAAGGCCACGGCCTCGTCCAGCTCATTAAGTAGAGTGACGTAGACGGTGCAGAAGCCTTGGTGGAAAGGTGGCGCCTGGTCAGTGGCCGAGACGTTCATCAAATAGGTGGTCTTGGTCTCATAGTCCAGGTAGTCCACAGTGGTTACCAGGCCAGTGCTCACGTCCACCTCAAACTTGCGGTCTGAGCCGGACACGAGAGCGTAAGCAACAGCTCCACCGTCACCTGAGCAGGAAGAAAGGCTTCAAATAATAACTTTAAAAACTAACTCATTAACTTGCAAACCTTGTAACATTGTTACACTGATGCCATAGTTTCGACATGCAAAGAGTTTCCTCCATTCTGTGTTATACTTAACTGTTTTGTGGCCTATGTTATGGTTATTTCGGTTTCAGGCCTGATCTAATGTTTTGGAAAATGTATGTCACAGCACCTAATGCATCAGAAACACTTAAAATTACGGGAAGTGGATAGAGGAAGTCTGCACTGTGGAGCAGAAGTTGAGATTTAAATGCTAGTTACAGTGAATGTTTTTCTTGTGTGTGCACGTGTGATGTAATAACATGTTATTGTTTAGAGGTTTGATATTCCTCTTTTGCAGTGGCACCCACTAGTGTTAGGATCAGTGAAGCCGTAAACAACTGCCTTGTGCAAGTAGGAAGTTTAAAGCCACAGTCAGCAAAATGTCTCTTTTTGTTTTATGGTACGAGGATCCGACCTGACACTTGAACTGACATCTCTGAGACTGGACTCACCAGTGTCAGGGTCTGTGGCACGCACCACAATCACAGAGGTGCCAATGCCAGCGGTCTCCCTAAGGCCCAGACGGTTGTATTGTTGCTGGGTAAACACTGGCAGCTCGTCATTGGCATCGTCCACATATATGATCACCTGCAGGGAGAGACATTTGTGGCACATCAACTATACATGTACTCTTTGAGAAAAACTTCTCGTCGTCGTTCTATCTATTCGGAAATGAGACATAAATAATATATATCTGAGTGTCTGGATCCTCTGATGTCCACATTTGTAGACAAAGTCTATCACAAGGAGTCGACAGGACTGTTCCTTTTTAAAATGCCAGCCACGCTTCAAGCTGTTATAGACAGAACAGTTTGTCTGCTACATAAGTTATTCTACAAATTTTGCATAAAACATGGGGATGTGACTGGCACACGTTACAGCATCACCCCCCTCAAGCTACCCTCCTCTTCCTCACCCTCACGGAGCTCCTCATGCTGCCCTCGTCACTGTTGTAGGCCACCACTTCCAGCACATGGGAGCTGCTGGTTTCTCTGTCCAGTGCCCTGCGGCCTCTTGTCACCAGCCCGGTCTGATTGTCTATGCTGAACAGATTGTTGCTGTTCCCTGCATGCATTCACAAACACACACACACACACACACACACACACACACACACACACACACACACACACACACACACACACACACACACACACGTCAGAGAGAGAGAGACAGAGAGAGAAAGGCAAAGTGAGACAGAGCAACAGACTTCTACAAAAATACCCATTTTAGCAAAACATTTAATCTAGTCTGCCAATTGGATAATTTAAGTCGCCTCCAATGCAAATTAACTTCCAGTCATTACTGGTATTTTCACTCTGACTGCATCTAGACAAGAGAAATTGCAGTGGAAACTAGAGTAATTATCATACCTGCCCATAGGCAGAAAAGCTTGAATTGCTAAAATTTTGGAAACTTTCTCGTGGACATCTTGTTTTCACCCATTTTGAACAACTGGATTAACAACGCTACCAAAATAAATCTAATGATTCAATCTAGTCACATCTTGGGAGCCTGTGCTTTCTTTGAATTAGTTTGAGAGCAAGGAGACCATGTGCAAAGGCCATCTGGGAGGCAAATCAAAGTACTGCAGCACTTACCAGTGAGGATCCTGTACAGAACTCGGCCGTTCTCCCCCTGGTCGGCATCTGTAGCTTGAACCTGCACAGACAAACACATGCATAAAGTCCACAACATGGAAACAAAAAACATCCGGCTGCTTGCAAGGTACAGCAATGGCATATATCTCCCTTTACAACTGGTATCATTTCAAAATTTGAACTTTTTCTTTTTGCAGTCTGACAAAAGGGATTGCTAAAATATGCATGTCATTATGAGAGAACAGAGAAGTTGGATTTGGTAACCTGTGAGTCTTTTTCTCAGTTCTCTGAGCTCTGTGGTGCGTCCATTCCCATAAAGTCACCGGATAGAAAGTTCATGTCATACACATTTTTCAATGGTTTCTACAAACAGATGGAAAAATCACTATTTTCTTTCTCATTCACCACACATCCACTGGTGCCCAGTGTCTTGTTGCCACAACAACCCCAACATGGCTTGGCAGTAAGTCCATAATGGCAGAACTTCTCTCCGTCTCTGTCGCAGGCAGAGAGCCAGAAGCAGAGAAGCAGCCCCAAAAAAAAAACAAACCCGGCGCAGACAGCACGGCTCCACAGCGTACACAGATAAATAGTGGAGCATGCTGGGCTGCTGCTGAATGGGCCATGTCATAAGACTGACTTCTGAATCCAGAGAGGCACAGAGCCGCTGGCGCTGGATGAGGCTCACTTCATGTCACACCCTGCTCCTCTGTGGATGTGTCAAACTCTGTGGAGGTGCCCACAAAGTGCATATTCAATGGCATACAGAGACACACACTCAAAACACTTCGTGCACTCAGGTACGCAGAAATACAGACACACACACACACACACACACACACACACACACACACACACACACACACACACACACACACACACACACACACACACACACAGTCTCTCTCTCTCTCCCTGCCCTTGTGTGTTCTCCTTTGCTCTCTCTCGCTCTCCCTGTGAAGAGGGGCCCAACTTCAGTCTCATTAGCTTTATAAAGAGATGTGGAGAGAAGCGGAGAAAGAGGAGGAGAGGGGAGGGGGAGACGGGAGAAAAAAAGAGGCTGGGGGGTCAGATTGGGGAGTGATGAATAGGGTATTACACAGCGGACTGCACCACTAGGCCATAAAAGGGGGTGTATAAAGTGTAACACCACATTGCAGAGCCAGATGTTGTATGTGTAAGCATGTGGAGTGTAATCACAGAGAGATTAGTCACTCAGCTTGTGCATGGCTCAGAATACACACTATTGTCTTTGGCTCCCTGGGATTAAAACAGCAGTGAGATAACTCTGTCGTAATGCTGTCACCCACATTTTACCCCCTTTTCCTCCTTGTTGCCCTCTTCCTCCCCAGCGCTTTCCCCTCTGTCTCTGGGAAAGCAGCAGTTTAAGGGGGGAAAACAAGTGTGTGAAGCCAAGAAACAGGTCTGACCTCAGTTACTGGAACTAAGCAAGGTGCTGTTTTAAAGAGTCTCTAAAGTGTGGGTGTAAGTATACATTTTTGATGGGGTTTATTCCAAATGACTAAAGATTCAGTATTGAAGAAGACATGTTAATTGCTTAGCATTTGAGTTAGTAAACATAATTAAATCATTTCAAATCTTATGATCCTAAGATTGCCTACAATCTCATGAATGTCTTTTATAATCTATATTTTAAGTCTGCTGTAGAGTCTTTTGGAATGAAACTCCTAAAATCCAGATCTGGACATGTGAGCTGCTTGACATGTGCTTGAGTAACTGCACATTGTCTGTAGTGGAGACTGTTGTACACATTTGGTTTAGTATTATTAGGATTTATCTGGAAGGTAGATTTGAATATTAGCAAATTGAGGCTGCAGATCTATGATCTGTTACTCTATTCCCCGTTCATATTTTTATTCCACTAAGTAGAAAATACAGAGAACATATGGTGAAAAATACCATGAATCAGAGAGCAATCAAGAAAAATGTTATATGCATTTTGCAAGTATGCTGCTAATAAATGAACTTTACAGACTTTACAAATGTAATAGATTAGACAAATTGTGCTGGTAAAGAAGTTAAGAAATCACTGTTTCAAAACTAGCTGAGCAGTCAGATCTGAAGGAGCAACAATGTGGAGAGGAGAGTACCTTACAGCTAAGCTGCCAAGCTTAGGAGCAGCGTGCCTAATCACGAATATGTGCAGCACAGTCTACAGTCTGTGTGGCTGAGAAAGAAAGTTTGTTTTTGAATAGCCGCGCGTGTGTGTGTGTGTGTGTGTGTGTGTGTGTGTGTGTGTGTGTGTGTGCGTGCGTGCGTGTGGCATATGTGCTTGGAGGCGCTGACTAATGAACTGACTCTCTAACGAGCCATCCTGCTCCACTGGCCTTTTCACAGCTTTCCTGGCATTTGGTCTTAAAAATAATTTCACGTCCCAATGTGTTTCCCTTAAACCGATAAGCCTTGCTTTGTCTCCGCTGAATTAAGGACGATGACATTTACAAATGTTACTATGCTGAAGATGGGGGCGCACAGAATGAGGTGGAGGGGGGGGGGGGTAATTGGGGAACGGGGTAGAAGAGGTGGGTGCCTTGCATTTTACAAGGGGCATTTTAATAAACCCAATTTGTTTTACATCGAAGAAAGCCTGTCAAGCATTGACTGTTTTGTAGTCCTTGATTTAATAGCTACATAATTGCCGCAAATGCCAAACACATCTGCATGTGCATGCAGGCATTTCTGTGTATATTTGTGCATGTGTGCGCTTAAGTGTGTGTACGTTTATCATAAGCACTTGAGTGTATGATCCCAATAAAGGGAAAATAAACCTACTCAGCTTGGTTAGGCTTGGTTAGTGAGGCAGAGAGCTGCTGTGGCACTTTAACAGAGGCTGACCACACACACACACACACACACACACACACACACACACACTTCCAATCTAATTTTGTTTTCTCCATCCAGGGCCAAGACAACATGAACACCACTGACCCAGATTCCAACGTCACCTCTACACCACACACAGAAAATGTCACTCTGTCCAGCCTGACAACCACCACCATCTCTGCCACCAGCCCACTGCCTCCATCCTATTCTCCAGACATCTTCGACCCAGAACTCACCATCATGGTGGTGCTGGGCTTATCGCTGCTGCTGGCAGGGTTAGCCGCCTTCCTGGCAGTGTGCCGGCCCTCGGAACAGGATGGTGACTCTGAGGCGAGCTGCAGCCCAGGCGAGAGCTTGACCCGTGGAGGACGCCGGTCCAGCGAGCCCCAGCTCAAGGTGTGGAAGAGGCTGGGCTCGTATCGGCGTTCGTACAACATCTCCTTCAGACGACCGCCCCATCGCAGGCCGTACGAGCGTGAGAGCACACACGCGTCCCAGCCTCCGGCCCGACACACACCGCAGCCAGAAGCCAGCGTGGAGCCACACCTCACTACGCCTTGTCTATTTGACTATGTCACTGAAATCTGACTCAAAGAGCGGCTGAGGGCTGACTGACTGCCTCCCACAACAAGTGATGCACTGTATATCTTACGGCTGGTGCTACGGACGTTATTAATAACTGTTTAGGCGATCCAAAAGTCATTGAAGCGGGGTTTACACATTTTTGTGTCTGATCATTTCACCCTCTGCAGCAAGCAACATAGCATAGCGCTGTACTATATACATAGAGATAAAAAGTTATTTAATCCAACAACGACAACAAGAATTTGATGCATCATCAAATTCACCTTCTGAACAGAAATAAATTCCCTCTGATTTGATTACATTACATTTTTTCCAAGCAGAATAAAAGCTGCTTTAAAAAAAACTAAACAGATATAATGCACAGGAATTGTACAAACAAAGATTTAATGCACTAGTTCAAATAATGACTTTTTTAATAATTCTTTTATTTTTTTAATTTTGACTATTTTCAAGGCCAAATTTAAGAATATTATAAAATCCCATTCAAATTGTGGGTCCAACTATCAGTCCTCTGCTTCACACTGATAATTGTCCTGATGTCCCCATCCATCTAGTAATTAATGAGAATTAAGACGATTTGTTTTACAATACAGTCAAGACAAATGCAACCTGAGCCAAAAAGAGTTCACTCTTGTGACTGATTATTCGTGTTTTGTGATTATTGTGTTAAGAAATAAAGTGACATTTAGGTTTGTTCCTAGATGTGTTTAGCAGTGTTTGTGTTTTCTACCTGGAGGATGCTGGTTCTTTGGGGCACGCTCTCCAGTACGCTGGTCTCGTAGCTGTTTTGTAGGAAGATGGGCCTGTTGTCGTTGACATCCTGCACCTCAACAAATACAGTCGCTGTGCCTGTCCTCCGGCTGCCCGCTGGACCGTTGTCTATGTGCGGAAGCAGACACATTCACAAACACATCAGCTGCAATCATTGAGGTTAATGCTAATTGAAAGGGTTGACACCAGGACAACTACAAATACTTGGCTTTCATTTCATGGCTGTACATCTCACCGGCTAAGGCCATAGATATATATCACTACGAGTTATATACAAAAATGGAACAGGTTCTGTATTAATGTGTTACTTTAAACGATCCATTGATCTTCAGAAAATAAAGCAGAAACCAAAAACCGCTTGTTATAAAGACATACAACTGGGACATTGTTGGCTCACCAAAACTTGGGTAATTTCCAGCTGCTTAAGAATTAGAACAATATGTGTAATTCTGTTCTATTGCACAGGTTTACATTATCTCTGCCTCTTCTCCCCTTGTGTCGCCTCTGCCCCCCCCGCCCCAGCAGATAAGCCACTCTGACTCAATGGTTTCCAAAACAGGAAAACCTCAGAGTTTTTGTTCTTTCTTTTCAAACAGGAACAAAGGCAGTTGAGCAATAGTCTGAAATCACTGCAGATGTGCAGGCATCACACATTTTGCATCATTGCAGTGCAAAAGTAGAAAGGAGCTGCTTTGAAGATCACAAACAAAGCAAGCCAGAAAACATGTCCTATTATAACAAATACAAACACGGACTGTGTAAAAATTAGGATGATAAAAGATGATAAAGGTTTCTTGTCATTATAAAAATGACACACCTATAGCTTCTACGACCAGCGTGTACTCTGCCTGGGTCTCTCTGTCCAGGCCGACGACAGTCCGAACAACTCCGTCTCTGAAGCCCACGCTGAATTTACCATCCTGATTACCACCTAAAAATACAAAACACAAACACATTTCCAAATATATTTACAGCATATTGGTAAAACATTGCATACATACAGTACAGCTATGATACTAAAAGAAGCATGCAAGAGGAGCTCGCCTCATACACAAACTCACACAGAGACGGATGGTTGGACAAAAGATACTGTACGTGCACATAGTCCACACAACTGTACAACACTGTAGCCCACAGACACACAAAAACAACTCCCACTGTGACCTCTGACCTGTGATGAAGTAGCTAAGTTCGGCGTTGAGGCCAGCGTCGTTGTCAGAGCAGCTGAGGCGCGCTACAATGTGGTCTCTAGGGACACTCTCCTTCAGGGAAACATTGTACACGCGAGGGTTGAAGGTGGGCGTCTCATCATTTACATCCAGAACTGACGCACGCACACAAACACACAGACAGAGAGACATGAGGACACACAGATAGATGTACATGAGGACAAACAAGGCAGCAAGGTGGTGCAGCGAATAGAAAGACTAGTGATAAATCAAAAGTTTCTTTTGTAGCTGGGTTGTGCTGGTCCTGACTCTCCTGTGAAGTTAAGAGACGTGAAACAGATCTCTACCAAACAGTCCATAATATGTTGATGCTCATTTGAAACCCTTATTTTGTATTCCTATTCTTTTTTCACCATGTTTACAGCAATTAGAATATTTTGCCCGGTTGATATTTCACGTCCCACCAGCAGGTGGTAGCATCATTCCCAGCAGATTACTGAGAAGTCAGTGCTTATCTGCATTAATGAGGTAACTCTTCCCGCCAAGCAGAATCCAATCGTACCGTGGCTTGTCAGTTTCATATGTAGGATCATTTCAGAGACAGCAAAGGGAATTCAAAGCCAGTTTCTCATCATCATCAGCCACATTAGCAGACTCTTACCTGTGACAGTGAGGGTTGAAGTGGAGGTACGAGGGAACTTCCCTGCATCGTATGCAATAATTCTCAAATGGTACTGTCCAATCTGCTCACGATCCAGGACTGCCGTGGAGGTGAGGACGCCAGTGGAGGTGTTCAGGTAGAAGTCGAGGCGCGGCATTCCCATCTGTAACGCCATTGTAATCAATCCGTTCTTGTCCTCGTCCGGGTCCTCCACCTGGATCTAGAGCAGAAAGAGAAAGACCCAGAGATGAACACAGGAGGTTACTGAAAGGCTACTTCACAATGGATGGTAAGAAGGGAGATGATAGAAATATAATACATGAATATAGTCTCGTATTTTACCCTAAAAACTGAGGATCCAATGGACAGTCCCTCTGGAACTTCAGCCACAAAGGGCAGGTTGAGGAAGGTTGGGTCATTGTCATTGAGATCCAGCAGGTTGACAAACACTGTGGTACTCGCTGATGCATGCAGTGGAGGGGTGCCATCTAAAGGGGGCGCCAGAGAACATGTAAAGACACACACATATACCCACCTCGCGTACACATACACACACAACCCAAACCTCACGGTCAAAGAGGTTTATTAGCCACAGTAAAAAGTTTCATGGTCAACATAAAACTTGAGGAATGAGGTTTGAAGAAAGAGGCTAATCGGTCAGATCGGCTCTATTGAGGATGATTTACAGCTATTTAAACTCGCTTACAGGTGGTTTAGGTGTTTCATGAATCAGGCAAATTTATACAGTGGAAGTCAAATACAAGTGCAAGCTGACATCCCACTACATACATACACACTACTCACTGTCAACAGCTGAGATGATAATGGTCCTCATGAGTGCTGTGTCCCTGGGGTTGGAGCTTTCCCTGTCCAGGGTTACCCCACTAGTGCGGATCTTCCCTGTGCTTCTGCTGATGGTGTAGAAGGGGTTTGCTGGACTGATACTGTACATCACTGTCCCATTTTCCCCATTGTCAGGGTCAAATGCCAACACCTGCACATGGGAGAGTCAGGAAAACAACTTTCTGAAACTCTTAACAACCCCCCAACACTAGGTATGTTTTCCATTCCCTATGTATAACAATCCTCTAGTTATACTGTGTGGTTAAATGAGAGTGTGTTCAGGAGGTGAACTTTAAGACATCGGGACAGGAAGGATTAAAGATATCGGGAGAAAAGAGTAAAGGAATGAGGAAATGAATCAGCGAGGGAAAAAGAATTACAGTAATCGTAATGGTATTAGTAATAAGAACATCCCCATCCCACCCCCAGAGCATCTTCACACAGCCCCGTTCCAACTGTTCCAACACCTCAGTCAGCAAAAAGAAAAATGTTCACGTCTCTTTTCTGACACAAAGTGGCGATGGGTGATGAATGCGTGAAGCCAGGAGCCCAGCTAAAACACTGGCTGATTCTTAAAGAGCTGATCAATTATTCAGTGCACTGACTAAAAACTCTGGAAACTGGTTAATTGGTCATTAGAGGAACAAAGGTTTTGCAGGTATTTAATAATTAAGGGGACATGGTAGGCAGGCGTCTCAGAGGCCCATTGATTAGCAACTGCACAGACAAAGGTAGGTGATATAAGATGCGTGAAAGTGTCGAGCCTTCTCCAGTTCAAGCAATCAATTCTGGCCTGAGCAGAGCACATTAAAAGATGGTGAGCAAATACTTTAGCCTCGTCTTTTGAACTGTGGCCCTGGTCTGACTGCAGAGTGGCAGAAAAGAAAATACTGCATTGAAATGAGTTATTAGAGGAGGCTCACTGTATGTGTAGGCGCTGAATGTAAAAGGCTGCAGTAGTGATGGTGGGGTGGGATGATCCTTGCACTGGGCACAGCGACCAAATTCATCGGCTCGCTGGACACCTCCAGGAGGACTTAGCAGGTGGCCTCTTGTCACCATGGAAACACTGGTTGGGCCGGGGCTACATTTGGGCCAGTTACAGGACGGTGAGTCTGGGTGGTCCGATTTATTGAAAAATGTCTGGACGGGCAGCAGTGTCTGTCCACCGAGCACGGAGTCACATACAGTATGCATCGCATCACTGGATGAATGAACTCTGAGGGATAGCTACAAGACTGCAGGGGTACATGGGAAATGTAGCAACGCTTTAGGAGCACAACTCGTGTATCTTTCACTTCACTTTCCTGACCATTTCTCCATTCCACTCTCTTGCTCTGCTGGATGGGTTCTCGCTTCCTTTTCAGCCTAGCAGCTAAATAATTTCCTATGCGTATGACTGCAGGCTACATTTTAATTAGCAATCGGACTCCCTTAATTACACTCACTGACGACTCTTTAATTAATGGACAATCAGGGCTTAATTAACAACAACACATTGCCAAAGACACTGGGACGATGAGAGACTTTGGGGTAATATTAGAGTGTTTACTTAACGATGACCTACGCAGTGATGGCAATTCGTCCATCAACAGAGGAGGACTCCGCATGCAGATGCATCCTTCGACATGTACTGTTTTTCATCTGCAGTATGCCGCCCAATGAAGACGGTTGTGTTACAACAATGTTCAATCTTCACACTTTTAATACTCTCCTCTAAAACCAAGTTTTTATGAAAACACACTTTTTGCCTGACTTCAGTTTGCAAAGTCAGAAATGAATTCCTTACGTTTCACCAACTGTCCATTCTACTCAGAGTAAAACAAATACAAATCATCATTCCTGTGTGTTCATTTGTGTTCAAACATTATCATTTAGTTACCATCAGCTCGTGCAACATTTACATTTACCAGGTTGTTTAGGTGTACTCACAGAGATAACGTCAGTGTTCATTGGACTCATCTCCACTACGTTGGTTAGGTATGGCTCGTCTCTCCACACAGGGGAATTGTCATTGATGTCCAGGATGGTGATGTTCACCTAAACAAAGTGGGAGTGAGGGGAATTAAGGTAAATGAGCTATTTTTGGTGTCAGTTAAGAGAGAGACCTTTCATAGCAGCGCATCAAAGTGCAGTATATACGAACAAAAGAATAGCATTTTATCCCAAATGAGCATTGATTAAACAGTGGAGAGGACACTGGTTTGTTCTGCGGGCTGTGGAAAGACAATGGCTGTAATGTGGTTACCGTGGCAATGCCAGTCTTTTGCTGAGGTCCCACCCCTCCATCCACAGCTCTGACTATCAGGATGTACTCTGCTTTCACCTCTCGGTCCAGCAGGGCCGTGGTGGTGATCTCTCCTAAACACACATAGAAACAGATCAACGTTATAAAAAATAAATACATTAAAGAGCAACAACCAGGACAACTCAGTGAAGGCCACACGTGTTTCAAGGCAACTCCCATGTCAGGATGAAAGGATAAAGTCAAAATAAAACTCAAATGCAAAAATTTGCCACCAAGTAAAGAGCTTAAGAAAGAAAGAGAAAAAATATATTGCAGGAAAAGATCTGTATCAAGTTCAGGCCAAGTATGAACTGACTGCAAAATTATCTCAAGAAATTCAAATTTAAAATGGAATGAGACCTTTAAAATCTGTCTTGATTACAAGTATACTTTCAGAAAAAACTCACAGTTTTACATGGGCCCACACACACACACACACACACACACACACACACACACACACACACACACACACACACACACACACACACACACCTGAGCGCGAGTTGAGACGGAACTGAGAGGAGCCCTCCAGGGAGTAGATGAGTGAGGCTTGGCCATATTCCCGGGAGGCGTCCAAATCAGTAGCATTCACAAGCAGCACAGTCGCCCCTGTGGAGGACAGGGAGGGATGAAGGGAGTGAGACAGAAAGAAAGTTGCAACTCATGGAGTGGGATAAAAAGAAGTGAACTTGAGTCATGGGGAAAATATGTGAAGACTAGTAAGGAGAGAGAGACAAGTTGCAGAGTTGTGAAATGGCATTCAGAGAGCTAATTTCTTCACCGCCCCCATCCTCAGCTCAACTGATGCCATGGCACTGAGTGGGTTTATGGATTAGTGGATTATCAGCTTGTTTGGCACAGACTATACTTGGCACAAGCCTGATCAATACCAAGGCTGACAGGGGGATGAGAGGCTAGCCAGAGCCGCAGGGCTAGCCCTGAGCGCGGCCTTGCAGCCCACGCCTTAGGCCCCCAGTTCGAGGCCAAGCACTTTAGCAATAGTCCCCTAAACCTCAGCCACGGCCCAAGCCGCTCAGCTGTGTGCTCAGCTATGTGCTCCTTTAAAGCGGGTCCGAGACACAGAGAGTGGCCAGCGTCCGCTAGAGCTCAGAGAGAGAAAGGGGCGGTCAGACATTTCATTTCCCTCCAGCGACTGGAAACTAATCTATTGTCTGGGATAAAAGAGTTTTCTGAATGTATGCATGACAATGAATAGAGCAGCCAGTGATTTTGCCGTGAATAGTCAATATCCTGCATTTTGACGGAGCATTTTAAAAACATTATGCAAAATCATAACAAATAAAATAGTAGAGGAGGCTGCCAGAGGAATCATTTCAAATAAAGCATTAAAAAAAAAACATACCCCCAAGAAAGCAGCGCTATTTGTTGAATATGCTAATGGTAAGGCAATTCAAGTAAGAGGCGGCTGTATGTGCTACACATGGTGTTCGAGCTGTTTGGAGTGTTTGAGTGCAGTGTTGGTTTTAACCCAGAAAATGCATTCTAGCAGCTAAACTGTAACCCCACATGCATAAAGTGACTCACCGGCAATAATGTTCTCTGGGATTTTAACGATGTAGGACTGCTTGCTGAACTCCGGTGGGTTGTCATTTTCATCCTGGAGGAGGTAAACATCGACAGCAGCTCAAATCAATGTGCCAAACAATGAGAACATGCAAATGTGCTTCAAAACGCTGCCATCACACATAAACACTGAGATTAACATAATTGAGAATTAAGACATAGAGGAGCACAAAATGTTTTTAATAGTAAAACCATAGTAGTAGTATCGCTTAGGACTACACTGAAATTCTCTAAGAATGTCTTAGTCGTGCTGGCTTCTGTTTCTGTCATCTAATCAGGTACTATGTTACATTTGATCAATAAAGTAAACGCAATAAACTAAACCAACGATCCTAGCCAGGCAGTGCGTTGTAGTTAATTGCATTCTTTGCTTTAGAACTGCAGGAGTGAGGCAAAACTGGACTTGGACAAGAAGTGAACTAATGCAAAAGCTGAGGCAGATATTAAAAAGAAGACACATTTGCAATAATCAATGAGAAAGTTGTTCCAAACATTATTAACAATGGCATTCCTTAAAACAAAGAGTAATCAAGACCTGTAATTTGACAGGAATTAATGACTACAACAGGGACCAGCTCCCACAGTCTCACAGACTTTCTCAGAGCATTTACATCTCTCACAACCTCCCACTCATCGAATTAGACTGTTTCACACCAGCACATCCAGTTGTGTGGCTATTCGCAGAGAGGCTCCCCACTGTGTGAGAACGGCCGGGAAATGTTAACACTTTAACAACAGTCACTGGCACCATTATATCTATCTGGGCTCTGTGTTACACTGGTGTGAAGCATTGTGTGTGCGTGATGCTGCTAGCTGCTGATAAACCTCTGTGGTGTGAGTCACGACACTGTGGAGGACAGAGAGAGAGAGAGAGAGAGACACAGAGAGATATAGAAGGAATACAGAACTGTGAACATCTCTCCCTGTTGGTTTTTTGCATTCCAACACAATATTTCTCCCTCATGTATAGATATGTGTATACTGTTCTTGCATAGAATATTCAAGAATACTCCAGCTGGATTCATCCATTCTACTCTGTCGTTTCTTCTTTTATGTCTAAAAGTTGCTTGTATAATGGATGTCTATCAGGGGAAATGAGCTTAAGAGCCAGCAAAGATACTGTTTATGACTTCTGGATGCTCATTATATTTTTACTCCTGCATTTATAGTATCTTAGCAAAGATCAACATTCATGTTTATTATTTAAAAAACAGAAAAATAAAGACAAAAAGTTATAAAATGATAACACCTGGCATTGTTTGTTATACAGAGTA
The DNA here is from genome assembly GCF_023349555.1 of Cebidichthys violaceus. NCBI lineage: Eukaryota > Metazoa > Chordata > Actinopteri > Perciformes > Stichaeidae > Cebidichthys > Cebidichthys violaceus. Next base: position 11,740,518 of record NW_027176263.1, read on the forward strand.
GTCAGCAGTACATGATGTACAGCACATTCATATTACAAATGGTTGAGATGAATTCCATCAGGACCTTGTCATACAAGCAGAGAGAGAACAGAACAATACCATACATTGTAGATCCTAATATTTTTTTCATATTCTACTATGGGCTACACTTCTTCTAAAGCCTTAATGTTAGAGCCCTAAATAAGCCTGACAGAGGTGGCAAAATGACACATTATGGCGATATAGAGAGGTATGAGATAGAAACATGTTACAAACATGCGTCATATGTTTGAATTGAAAAGCTGTGTACACAAACAAAACATCGGGGTCGTATTGAACAAGCGGACACGGTCTCCTCACAGCCTAAGTCATCTGACAAAAGCAACACGGTCAGCCCAGAGTTAAGAAAGCCACAGAGAGCACAGGGAACCTGATCTGTAACAGACATGGATCACAGGGTTTGCAATGCCTTAGTGTAGAAAACATGGAAAGGCATTCAATGAAACCATGTGACAGGAGACTGCCCGTGCATGACATCATGACATGGTCCTTTTATACATTATTTTTTCATGTTTTTTTTCTTAAATATATTACAACTTCTGTGATCTACTGCGTGTGCAAGTATGTGGCTGTGACTTTCTCCAGTGCCTTGAAATAAGACTTCTAGTGATAAGACTGACAAAAGCAAGTGAACTGGAAGCTCAGATAGCTGCACAGACTGTGATAAAACTGCAAACAAAGCTGTAGGCAGACATGGATCAAAAGGTACTCCGAATAATTCACACGGTGAAATCCAATATGTAAGTGAAGTTGAAGACGATCCACCATAAGCCGGCCGACACCTGTCACACACTGTATCAACTTCTAACTATAATGCATGGATCTGTCCGTCTGTCTGCCTGTCTGCCTGCCTCGAGAACCGCTCCTCCGATCTACTTCACACTTGGTGGGTGTATGCTTGGGACCCCATGGAGTGCATTTACGAATTGTCTGTAATAAGTGAACAGCGCTCTGTGTAGCAGTGAGGGGGTGGGGGGGGGGGGGGGGGGGGGGGGGACGTCAGGACTCTGCAGTCCAGCGTGTCGTCAGCAGTGGGCAGACAGCAGCTCATTGCAGTTCACTTTTGCTGCTGGATGCTTGATATAGCGTGCTCACGCTATATTAATGCTGGATAACTTGCAACACATTTTCTTCATTTCCCTGGAGTCAACTAGCACGAGCTATATGTGTAAATATATCTATATATATAGATATATATCTATATATATGTTCTACAGGACCATCGCCACCTGCAATTGCAACTCAACTTGTTCACGTTTTTTGCAACACTTAACTTCTACCTCTACTCATTTAATGCAAGCTCTAGTTTATAACCACGGTGGTTCTGTCAAAGCAAGCGACTAATAAGCCCATTTGGAAATATCCTCGGCTCAGTTAATTGAGAGCGAGTAACCTCGAGCTGTGTGTGTTTGTCAGGGCTGGATTCAGTGATTTGAGGGGCCTAGGCAAACACTGCTTTGCTTTACTTTTCTCTAACTGGGAGTGTTGCTATTGTGGTAGAAGAAGTACTCAAAACGTTCGGAAAGTAAAACTATTAACAATTATAGTAAAACAATTAACACCGCACAGTAAGAGTCCTACATTCAAACGTTAACTTCAAGTGAAGAGTGAAAGAAGCATTATCAGCACAATGTACTTCAATTTACTAAACGTCTGTTCAAGGTGGAGCTTTTCATTTTAATATAGCGCTTGATGGTTTAATGAATCAGAACGTATTATATTTTAATTGGTATATTTTGTGAGTAAAATCTGAATCTGCAACGTAACATAAGTAAGTAACATGCATCCCAATAAATCTACAGCTGTTTAGGGCCCTTTTCGTCGGGGGCCCCAGGTTGCCTACCTTGTCTAAAGGGTAAAGTCTGCCCCTGCCTGGTGTTTGTGTAAACCAGACTGAAGGCCTATTCCAACCCAAGGAAGAGCAGCGTTGAGTGTGAAATTGTTTGTATGAAAGGTTCTCCAGAAAGCAACACCACAGGTTTAAGCATTGAGCCCATTCTGAACAGGCCTGTTTTCAGTAGCACTGCACTAGTTTAGATGGATACAAGACAGCTTAGTCTTCATTCAGGACACATAACAGCTCCATACGTTCCTCTCCCAAGTCTCAGACACGCACATTCTTCAGTTCCATCTGAAGGGAACTTTAATAAAACGATTTCTGGAAAAAGTTTGAATGTGGGGAGGAATTTTTTCACAGGGTGTGTCTGCTGGGGCACCAGGAGAGTCATTAAATACTTTCTGAAGAAAATACCATGCTTGAAAATATATTAAAAGTGTGGATTAGAAAGATTCTCAGCTAAGAGGAAAACAAGTTTTTAACTATTTAAGTACCTTTCTGGAAGCGAAAAACAAACACATCGTCACAAAAGGAGGGAAGATGCAGGGGATTTTTGCAGAAGGGCAATGATTAAAGAGAAAAACTTTATACTGAACAGTAGTCTTGCTTACAGTGTTCACAATAACTGTAGATACAAAATAGATACCAGTGTACATGAGGAAGACTATATTACACACCAAGGTGGAGGTGAATGGATCAAATTGTAGATTGCATTTGGTTCATCAAAGACCGACTAGCAAATTCACAAAGGAATGGATCGCGTCCACTGATAGCAGCATCAATTGCAACTGAAATCCGCCCCGTCTCAAGGTCCCATTATTATTATTAGATATCTCATTGTGCTAATGATATTACAGCAAAAACCCGCCCACAAAGTTTTGCAGCTGAGCGAAAATTGCCCTTCCTTTGAGTCTGATTGCAATTATCCATGTGGCAAAGAATACATTTGGCTTTTGCACCAAGAAAACCGTAGGCAGAACAATGGTGGAGAAAAAAAACAAAACGTTTTGAGATCAAGAGCTACAGGTCCTGACAGACGAGGTGCAGAGGAATTCCTCTAACATTCAGGCAAGGAATTTAAAAGTGACAGAGAGAAAACGTTCCTGGGATTTAACATCCCAGTCTGTGCTGTTGGTTTTCTCAAAGGCACACCTGCAGACTGTATGAGAAGATGGCGTGACTTGAAGCGTCGGAGAAAAGAAAAAAATACCATTCAATGCTACCGTGATCACAGGGAAGTCTGGGCGTGATGCCTCTTATCAATGCGGTTCAGTTACCACTAACTCTCTGAAGATGATCATAATGTGACTGTGACTGCTGATCTTTTTTTTTTTGCAATGAGGCTCTTTGCACAGAAAAGGGGCAATTTTGTTCCAAATGTATGCATATTACCTGATTTAACTACTTGCAAAAAGCACAGGAGCCCCGAGATGCTTTTTGCTTGACAGGGCAGACAGAGGTGCTTTTTACCCTTTGTGGGTGCACAAAAGCCATTCAATCCTTTGTTTGAATGAGTCTTTGATGAACCACACGCACTCCCTCAACAAGCTAGTTTGACTGATTTGTTGATCATGTGACTGTTTATGATAATTGAAGCTGGTTGGATCCACCACTGGCATACTGGTAACATCTAAGTATGTAATCAAATAATTATAAAAGTCCCATTGGCTAAACATGTTGAACAGTGATGAGAAATGAGAAATGGACACATGCTCTGCTGGCTTTTGGATTCGGTCAGACTGGCCTGACCTCAGTGACCTCAGTGAAAGAACAGGAGTGACACTGGACTGGCAGCTGAGGTCCAACTCTGAAAGTGTTTTTGTTTCTCAGAGCAATAAACCAACCCCCTGATCCATGTCAGTGACATTAATCATCAAATAACAGCTGCTAGTACATTTACATCACTATCAGCAAGGACAACCCTGGAATGGTTTGAACCTACAGGGGAAACGTCTCCTCCTATTGGTGATGCTGTGCAATCAACATGAACATCATCATGTTTTACACTTAAAGCAAAACGTTTGGATGGTTGCTATATGTACAAAACCGTTTATATAGTAGGACAGGACAATACGGGACATACACTTTTTCATCTGCGTCGCATTCTCTGTCTTTAAACTGCACATTAGGCATCTCAATGCGTTTATTAAACCTTCCAACTAACGCACCAGATGCTGTCATTTGTAATGAGAACAGAAGACGAGTATTTGTTATTAATGTGGGTTGTATTTTCGACCACAGCGAGGAGGAGGCGTTTCTAATTCACAATGTACCAGCTTGTAGAAAATGCTCTCTCACAGCTTGAATATGAATGCAGACTGCTAATGTTCACATTTGGGTGATGTCCATCGGTGGATGGAAAGTGTGCTGCAGATGATGTCTATGAAAAAAAAAAGACTAATGTCCTCGCAAGGTACTGCTCTGTGTCTGCAGTTGCTGTTGGTCGCCACGTTTGGAAGAGGCACTGCTTCCTGCACGTTAAGGTGTCAAGTGATACGTTAGTGTTGTTAAAAAGCACCACTGTGTGAGAGCTTGTATGCTTGGCAGGGTTGTACTTACAATCACCTCCACTGTGACAGGGACAGTGTTGTTGAGGGCTGGGTTTCCCCCATCTTTAGCCATCACTGTCAAGTAGACCATCCCATTGGGAACTTGCTCATAGTCCAGAGGCCTAGTCACACTGATCACTGATGGAAGGAGAGGAGCAGAGAGAAGGAGGCAGATTGGGTTTTGTGCGACATGTTCTTTTTTTTTTTTTGATCTGTAGCAGCATCATAGTTTATACAAGATGTATAAACTATTCTACAACTTAAATATGTCTAAACATCCACAACACTCCTGCCCACATACATATTTTAAATGTATTTGTATGCTCCTAAAGATGAGCGTACCTGCGTAGCCCTCCACCAGGATGATGCTGAAGTAATTGGGGAAGGCCGAGGCTGAAGTGATGGTGTACGTCAGGAGGTTGTTGGGAGGAGAATCGTCATCTGTAGCCTGTGGGTGGGCAGAGAGGAGAACTTTTGAGTGAGACGCGACGACAGACAGAGTAACAGGACAGATGCTGCAGTACAGGGCTTGTGTTTATATGTGTATGTTTCCCCAGCATGGGTGCGTGTCAGTCTGTGCATATGTGTGCAGCCAGGAAGCCGTCAGTCAGTTGTTGGACAGATAAAAGCTGATTCTGGCTATTAGTGGCGCAGGCGTCAATACTGGATGAACACCAACAGAGCCAAGACAAGCTAAGCAGGCAGAGGACAGATGAAACTATACTTTGCAGGGCTAATCCACAACAACATCAACAACAATGATGACACCCCCTCATTATTCTCCAGTTGGCAGGAACTTAAACAAGAGTCCTCCGGCTGTGAGGAGAGTCTACTGGGCCTCCCTGGCATCATTAAAGGCTGGACAGGTTGTCAAAAACACTCACTTGTATCTCTCCGTAACACACATATCTCAACTCTTTGATTTGATGCCAAAGTGTTGACTAAGCAATACCTTTCTTCCCCCACAACGTCCTAAATTGGGACTTTTCTCTTCCAGACTGTCGTCCTATTATCAAATTTCAACCGACAGTTTCATATTTGGCGGTCGTTTACCACTCAGTGGTAAGAGGAGTTGGGGGCAGCAAATCAAATAGATGAGTGGCAAAGAAGTAACAAAGTAAGAAGTGTAGAGAAAATGAAAAAAATAAAATAAGGTTTAGCTGTTAGAAAGCATAAGCACTGTAGAAGGAGGCTTTGTTTGGAAAGAGAATGAAGCAAACAGCCTGTCTTTGCTTTGTCCCACACATCCTCTTCTATCTATTTCAGTCTCCCAGTATTCCAGAGTATGTGTGTATGTGTGTGTGTGTATTTGTTTCTATGTGTATAGTATAGGTTCCAGGGCAAATCGCTGACACACAGAATTGTGCAACTGGCTTCCCTGTTCCTCTCGGGCGGCGTATTAATATCAGCAGCATTTATGGTTAGCTCAGACTAATCAAACACAGTGAGCCAAGCGTTGAGCCCCGTCACCAGCTCAACTCCCACAACGTAAAGGCAAGCCGCCAAAGTGCACTGTTGCGGGGTAAGCCACTGCTGCAGCCGCTGCCTCGAGGGACTTAATAGTCTTTCTCTCCAGGGCGCAATCAAAGGAAACGCTGAGCCATTAGTTACCATTGTGCCGGTGTACCTCTGCCTTTTGTGTGGCAGTGACTGATGGCCAACACACCACACTGACCTGTTCCTCTTGGATACAGCGCACACAAACACATAACTGTATGATTATAGTAACACAGAGGAAACAAGGAAGGAAGAGCAAAAGCACAGGCTTGTGAGTCTGATTACTGGTGGTATTTGTGGGATGAGATCCTCTGTTGCAGGTGTAGTTTTTATATGAATGTACTGTAAATATGCACATACTGTATTATTGCAGGTATCTTTGTGTAAGTGCACAGTTTGCTATACCTACTTATGTGTGCATGTGTGTAAATTATAAATGAACTGCACCCCGATCCACTATGACTTCTCAACCTTCAGTTTACAATTTACAAAAGTGTCACAAGAATAATACAATTTTAAATCAATAATAAATTACCTATTTTTGGTGTGGAAATGTAGTTCATTTATTGCAGCTAAACAGTTAATTTTATGGTATTTTACAGTCACTATAAACAGGCCAGTTTTCACCAACAGTGAAACAAGAGTGTACTTTTGGTCTCACCCTGACTCGTGCCACCGCCTGGACGGCCTGCTCGTTCTCTCTCAGAGAGCCCACGTACGCCTCCTTCTGGAAGAGCGGCGCGTTGTCGTTGACATCCAACACATTGACGCGGATCCTCCCCGTCGTCTCCTCCCCGCCGCCGTCCCTCGCCAGCACGGTCAGCGTGAAGCGCCGCATCAACTCATAATCCAGACTGTCCCGCAGAATGACCCAGCCCGACTCATCATCCAATGAAAACCTGCAAAAGACAAGCGGGGAAATTAGAGGCAGGTCCCTCCCAAGAGTTTAGAGAAGTTTAAAAGAAAAACATGACATCAAAGACATTGTACAGACAATGATGACTGTTCACAATCATCCTTGTGAAATGGAAAAAATAAGTGGTTCTTATTATGAGAAAAACACCATGTTTAAAACACAATAGATTTGTATGTTGTAATAATAATAAATTATAGCATTGCATATGTTCTCATTCCAGATGTTTCTCAAGTTTGCCGCAATACGGTTGCATATCACAAAAACAAATTGATGCTCAGTGAGGGTAACAGAGAAATAAAAATAGTAGGAAGCCACACTAATTGTGTTCTTTAAAATAATTAATGAACAGACGATGTGAATGTGCGTTTTTCTCTGTGTGTCATTCTGTACGTTCGTGGCCTGAAGAGAGCAGGCGTAAAGAGAAGCGCCAGACATCATTGTAGCTCAGCTGTCTCTGGCGAAGCAGAAACTGCAGTACAATTGTTCACAAGTGGCCCAATAAATGAAAAATTAATGTCAATGTGCATTTGTGTGGACTGTTTCAGTGTGTGTAGCTGTATCTTACTGGTCTGGCTCGTCACTGAAGTAGTAACGCACAACCCCAAATATGCCTGAATCTCGGTCTGTAGCCTGGAGAGAAAAACAGGAGAAAAAAACAATAAAAACACTTTTACAATCAAGTTTACTTCCTTGAAAGGTTTTACAGTTCATTCAGCTTCTGTTGTCCATCCGCGTTGTTTCTCTTCCTTGTTTATTGTTGTCATCTACTTTGGGTTTTGTTTCACATGTACCTTGTTCATGCTCTTTCAGGAGTTTTTGAAATTGTAATTTCATGTGGCAAAAAACCCCCAAAATGTTTTAGCATCTAATCAAGTTTTATGTAAGCGGCTGCCTTCAAATGCTAATGTGAAAACTGAAGGGAGGTAAATTCCTGACTGTGACATGTTTATTAAAGCAGAGTAATTCCCCCCCCATTTCATGTTAATGTAACTGTTGGATCATTCCTCACCATACATTTGTGTGCTTGTGTGTGTGAGGCTAACCAGTACTTTTAATAATATCTTCTGCCAATGAGTTTTGCTCAGTTTATTAAATGTCTCACCCTAACAGTTGTCCCTGACTGTATGTTGATGACTTTATAATAAAACATGCAAAGCCATGCTTCGCTCGGAGGTGTTGATTGGATTTGATCTGATGAAAGAACTGATACATTTTCCTCACACACATCACCCACTAAAGGAGCGACAACTGCCATCATATGTTTTGCAGAATAAAAATGGTGTCAGAGGAATGCAACATAAAGAGCAACACTTTCAGGAATCTTGTACTTTATGAAACACCAATCTGTCTTTGTAAACACATGCATGCGCGTGTGCGCACACGCACTGACGCGTACACACAGGGTGTGTGTGTGTCGGCGTTGATGGATCGTGGCTGGAGAGGCTGTTGTAATAGAGTTCCACTTCAGTGGCTCTGCAGTCAGTTGAAGGGCCAAACTCGAACGTGTCTGCAGCCCGCTCTGTCAACCACCATGTTGGTCACTGTGATTCAGTGATGCCCCGATACCGACCTTATTATGTACGACTGTGTGTGTGTGTGTGTGTGTGTTTGTAGGGTATAACATTTTTTACATGTAGCGGTGACTTATACACTTAAATATTTGTGAGTGCGTGTGTGTTTATAAACGGTGAATTCTAAGAGTCTGATATGAGAGTATACACAACAGCGAATGGGCCAAAATGTGTGTTAGCCATTGCTCTGTTTTTGGCTGAGTGTGGATGTATGTGTGCACATTTGAATGTGTTAGGAAATATCTCTGCATCTTAAATTGAATGCATTTATGGTTATGTATGTGTGCATCTGTGATTGCCCATCTATGATGCCTCTCACAGATGGAACAACGGCTGCAGCTATCAATGTGTTTTTTCACCTTCTAAAAATTACACCATGCTGTTTAGCTCAAGCCTGTAATTTCACAGAGAGCTTCCACTACATCGTCCTTGATGGTGAATCGATGGTTCTTTTTAATGTCCAAATGGCCCTCGCTTTGTTGTCAAGTGCACCGAAGCACATCTTGCTGAACGAGTAGAAAGTGGGACGCTAAATACATGGGAGGTGTTTGGAACTCCAGTCAGGTTCTTAAATTAACCTTTGAGTTTTCATCTGTCATGTCTCCATGACCTCATCATTTAATGCCACTCAACTGCTTCGCCCCCTTTTTGCATTCCTATCCATCCCTCTCCCATCCTACCTCCACCTTCCTCCTTTATCTTTTTCTTTCTGTCTTTATCCCGCTTTCCTCCCTCCATCCTAAGCTCCGCCTCCATCTCCACTGTCTCCCCTCTCCTCTACATATCTCCCTTAGCACATGCTTCCCCCTCGATGCCTCCCTCCATCCTTTGCTCCCTCTCTCCCAGGTGAGTGACAGGCCCATAAGTGCTCCAATGATAGCGGTGGGGGTGTTAGCGTGACAGCTATCGAGGCGGTGACAGGAGCCAGGCTGAGCCTGGGAGCTAATACTGCTTCTGCAGCCAAGCCCCTCTTGCCTTGACGACAGACAGTGGAGAAGAGAGAGACAGACGGGAAAGAGAGAGAGAGACAGGGGGGGGGGGGGGCTGCTATCTCCCACCAAACAATCACCATGACAGTACGGGACGGTCACTTTGCCAACTGCTTGCCAAAGACTTTTAACTTTAGACGCAGAAGGCCTGCAGCAGATGGATGGTAGAGATTGGTTTGAGCAGGGATTTGCGGTAAGTTAACACCACGGGCCCGAATCGTTTACACCAGGGTGTTATGCATTCGCTCCCCATAGCCGTGGTGGTTTAAAGTTCTTTTGTTTGGGGAGTTGGAGGGGATAGAAAAGTGGGGTGCACAGGGAGAGTGTGATTGTACGATTTAATGAGGAAAAATATCACATAGAAATAAAGCTGGGCAATCCGCCTAACTAATGTGCTTAATCACCTCACTGACAATTATGACAAGCATTTAAAGTACCGGGATGGTTCACTGGGATACATAGTTTTCATGCCATAGAAGCAATGCTGATGGATTCATAAAACATCTCTTTTCAGGGACCCTCCAATCAAATGAAAAAGGTTACAAAAACCGAAAGAAGTATAGGGGATGCACATTGCCATTGACTAAGATGGTGCAAACGCCTGTTAGTTGATTAGCTGTACTCTTACTGTCAAGATGCCCAGAGATGATACAATAGCAGTTTATGTTGTAGATGAATGCTGGGCCCAGACTGCAGTGATAAAAATCTCCCTGTGCTAAGGAGCAGGGCCCTGAGGTATCGGAGTCAGTTTACTGATCAAAATCCAAACTAAGTTGTTTCAAATAGTTTCTGCACAAAAAGTCAGTGTGCTGCTGATTGCCAATATAAACTCTGCAAACCCTAGGGTCCTCAGGCAGTAACTACAAAAGAGAAATTAGTTCTCAGTTGACCAGTTTGGTTAAATGATGTGTTTCTTCCCTTCAGAAAGGCGAAGCCTGCAGGCTAACACTGTGTGTGTGTGTGTGTGTGTGTGTGTGTGTGTGTGTGTGTGTGTGTGTGTGTCGGTATGTATTTGGGTGTACCTGTGTACCGGTGCGCTCATTTGTGTGTCCGCATGCCCGTTAATGCAAGTGTGACAGAATGTGTGAGATTGGAGTGGTTTTGTGGGCAAAGTCTAGTGTGTATGGGGGTGCATATTTGTTTATATTGTGTGTGTGTGTGTGTGTGTGTGAAATGGATACACATGGAAAGAGATGCACGGTGTTTCCAGGTTCATTCAGTCTTGGGGTAAATATGCACCTCAACCATTTACAGTGTAACCTCTTATTATCACACTCAATTGCTTTCAAGAAAAGGCAGAAATGAGAGCTTCCCCTCACAGGCGACAGGAAGACAGATGCAGTGTGTGTGTGTGTGTGTGTGTGTGTGTAAACTGGGGTTAGGTTGGAGGGGACACAGGAGCAGATTATCAGTCCAGCTATCTCATTGACAGCGAAGGAGGTAAAAGCTGCACAGGCTTTTCAATCGTGAGTGAGCTGGAATTTGAATTGATTGGCTCCTAAAATTGCTTTTTCTGCAGAAGCTTTTGAGAGGCAAGGAAAAGGAAACCAATTACTGGCTGTCAAAGCCTGCTGTCAAAATAGAGATGACCCCCAGTCCAAACAGACAACCTCCTCTGTCTCAGTGTTGCACACCTAAACACAATCACAAAGAACAGATAAAACCACACACACACACACACACAACACCAGCACAGTAAAGATGTCCAGTTTCTAACAATCATTGTGGGAGAGACAATGATGAGGACATGGTTGTCAGGTTATCTCAGCTCTGGCTAGTTCCACTCATGGGGGGTCCTTGAAAAGGCTCATATTCTCTGTATCCATGACAAGATCACAGCTCAACCCTCACAAATGCTATACAGGCGGGAGACAGAGAACAGTTACTTTTAAATGAGCGCCTCTTCATGTTCACACGTATTGTGCTGTATGTGTGTGTGAGACATGAAGCAGAATGCTGATCCTGACACACGCCGTGTTGCATGCTTCTGTGTATTTAAGCTCTGCATCGTCACAGCAACGTTAGGGGACGTCTGTCACCCCCGCTGCACTTGCAGACACCATGGGAATCAAGTTTAATTCAGAGTGAGATATATCACAGCATACAGCACGTGAGAAAATGTTCCTCAAATCATGTCTGCTTGGTAATCATCAGTAAAAAAAATTCCAAAACAATGAAAAAAGCTTTGTCGTTGATTATAGGATAGGTCATATTATTGAAGTCCGTCTTAAAACAATACTTACATGCCTATATGTGCATTCATATGGTTATTAGTCGCTGTAATTGTTCCTCTTGTCCAGGCTGGCTGCAAAGAGATCGCTTTCCAGCAAGGTTTCAATACAGGAGACAGGGAACCAAATCCACAGTCGTCATTTCTTAAATTTAAACTAAAGCTGATACGCCAATAGAGACGTCAGCAGAGTAAATCAAATCAAGTGGATATCTTTTTGTACAAAAACACTAACTCTGGAAGATACCCTCTTGATTTCTCTGACTCAAACTGCAGACTTGTTAGCGTGGACTCAGCCTTAATGTAATTAGGGCCCAGTGTTGCACATGGGTCCTGGTGAAAAACAAATTTGACTGAACATTTTAAATAGATATTATATATATATATATACAGTTGTGGTCAAAAGTTTACATACACTTGTAAAGAACATAATGTCATGGCTCTCTTGAGTTTCCCCCTTATTTCTACAACTCTGATTTTTCTCTGATAGAGTGATTGGAACAGATACTTCTTTGTCACAAAAAACATTCATGAAGTTTGGTTCTTTCATGACTATTATGGGTTAACAGAAAAAGTGACAAAATCTGCTGGGTCAAAAATATACATACAGCAGTGCTAATATTTGGTTACATGTCCCTTGGCCATTTTCACTTCAATTAGGCGCTTTTGGTAGCCATCCACAAGCTTCTGGCAAGCTTCTCGTTGAATCTTTGACCACTCCTCTTGACAGAATTGGTGCAGTTCAGTTAAATTTGATGGCTGTCTGACATGGACTTGTTTCTTCAGCATTGTCCACATGTTCTCAATGGGATTTAAGTCAGGACTTTGGGAAGGCCATTCTAAAACCCTAATTCTAGCCTGATTTAGCCATTCCATTACCACTTTTGATGTGTGTTAGGGGTCATTGTCCTGTTGGAACACCCAACTGCGCCCAAGACCCAACCTTCGGGCTGATGATTTTAGGTTATCTTGAAGAATTTGAAGGTAATCCTCCTTCTTCATTATCCCATTTACTCTCTGTAAAGCACCAGTTCCATTGGCAGCAAAACAGCCCCACAGCATAATACTACCACCACCGTGCTTGACGGTAGGCATGGTGTTCTTGGGGTTAAAGGCCTCACCTTTTCTCCTCCAAACATATTGCTGGGCATTGTGGCCAAACAGCTTGATTTTTGTTTCGTCTGACCACAGAACTTTCCTCCAGAAGGTCTTATCTTTGTCCACGTGATCAGCAGCAAACTTCAGTCGAGCCTTAAGGTGCCGCTTTTGGAGCGAGGGCTTCCTTCTTGCACGGCAGCCTCTCAGTCCATGGAGATGCAAAACACGCTTGACTGTGGACACTGACACCTGTGTTCCAGCAGCTTCTAATTCTTGGCAGATCTGCTTTTTGGTGGTTCTCGGTTGACTCTTCACCCTCCTGACCAATTTTCTCTCAGCAGCAGGTGATAGCTTGCGTTTTCTTCCTGATCGTGGCAGTGACAAAACAGTGCCATGCACTTTATACTTACAAACAATTGTTTGCACTGTTGCTCTTGGGACCTGCAGCTGCTTTGAAATGGCTCCAAGTGACTTTCCTGACTTGTTCAAGTCAATGATTCGCTTTTTCAGATCCATGCTGAGCTCCTTTGACTTTCCCATTGTAGCGTTTGTGGGCGTTTGTATCCAATGAGCCCTATTTAAATGGCCTCAGAGAAGTCACCAGCTGTAGTCACTCATAATCACTCACAAGAAGTTAAGAGGCCATGCTATGAAGCTCATTTCATTGACACAACTTTCTAAGTCACCAAAATTGCTAATTCATGTTGCTGTATGTATATTTTTGACCCAGCAGATTTTGTCACTTTTTCTGTTAACCCATAATAAAGTCATGAAAGAACCAAACTTCATGAATGTTTTTTGTGACAAAGAAGTATCTGTTCCAATCACTCTATCAGAGAAAAATCAGAGTTGTAGAAATAACTGGAAACTCAAGAGAGCCATGACATTATGTTCTTTACAAGTGTATGTAAACTTTTGACCACAACTGTATATATATATATATATATATATATATATATTTATTTTTTTAATGGTTCAATTTGGTGCATTCTGTCATGTGCAATCTCATGATTGTTATCTCTAGAGAAGGCACCAATTTATGCATGAAAAGTATGTAATAAAACATTTGACTTTGACAAAGTAGTAAGAACTTTTTCTATTTCTCTCAGCTTGTACTTATTTTAAAACACATTTTTTAAAAACAAATAACAGAAATGTCTGTACTTATTATCACTATTCATTTGAAAGACAACCAGAATCTGTCACTCAACTGCACAATGATAATTTTTACTAAAACGCCAGTAGTACAAGTGTCAGACATAGCTGAGATAAAACATGATCTTACTTAATCGATCAATGGGCAAAATGTGGTTGAACTCTGACTTTGCAACCAAATTTAGAATTTTTTTTTAGGTTTTAAAGTCTATACCTCCAGACCACCAAATAAAGTCTTTTAATCCGTACGAATGTGTTAGTAAAATATATTATATGTCAGGTCAAACAACAACTAAAAGTATGACTGAAGGGACGATGTGAATGATAGAAGGAACTTGACTTAGATGGCTTAGTATGGCCTTGCCTAAACGTCTTGGTCGATGTTCCTATGAACACAAACTGCTGTAGGACTGTGCAGAGCCTGACGCAAAACCCAAACCTCTTCAGCAGAGACGAGATGAAAATCCGTCACCCTACTTGGGTCAAACGACGACCAACCGCAGCACTCCGCAGTCCCCCAAGCTGTGACCCCGTGCACCTGCAGGGGTTTATGGGCGCTGTGTGTGTTTTTACTGCAGACACTTCAGTGTAATGGCGATGGGGAGCGTACGTTTACGACTGCTTTATTTCTCTTAACTATTACGAGCAGGTGGGGGTGCTCACAGCGACTGCTGCCTGCCGACAGGATTGAACAGCCTGTTTCTATTATCTCCCGACCACCCGGATAACAGAGACAGAGCGAGCGAGAGATGCAACTTTTAACACTTATTTAACAATGTATACTTTTGTAAAAGAAGAGTCCAATAAAGTGGATGTCATCACAGCATACTGTGACAGCTTGCAATTTAAATTCTACCGTTTGCATGCATACACAGCCACCATATAATGATTGCAACCACATGTGAATCACTGGAAAAAAAACAGCCATTACCTCTGGAATAAAAAGGAAAGAGAGGAGTGTACTACTGTGGGCATAAGCTGGAGATAGAGGTTGAGCTGCCATGAAAAGACTTAATGCAGAGCTCTCTGTGGCTGGCAGCTTCCCTTTGCAGACAGGCCTTGGTCCTCCCCCTCTCTTTCTCCGCCTCTGTCCTCAATGATGAAGCAATGAGATTAGCACAAGCACAGGAGGATGTAGGGACGATAACGACTGAGGAGTAACTACAGACACACACTGAATACAAGGGAGAGGACAAAGAAAGCAAGTGTGGATGAATATGGTCTCTCTGGTCAGCAGGGCTGAGGTCAAGACATGATACAAATGTAGTTTTATAACTAGGTTCAGGAACAAAGACTATGCCTTAAACACAACCCATGTCCAAGAATCAAAGCAAACCTGAGCCCTTTCACTCCCCCTCTGACTCAATTTTCAATGCATGAACAGACGACCAAACAAATGAACCAATGGAGAACAATCTTTAGCTCCATTACACCCCCTAAACTCCCTTTTCATCTCATTTTGCCAGCCCACAGCTCTTTGGAGCGGATAGTAAACCAACCTCTGCGATCCTGTCTGTTCATCCTCAGCCCTGCACACCCATTCACACCCCAGTCCCACGATATCAGATCACCCACGATGAGCGCCCTATTATTAACAGTGACGCCGTTTGAGCTCCCACATGCAGCCGGGCCTCACGCCTTTCATTACAATAATGAATTATAATTACTGTTGTGACTATTACTCCATAAAGGCCTGTCTAAACAGTGGCAGTAGCGAAACATCCTCCACTCTGTAATTTATAACCTTCTGCTAGAAGCATTCATCATTGCGCCTTCGCTCTAAAACATACAGCATCTGCACGGAGACCATAAAACACACAGTATGGCATCGGTAGAAGACAAAGAAGACACTAATCCAAGAAGAATGCTGCATCTGATATATTTTATAGAAGCAAGACAAACTATAAGAAGAGGGGAAGGCACAGGAAAACTCTACTTCTATATGCGTATTACACCTGCATATATCTGCTTCAAATATATACATATTCTCTCAGGTAGAGCCTGATGGGTAGAAAGAGCTAGAGAGAGTAGAAAAAAGACACAGAACCGCAGAGTGAATCAATGCAACACCTGAAAACCATTAGCAATCTAATGGTAAAACAGAGAAAGGGGAAGAAAACGATAACGGAGGGCATGTAATAAATAAGAAATGAAAGACAGCAAATTCTCTGAAACCCAAGGAGAGAAAATCTGAGATTCTACTGGTACGAGCAGCTGCTAGTGTCTAAAGTCTCCAGGGTAAGGAAGAGGCCGAAAGAGAGTGAGGGAGAAAAGGACAGAGACAAAAGAGTAAATCACAATAAATATTTATAATGATAAGTAATGCTTCAGACCATAAATATTAAACAGCCACTGCCTGTGTGTATACTACTATGTAGAGCATAAGTGTCCACAGGGATGCAGGAGCGGCCACCGAGCAATGCAGCAACCAACATTGTACATAAGCTCTGATCAGATGAGCTATGAATGTTAACCCAAACAAAGCATTTCAATTACATCAGACCGCCTGTTTGGCACTTTTTAAAAACAACTGGGGACCAACATGCAGAATTTAAATTAGCATTAAGCATTATATAAACACCATCCAGACCCCACCTTCTTTACATATCAGTCCCCTTAAACACACTATTGATAAACTGCAAAACAGCAGTGCTCTTCAAAATCACTGCTTCACTGTGAGAGAAACTAATATCGGTCTCAGAGTTACTGTAAGAGCAGAGGATACGACTTGATCTGATGATCCTCTCTGCTTGCTTTATTTACTCATTTGTTTGCACTTCAGTCAACGTAATCTATGAGTACAGAGATGAGTTACCATCACCGAAGATGTTCGTAGATCAGGTTGGGAAGAAGTTCTTGAATGCAGCAATGCACTAACAAATAGGTCATCAGTAACGTGATCAGTACAGAATGGACAAACACTTTGCTTAAAACTCATAAAAGATGTAGTCTGTGTTAGGATATTGTTGGCATACGCATTCACAACAGATGGGAAAATCAGTTAATTGCTTTCTTTTGGGATGGTTGTGGCTCAGGGGGTAGAGCGGTCGTCCACGAATAGGAATGGCCAGTTGTTCGATCTCTGGCCCCTGCAGTCTCTGTTGAAGTGCCCTTGGGCAAGATACTGAACCCAAAATTGCTGTTTATCGCTCCTGATGAGCAAGTTGCTCCTTGTAGAGTGTGAATTGGAGAATGCTGGCTTGCGTTGTAAAGCAGTTTGAGTGGTAGCTATGACTAAAAAAAGCACCATATAAATGCAGCCCATTTACCATTGAGTTTAATGAGTGGATTGATATGTACCGATCTGTATGCTCAATACAAAACTAGAGTCAGCTAGAGTCAGCCATAAGCTTAGCTTAGCATAACGATTGGTAGCAGCGGGGAAACAGCTAGATGTTGCTCTTCACAACTGTACCAGCAGCTCTAAAGCTCTCTCATTAACACAAAAGCAAATGTAGAAACCACCAGGTGTTAACAGGGAGTTACGCGTCTGAGCTTAAAATATGAATTAGCTTTAGAGGTGCAGGTACATGTGTTTTAGCTTCCAGTCTATATGCTAACATTAGCTAATCGGCTCCTGGCTCTAGCTTAATGCACAGACGTGAGTGATGCAAGTCATAGCAATCTTCTAAGCAAATAAGCACATTTCCCAAAATGTCTAACTCTTCTTTTATTGAATCCATTTGTGTGTTTGTGTGTTGCTGTATATTGTGGAGGGCTGGCCAGGCCACCTTGAGAGAGTAAGAATGAAAGAGCCGTCCTCCCTTTTGGTGCTAAAACATAATTTGGCCACCATCTGCTGCACCTCACAGCCATCTGACAGAGAGCACCGAGAGGCTAGTCTCAGCCTCACAATCTGGTTATATTGTAATGCCTTGAGTTGTTCACTGCACTTAAACATGCAGACAGTTTGAGCTGCTGGAAGAGATTGAGTGAGACAGGTGCACAGAGAATCACGGAAATGAAAAAGTCCCCGCGAATCAAATGACACTTAAACGCGCCGGTACGGAGAGATGTAAAATAAAGTTCAGAATATAATAGGCTGGAGTTAAGTGCACATGTAGTACACGTTGTGTAATAACCAGTTGTTAGGGGCCTCATGTATTCGTTTAGTCACAATTAACACTTCAACTCAAAATGCTTTTCTGCAGTTGGTGGGCGACATGATTTGTCCTTAACAGTGGGGTGAGGGACATGTTACCTTATTATCTTACTTGGTGCCGACTCACAGGAGTGGGTTGAAAAGTGCTCTTGCACAAGGCAATTGTATATTTCTGTACTCTATGCTTTAGAATATATTACATTGAATTTATTTACAATAGGAACATTTCTCCACTCCCACTGCACAATCTGAAGCAGAGAACCAGCACTCTGATGGATCTGACTTCTTTCTGCGCTTCACTTTATAACTTATTTTATACGTTATGTGGACAAAACGTCCACTCCAAGATAAATACCTTATTATTCACACAAAACATTAGTCGCTTGTTTGATCAGATTGCATTCAATGGATTACAACCGGTGTAACATGCGGCCTAAATTACTAATTAACTAAATTATGACAAACCCACATAAGTAAACAAGTCTGTTCAAACACATCACTGAACACACACACACACACACACACACACACACACACACACACACACACACACACACACACACACACACACACACAATGAGAAAGGCCTACAATGACCAATGACTTTGGTTTTAGCCATATGTTGACCTTGATATTGTTGTGTATAGCTTATATGTGTGTGTGTGTGTGTGTGTGTGTGTGTGTGTGTGTGTGTGCGTGCGTGCGTGTCTGTGTCTAGAAAAGCTAGCTGAGTATGGGAAACATCTGTTTAATCTCTGTGTGTGTTTCGTCTCCAGTGGCATCTCAGAGGGCTTGAGTGTGTGTGTGTGTGTGTGTGTGTGTGTGTGTGTGTGTGTGTGTGTGTGTGTGTGTGTGAGAGAACAGGTCAGAATATCAAAACCTTCATCTAACAGTGTATGTATACGAGTGCTGCCATCCATGCCAGTGGAGCCCTCACCGAGAGCCGTCACATCTCATTCTATTTACAGCTCATTACAGCTCTCTACACAGCCAGCAATCAGGATTCCACGGCGGTCTGCACGCTCCAGCACGAGGCCAACATCAGCCAGACGTATCGGGTATTAGACTGGCCTGCAATCTCCATTTCATGAGCAACCAGTCTATAAACGCTATTGATTTTCACACTGTGCTTTTTGCACTTGTATCTAGTGGATTGTGGGCATTCTGTCACAGGGATGACTGGTAATGAATAATAATTCAGAATTACAGGGAGGTGATTGGAGATTTTTTCCGATCTGGTTAAACGTAGTGGCTGCTGTAACTGAGGCCACTCTGAGGAGATGAGTGGCCTCAGGGACACTTCAACTGTGAGAAACTAAACAAAGGGCACAATAACTGACCTTGAGGGAGTGAATATTACAACAGAAGGTTTGAAAAATAATTCTTAAGCCCTGTTCTAACTGGATTAGTCTAAATGGAGGTTCTCCTGACATTATTAATGACCTATCTAATATTAATCCAATATGAACAGTAAGACATTCTAAGATCCCCCGATAATAGTAATCCAGTTTAAACTGATATTTTCCTAATGCTGTACTGTTTCTGTTTCGTTCTGTGCAACTTGCTGAAACATTTAAGAGTAGAATATAGAACGTTATGTCTGAGCTATAAGCATCAATTTGAAGGTAATAATTGCATCGTGTCAAAGTGATTCTCTAGACTTACATACACAGCAACACTCACACTACTGGACTTGACCTTAGAAGTAATTTAGTTTGAATTGAGGACTTTTGGACTATGCTGTGGTTAATTCAAGCTGTATTGCCTAAGTGAAACTGTGTTAGCAGTAAATAGTTAATTCTTCTTTTGCATATTAAGTTGAACCAGGGTTTAAGTCAAGCCACAGTTGAGCAACAGATTGTCTTTAATGTCTAAAAGATGCCTTAGTTGCCAACATGGTCATTCAGTATCGTAAATACACAGGGCCTCAGCATTAACAGTGACTCGGTGCAGATGGTGAGTGAGTTACTTAGTGGTGATTGTTTGTGCTTTTGTCGGAGGCAGCCTAGCTTGAGTCACCATAAATCAAAACTCATGTGTCCCAGGAGAGTACTGGGTTACATGGCGAAAACAAACAAGCCACCATTTCATTCTCAATAAAACAAGCCCCATAAAAGTTACTAGCAAACCAGGTTTATTGTCATCTATTTGGATTCCAGTTAAAGTTCTCCTCTGTGATAAATTATAAGAATCCAGTGAGTATTTAATCACTTTCTCAGCTGTGCGCAGTACACACTATACAGTGGTTTCTTAAGACACTCACCAGGATACGAAGCAGTGAAGTACTAGGTGGGGTGTTTTCAGGAAGGCTGATGTTGTACAGCGGTTTGCTGAAGATGGGTCGGTTGTCATTCTCATTGATTAGCTCAATAAAGACACGAGCAAAACCCACATGGTCGGACATGGACTCATTGGCATAAAGCTGGGGAGTGACAACAAGCAGTACATATACACGTATGAGTTAAATATTACCTTGAAAAATGCAATTCAGTTCAAGTAAAACTGTAGAGGTTTAACATTGGTTTATCTCTAGAGAGTATTTCATGTTTTTATGTGGCATCCTTAAAAAAATTTGAATCATAATTTGCTATTGTGCCAAAGAAATAACGTAATGTCGCAAATAAGTGACTTGTTTGGAGATTTTAAATTATACACATAGCGGAGCACCCTGTGGTTCTGTAAAGCACTCAGGGGTAAATTGAGATAACTTGCTGCAGTGTTGAGAACGTGATATGACCCCAGTCCAGCTGAGTGTCCAAACAAATAAAAGCAAGTTGCAAAAAAAACACAATGAAGCTACAATCATTGTTGTTGCCTAGAAATCTGTCCAGAGTCCAGGCTGTCTCAGAGCTGCTCTGTCTCCAACTACTCAATGCTTGGTCATCTAACAATGCCTTCTCTTATTCAACTTTGTATCCTTTACAAAGTGATTCCGTTTGACATCTACAATGATTGAAAATGTAATCAGCAAGTTGAGCTCCTATGTAAGCCTCCTACTTCTTGAGCAATATTAGCTAGAAAGCTGTGCTTTATCCTCTCCTCCTGTATGTCTCATCATGTAGTTTAAAGTCGGAAACTCACCGAGAAGCTGTAGCTGCGAATGTTTTCAAAGTCCAGTGGCATGGCCACCCGCACTCTGATGTCAGCACGCCCCTGTACTGCCGTGGGGGAGATGGTGAAGTACTCAGAATTGTTTCCTCTCAGAAACACCTGGAACATGCTGTTCACCCCCTGTCATAAAAGAATAAGAGAAAGGAGAGTAAGGAGAAACAGAGAGAACGAGATCACAGTTTCACGCTGTTGCAGTTTACAGTCCAAAATGACTTTGTGTGAAATAGTCATAATTAGCAAACGATTCATGGCACAATGGCTTTGACCTTTGACCAAAATCTGATCAGTTCATCTTTGAGACCAAGTGGACGTTTGTGCCAAATTTGAAAAATTCCCTCCAGACACTCCGGTGATATTGTGTTCACGAGAAAGGATCGGATGAACGGACTACCTAAAAATACCTAAAAAGAGGTTGTTGAGAGAGCGAGGGCAGTTGATGATGAATAGATTCCGTCTAACTAGAGAAGAATGTAGATGATAAAATCCAAGACACGGTATATCTATCTGAAGATAGGAACTGAAGATTCACCAATATCTATATATATATATATATATATATATATATATATATAGATATCTATATATATATATATAGATATCTATATATATATCTATATATATAGATATATATATCTATATCTATATATCTATATATATAGATAGATATATATATATATATATATATATATCAGTTATATATATATATATAACTGATCATAAGATTGGAGATTGGAAAAAGTAAGAGGGATGTGCACAAGTGAGAGACGGAGAGAGAAAGCAAGCGTACAATGAAAAAGTGTGTGTGTGTGTGTGTGTGTGTGTGTGTGTGTGTGTGTGTGAGTGACTGTGGTACACTACGGTACATTGATAGACACAACTAATGGAAAGTGTCAAACACTCGCTAAGAGGCCAGATAGCTGTTATACCTGATAGACTCAGATTATCCAAAACATTTGTCACAATTTGAGTGTGTTTTCTAATCAAAAAGCAGTTGATAATAAATGTTCTCATTGGGGCGGCTGTAGCTGAGGAAGGGGAGCGGGTTGTCCTTTAATCACAAGCTTGGCAGTTCTCTGTGTTCCTTGAGCAAGAGGCTGAAGCTCAAGTTGCTTCCGGTGGGCAGGCCAGCACCTTGCATGGCAGCTCCGCCATCGCTGGTGAGTGAATGAGAGGTAAATTAGGGTGCTTTTTGTAAGGTAGAAACAATTATAAAGAGCTTGTTCCTGTTGCTGCTAAACGAGCTGTTAATGGCAGTGGGGACGCTAACACTCAAATCGTTTCAGGGTCCAGTTCACATTTGACCGGGAGAGCTGCGAGAGGCAGACAGTAACAAAAAACATTAAGAGACAGATTAGACTGCACAACAGACGTAAGAATCTTGTCCCCTCATTTAAATTCTCCTTCATCTCCACTACATGAAGCCTGCAATGTACTGTTTCACATTATGCTAATGGCCATTTGAGTAAATCCCCATGCACTGCTTACAGACCTGTGCACAGTATGACTGACTGTGATGGTTATGCAGCCGGTGAAGAAGGCTGAAACCGTGTGCTTTAATCATCATAGTGCGTGTTTTATGAGAGAGAACGAGGAGATCATGTGACCCCTGATGACAACCATGATTATCTACCTCAATACAGATACACGTGTCTGTTTGGTTTCAGGCTCGCTACACTGTATGTTGAAAAGACAACGTTAGAAGGAGTCTGATTGAGAAATGTTCTGCATTACTGGGTAATGCAGAACATTTGAACATTTGATTTGTGGTTATACGAAATTCCGAATATCTTCTAAAGACCTACAAACTACAAATGTGTCTCTGACTTCTCTTTTTCTGAGCTAAATCCCGAAGTGCAAAGGCATCATGGGTAAACATAAACAGAGTCAGGGTTAAAATGACATCACAGCCCTGGGAAGCCTGTGGCTGTCGTGAGCTGAGAAAACCTCTCTACATCCCTCCTGTCTTGATATATAAAGCTGCAGGGCGACCAATCATGTAGCCATTGTGGCAGACAGAGGAAGACGGGTGGAGGTGGTCGATTGGCATTATGCTGGCGGTTGAAATAGCCCCCTTGTTTTTGTTTTCATCTGTGGGAGAACCATTGTGGCTGATGACTCCTATTTAAAAGACCATCCAATATGCAGGGATGTCACCTCAAACTGCCCATAAACGTAATTGCCCGTCCATTTGCTTCTGCCTTTAGAAGCCCCCAATAAAAGCACCCTGTCAGACGCGACTGCCACAAAGTTTAGTGACAAGTTCCAGCAGCAAAAGTTTTATGGATGCTCACCGAGCAGAAGAGGATATGAAGGGAGCAGACAGACAGAGAGAGAGAGGTAACTACCACTTGTGTCATAGTCTAAGAAATGAAATGTCTGCCTATAATCCCTCACACTTGGAAAAAGTGAGATTAAAGCACAGGTGTAGCGGGGTGTGAACGAGTGTGTGTATCGGCACTGACATGCAGGTTTAACGGATCAAAACAGCAATACAAAACTGCAAGACAAAAAACATGCCATAGATTTGACTCCTTGGAATGGATGCATGTGCGCCTCTATGGCAGCGTTGCAATGCAAGGCTGGTAGAGCACAGGCTATTTCTGTATCTCCAGCACACAACTTGAGAGCACAACGGAATTTTACATTTTTGTGCAAAACCCTGCTTCCTTGAGCTCTTCCTGATGCTTTTTGTTTTGTTATATTATGATAAATAAGCAGTCAGCAGTGGCTGCTAATGGACTGGTTCTGAGGGAGTGCTTTTTAATGCAGCATCTCTGGTGAATCTGGTTAAAATCATCTCAGAATTACCATAGCTATTCTCCAATTTGCGGTGAGCAATCCTAGCTTAGAGATACTGTGATGTGAGGTGGCTGGGTACCTCCCCAGACTGTGTGCAGCTTTTCGTAGAGCTAAAACGTTGGGTGGTAACCTCCAGAGGGACCTCCTATCACATGCCAGGTGTCTGGGTTCGTCAGCCCGCCTGAGAGTGCAGCACTCACTGTACTCCCCCCTCTGCCACATCATCCTTGGAATGAGTAAACAGATGTGCTGCTAAAAACTCCTGCTATCTCTCCTTAATGTGCTTCCTTTCTGCCCTGCTCTCTCACTTTCTTCTCGCTCCACCAATTATTCAGACTTCTGGTTTTGCTCCATTGCAAACTACTTTCTGTTCAACAATTTTTCTTAGAGTTCCTCCTCTCCTCTCCTGCCCTCATGCCCGTCTCTCTTTTCTCTCCACCTCTTTCTCTACCCACTTGACTTGCAGTTATCTGTCAAATTCCACCCTGGCGGCTGCTGTGCCTGAATCAATCAGAGTTGACTAGCTTTCGGCTTATCTGCACCCTAGGTGATTGATTTTCCTCGTTAGGTATAATTTGATGCTCTATCCCATCTCTTCCAGAGCAAATTAAATTGTAGTCGAGTCCAATGCGCTGGTGTGAGCGAGCGTGTGCACATGTGAGAGAGGGAGAGAGAAAGTGAGAGCTAGAGAGACAGAGTGGTGGAGCAAACGTAAAGTGAAAAAGTGTTGTGTGTGTGTGTGTGTGTGTGTGTGTGTGTGTGTGTGTGTGTGTGTGTGTGTGTGTGTCACCACGGTACGTTGATAGATACAACTAATGGAACATAGCGGACACACTAAAGCGTGCTGTTGTACACGGCTGCTGACAGTCCACACACACACACACACACACACACACACACACACACACACACACACACACACACACACACACACACACACACACATACACACACACACACAGCTGCCATGTAAGTAGTTTCAGCGGCTGATGCTCTTTTTGTCAGCTGAACGTAGCTCTCCTAGCTGTCTTTGTAGGAAGATCTTATCCGATTAAATCAAGAGTGGGTAATCTGCCGATAAAGTCCAGTCTGATTCTTATATTTACTTAAATGTTGACATTGAAATAACATCTGTAGACAACTTAATCTGTCACGCCTTATTTTTTGTGAGTTAAGTTAAAAACATTTAACTGTGTGATATTATATGAATGGAAGACTCCTGATATTGATGTGAATCAATCAGTTGAAGAGAAGATGTATCACTTTGTTAGTGTTGGAACTACAAAACACTTGGTCGTTGGTGGTGTTTCAGAGTGGACGCTGCAGAGAGAACTTTAAGCAGACAACAGAAAAGTTTCATTTTGGCCCGTCGTCAAGTTACTCATGGTATTAACGTTAATTCCATTAACTGCTGCCAGCAACATTCATCATTTTAGCCGGTGAAAGTGACGATCAGAGATAACAGATTCATTAGTGTTGGAGCTCAGTGAATCTGTGTGTTTTGCCAACCTCCGTGTCTTCATTCAGAGTTACTTGCACCGCTGCGGCAGAAAAAAAATGTGAATTAAATCTTAATTTTCACTTGCATAAAGTAAAATGTAGAGGTTGATGCTCGTAAAGGAGAACAAAGCTGCAACACTGGCAGGCTGAGGTGGACAGAACCGCAGAGCACAGTAAAGAGAAGATCAGATTTTGATCAGCGTTATTTTATCCGATACCGGTTTGTCCGTATTGGGCCAGATAAGGCTTCTTAGGACCGGCTTGGGACATTTCTACGAACAATCGAGAGGTACCGATGCAGCATGCTGTCAGTGCAACCTTATCTGGATGAGAGCATCAGCCCAATGACAAGAATGTTGTGACTTTGCCAGCCATCAGGACGTGATCCACCCACCTCGTCCTTGTCTTCGGCCTGGATGAAGAGGGGAAGGGCAAAGCCCACCTGGGCCAGTTCAGTGATGAGGACCCGATACTCAGAGCTGTTGAACGTCGGGGCGTTGTCATTCTTGTCAATTAGCAGGATGGTAAAGGTGGTCCTCACTGTTGCTTCTGATGGACTGCGATCATCTTTCAACTCTGTGGCCTTGTAGAGAGCAATAGAAGGGGGGGGGGGGGGGGAGCGAGAGAGAGAGAGAGAGAGAGAGAGAGAGAGAGAGAGAGATTTGATTGCACTGAAAATGTCATTTTGGATGGAGGTGGTCAGCACGCAATCTCAGCCAGGTATTTACAGCTGTTCATTTATTGGATCAAAAGGTGGACAGACGGCCTCAAAGCAATCATAGAAATAGGCTCAAAGTGAGGGCAAGAGAGGGCACATGTACATCCACACATCCACATACATCCACACACACACACACACACACACACACACACACACACACACACACACACACACACACACAATGAGATTTAGGAGAAAGGAGTCCCGTTAAGAAGACACAATTACACACTCTCTCATTTTCTGGCTGCCTGAGTATTGAAGATGTGAGGCCTTTGAGAGGGGAAAAAAAAACAGGAGAGAAAGATAGGAGTGGGCAGCTGTGGTTTTCTTTTATTGATGGAAGAGTGTCACAAGCAATAGGAGAAGCGACGGGAACAACATGCCGGCCTCTGGGTAATCAAGGTAGTTTAGCCTCTCTTGTCCCGAAGCCAGTGAATCATTTGACCTCCACCTCCACACGCTCAGCACTATCTAAGCTGCCTGAAGTTGAGAAATTAGTTGTATTACTATGGCACACCGTAATCAATAGTAGCACCACCTAAGAAAGCACAAGCAGAGAGAGGGAGAGAAAATGTAGAGGGAAAAATCCATATCTTATAAATACATTTTTGGGCGGCGTTTTTTTTTTTTTTCATTTCAGCACTTTCGCTTATTCTACTTTTCTTCTTTGTAATTATTGATTTCAATTAAAAAGACATACTGAGAGTGGAATATGTAAGCCGGCATCATTTTTTGTATTAAACCGTATAGCCAGTTGTATCACAATGTCATATTCCTCATATTGTTTCTGAGCAATAATCGCAGCAACATGAGTAAATACATGACTGCTAGTGAAACCATTAGGTGCTCTTAAGGGCCATTTATTGTGCTGTACAGGTGCAAACCATTTCACTTGACATGCCATCAGAATCCCCTATGTAACATTGCAGTTACACGGGAAAATTATGTCTTTGATCGCAAATCCTTCCACATTCAGTTGCACTTGGAAATCCATTTCACGGACCCTCTCACACCCTGTGGGAAATACTTGGTGTACAATACTGGAAGAGAAAAATGACGACCCAAAAAAAAAAAGGGGGGGAAGGACGACAAGGTGGGAAGGGGGTGGCGTGAGACGGCGGGACTGACATGTTAAAAAGCCAAGTGAGATAGACTTTAGGCTCAGTGGAGAGACTGTAGGATTCAAACTGCACCTGCGTCAAAAGAAGCAAAAAGAAAGAGACGGGGGGAAACAAAGGAGCCCTTAGCGTTGAGGAGGACTCTAAATCCTTTTCCTTTATCTTGTCCTCCTCTGCTCCCCTTTTCCTCCCTGGCTGCTGGCTGTTCAATGAACACAAACCTCTGAGGGGAACATTATCATAGAATCACAAACGCACTGTCTTCACTGACAAGCCCAATAAAGGCACTTGAATTTGTCTGCGCCACATTTGTGCAAAGGCATATTGACACAGCATCTTTAAAAATATATGATACTGCAGGAATCTTGTATTTAGCCGATGAAGTATTGATCTTAGAATCTTTCTTAATTATAGAAGTGTGAATCTACCTCAAAGACTGTCACAATAGGAGACATCGGGACAAGGTGAAGTACTGCATTTAGCAGGTCTTTTGAGGCTATATCAAACCCAGAGCCTGCATTGATTTAACACACTATCATACTGTATCAAAGCCCTCTCTTGATCCACAGGCGAAAACAGACTTTCGATCCCTCCTCTCGCCTGTGACAGTCCCTCCATCCCCCGACCACCTCCCATTCAGTAGCTCACCTTGACAGTGAGAGAGAATCCTGCTGAGTAGAGCGGGTTTTCCCTGTCCAGCTGGCCATTCACTGTCAGAGACCCGCTGATGTAGTCCAGGGCAAAAACGCTGTTGGTGTTCCCTGGTTGGATGGATGGAGAGAGAGAGAGAGAGAGAGAGAGAGAGAGAGAGAGAGAGAGAGAGAGAGAGAGAGAGAGAGAGAGAGAGAGAGAGAGAGAGAGACAGAGATAAGAAAGTCAGACGGACAAACAAAACTGGCGTTGTGGATAATTCAACATAACACCTGGGATGCTGCGCGGAGCCTCTGGACGGGAAGGCGGTGGACATTCATGCAATATGGATACAGCTTTTGCTGTGCTGTCTTGTCTCTCTACCTGCCTTTGGCTGACCCACCACCTCCAACCTGTCCACTAGCTGCCTCTCCTGCAGCCCTTTGTTTCATCCGTCACCGTCTGCCCTCACTCCACTGCTTCCATTTCTTTTCTTCTTCTTCACTGGACGCACGCCAGGGTCACTGTCAATTCACACTCACTGAATTCAAGTTGTATCCGATTCATTTTCTCTGTCGATATTGAAAATACAGTATGCTCAATGAATTACTTCAAACAAGCCAAGCCTCTGCTGAGAATACAATCCCAGACCAGATTTTTAAACACAAAACACGACGCAATCTTTTTGTTTGGAGCTTTGAAGTGATAGTCTACCAATGTTGGCACAATGCTCATTTACGTCACTTCACATGGGCTGATGAATCGCATTAACTTTGTCATAGTCGATGCACTCCTTCAAAGAGAAGCGTTTCAAATGATGAGCTGCACTGTTCTCATTAATAAGTGCGCCTGGTGTGTTCACTATTGAATTACAATATTATATAGCTAAAATATTAGACTGAGACCCACTTGAGTCCTCTTCTCACATTTTCTTATTCCCTCTCTTCTTTTGTAAATTACAGTCCTTCTAGTTAACTTCGTGGTCTCTCTTACACTCAGTGTCTCACTCTCAGGCATCTTGTGGTTGTAGCTGTTGCCTGCTAATTGCACCCAGCAGAGGGAGACAACAAACGACTCACCCAATCGCCCTCACCTCTCCGCTGTTAATGCCCCCCTGAATGCCGTCACTATTTCATTGGGATTCTTTGCCATGTGTGTTGTATGAGACCTGAACAAGTCCCTGTGCAATCTTGAGATAGTGGCAGTTCATACATGTGAATGTTATCAGAGCGATCTGCACAGTGGCGCAAACATTGGAGCAGACAGAGCTTGTACGAGTCAAGTCAACCTGAAAGTAATTCATTTATGCCTTGTCAATACAGACCGCTCTCACCCGCTGACAGCACAGCCGCTCCTCTGTGCTCCCACATACTGTATGTTTAACAGGATAATCTCTGGATGAAAAAAGAGCAAACATGCTCAGTGAACTCATTCCTGGCTACGCAAAAGTACAAAAATATATTGTATACACAACAAATACAAGGTGAGCCGGCTGGATCTGATAAATAAAAGAGACAGGGTGTGCTGTGTGTTTAAAGAAGAAACATACAAATTCCTGTAATGTATAAAGAGGTCCCAGTACAGCGAAAGCTGTGCTGGATTTAGAACACGAGAAAAAATGAGAGCATCATTGCAAAACAGAATAACGACACAATAATTTGTTTTCTTGATTATCTCGCCTCATAATCATTGGAAACGTACATCTTGTGAAAAAGGTGTAATATTATTACCATTTCACTAATACTTAAAAATCTGTTATTCAATTTCGGCATATTACACAACTGAGCATATGTTCGTCGAACATTAAGCACAACTTCCTAGATTGCAATGATCTAAATTCAGAGTGGAGAACTTCCCATGCAAAGCTAGGGTCTCTCTGATAACTGCTCTTTGCAACTCATTCACTTGCTTCACAATAGCTTCAACCAATCAGTCTTTTAAAAAGACTGGCTATACTGCACCTTTTCCCCCCAAAAAGTCTAATGTTAATAGAAATATGTGAGGGAGAATCAATTCTTTACATTATTTGTTAATTGTTTTTGTATTGTTTACTGTGATACTTTTATTTGTAAAAAATAGTTAAATATGTTGTTTTAAACTCTGGCTGCAAATCAAATTTATTTATACTATATTTATCCTGTTGAGGGGAAATTTTTCTCTGCATTTGACCCATCCATGTACCAGGGAGCAGTGGGACCATGACAGGTATAACCCGGGGAGCCACTAGGGGGACAGTGTCTTGCTCAAGGACACTTCGACTCAGAACACGTCCCAGCCAAGGATCGAACTGCCGACCCTCCGGTTTCCAAACAACCCTCTAAGCCTAGTGAGCTAGTCGCCCCCTAATACCTACAGTTGTGGTCAAAAGTTTACATACACTTGTAAAGAACATAATGTCATGGCTCTCTTGAGTTTCCCCGTTATTTCTACAACTCTGATTTTTCTCTGATAGAGTGATTGGAACAGATACTTCTTTGTCACAAAAAACATTCATGAAGTTTGGTTCTTTCATGACTTTATTATGGGTTAACAGAAAAAGTGATCAAATCTGCTGGGTCAAAAATATACATACAGCAGTGCTAATATTTGGTTACATGTCCCTTGGCCATTTTCACTTCAATTAGGCGCTTTTGGTAGCCATCCACAAGCTTCTGGCAAGCTTCTCGTTGAATCTTTGACCACTCCTCTTGACAGAATTGGTGCAGTTCAGTTAAATTTGATGGCTTTCTGACATGGACTTGTTCCTTCAGCATTGTCCACATGTTCTCAATGGGATTTAAGTCAGGACTTTGGGAAGGCCATTCTAAAACCCTAATTCTAGCCTGATTTAGCCATTCCATTACCACTTTTGATGTGTGTTTGGGGTCATTGTCCTGTTGGAACACCCAACTGCGCCCAAGACCCAACCTTCGGGCTGATGATTTTAGGTTATCTTGAAGAATTTGAAGGTAATCCTCCTTCTTCATTATCCCATTTACTCTCTGTAAAGCACCAGTTCCATTGGCAGCAAAACAGCCCCACAGCATAATACTACCACCACCGTGCTTGACGGTAGGCATGGTGTTCTTGGGGTGAAAGGCCTCACCTTTTCTCCTCCAAACATATTGCTGGGCATTGTGGCCAAACAGCTCGATTTTTGTTTCGTCTGACCACAGAACTTTCCTCCAGAAGGTCTTATCTTTGTCCACGTGATCAGCAGCAAACTTCAGTCGAGCCTTAAGGTGCCGCTTTTGGAGCAAGGGCTTCCTTCTTGCACGGCAGCCTCTCAGTCCATGGAGATGCAAAACACGCTTGACTGTGGACACTGACACCTGTGTTCCAGCAGCTTCTAATTCTTGGCAGATCTGCTTTTTGGTGGTTCTCGGTTGACTCTTCACCCTCCTGACCAATTTTCTCTCAGCAGCAGGTGATAGCTTGCGTTTTCTTCCTGATCGTGGCAGTGACAAAACAGTGCCATGCACTTTATACTTACAAACAATTGTTTGCACTGTTGCTCTTGGGACCTGCAGCTGCTTTGAAATGGCTCCAAGTGACTTTCCTGACTTGTTCAAGTCAATGATTCGCTTTTTCAGATCCATGCTGAGCTCCTTTGACTTTCCCATTGTAGCGTTTGTGGGCGTTTGTATCCAATGAGCCCTATTTAAATGGCCTCAGAGAAGTCACCAGCTGTAGTCACTCATAATCACTCACAAGAAGTTAAGAGGCCATGCTATGAAGCTCATTTCATTGACACAACTTTCTAAGTCACCAAAATTGCTAATTCATGTTGCTGTATGTATATTTTTGACCCAGCAGATTTTGTCACTTTTTCTGTTAACCCATAATAAAGTCATGAAAGAACCAAACTTCATGAATGTTTTTTGTGACAAAGAAGTATCTGTTCCAATCACTCTATCAGAGAAAAATCAGAGTTGTAGAAATAACTGGAAACTCAAGAGAGCCATGACATTATGTTCTTTACAAGTGTATGTAAACTTTTGACCACAACTGTACATACAGCAGTGCTAATATTTGGTTACATGTCCCTTGGCCATTTTCACTTCAATTAGGCGCTTTTGGTAGCCATCCACAAGCTTCTGGCAAGCTTCTCGTTCTATCTTTGACCACTCCTCTTAACAGAATTGGTGCAGTTCAGTTAAATTTGATGGCTGTCTGACATGGACTTGTTTCTTCAGCATTGTCCACATGTTCTCAATGGGATTTAAGTCAGGACTTTGGGAAGGCCATTCTAAAACCCTAATTCTAGCCTGATTTAGCCATTCCATTACCACTTTTGATGTGTGTTTGGGGTCATTGTCCTGTTGGAACACCCAACTGCGCCCAAGACCCAACCTTCGGGCTGATGATTTTAGGTTATCTTGAAGAATTTGAAAGTAATCCTCCTTCTTCATTATCCCATTTACTCTCTGTAAAGCACCAGTTCCATTGGCAGCAAAACAGCCCCACAGCATAATACTACCACCACCGTGCTTGACGGTAGGCATGGTGTTCTTGGGGTGAAAGGCCTCACCTTTTCTCCTCCAAACATATTGCTGGGCATTGTGGCCAAACAGCTCGATTTTTGTTTCGTCTGACCACAGAACTTTCCTCCAGAAGGTCTTATCTTTGTCCATGTGATCAGCAGCAAACTTCAGTCGAGCCTTTAGGTGCCACTTTTGGAGCAAGGGCTTCCTTCTTGCACGGCAGCCTCTCAGTCCATGGAGATGCAAAACACGCTTGACTGTGGACACTGACACCTGTGTTCCAGCAGCTTCTAATTCTTGGCAGATCTGCTTTTTGGTGGTTCTCGGTTGACTCTTCACCCTCCTGACCAATTTTCTCTCAGCAGCAGGTGATAGCTTGCGTTTTCTTCCTGATCGTGGCAGTGACAAAACAGTGCCATGCACTTTATACTTACAAACAATTGTTTGCACTGTTGCTCTTGGGACCTGCAGCTGCTTTGAAATGGCTCCAAGTGACTTTCCTGACTTGTTCAAGTCAATGATTCGCTTTTTCAGATCCATGCTGAGCTCCTTTGACTTTCCCATTGTAGCGTTTGTGGGCGTTTGTATCCAATGAGCCCTATTTAAATGGCCTCAGAGAAGTCACCAGCTGTAGTCACTCATAATCACTCACAAGAAGTTAAGAGGCCATGCTATGAAGCTCATTTCGTTGACACAACTTTCTAAGTCACCAAAATTGCTAATTCATGTTGCTGTATGTATATTTTTGACCCAGCAGATTTTGTCACTTTTTCTGTTAACCCATAATAAAGTCATGAAAGAACCAAACTTCATGAATGTTTTTTGTGACAAAGAAGTATCTGTTCCAATCACTCTATCAGAGAAAAATCAGAGTTGTAGAAATAACTGGAAACTCAAGAGAGCCATGACATTATGTTCTTTACAAGTATATGTAAACTTTTGACCACAACTGTAATATCCTATTTACCTTCATGATATGAAACGACACTGACTTGCTTAAATATAAAAAAAGATTCCATATATTGTACTGCATGTGAAAAGTGTTTTTTTTTTCTTTTTACTTAGCACATATTTAATAATAAATACATTTGGTTATTACACTATAAAAATAAAGTGTAATAACCAAATCAAACATGCCCCCCTGCTCTGTAACTTCACATGGTATTTGCACTCGTTTGTAAGTAGGGCACAGTATGAACCTGGAGCTGCACTTTGAGGGATTAAGAATGACTTTCTTTCAGACAGTTTGTAGTAATAGCTGAGGTCCAGACTCCGGAGAGTCAGATGGTAAGTCCACAGTGTACAACGGCTGGGGTCAACAGATTAACCCACGCCTGTGTTCCCCACACAGACGCGCTGCTCTGTTATTGCCCTCCTACCTAGCCTGGAATAGAGAGTGCAGTGTTGGCGTAGAGATAGGAGGCAGGCCAGCAGAGAGAGCAGAGCCCTGGGGTAATTAGCCTGGATTGAGGCCAAAAGGTGGAGAAAGGGAGGGAGGTAGAAGGGACAAAAACTCCTGCTGATTATATCCACCTTCCGTAATCTATTCAATTGTGGAACCAGAGGAAAGTGTTAATAGGAACGCAGTGTGACTCCTGCAGTACTCAAATTTAAATAAACTTAAAATACTCACATGCTGATACGAATCTACAGTACAATCACACTTTAAACTTAAGAGCACTACATAGAGACTTTTTGACTGTGCCTTCAAGTCACCGTTTCAATTTCGAATCAGTTTGTTTTCTAGTTATACACTTATGGTTAAGATTTAGTTAAGTTTTTGCACAAAAATAACTCTTTTATGGGAAGGTTAGGGTCAAAATGAATACATTACTGGTTAAAGAGAACAACCTCAATCGTGATTAAACGAAAACAATGTTGAGAGGAAACGTGTAGCGATTATAACGATGTTATTAAAGGACCAGTGTGTAGGATTTAAGCTGAAGATTGTAAGTAACTGAATACCGCTCCGCTCTCACTTCCCTTTCCAAGCGCGACGGAGAACTACGGTGGTCTTCAGATAACGTGAAAACACCGCTGGCCCTCTCTAGAGCATCGACTGTAGATAAGAAGGGAACGTAGTCATCGTGATGTCACCCCTTGGTCTGTGGACTGCCGTTTTGAAGCCACGAGTTCTGCGAAATGGCCATCGCCATCTTGGCTTTTTTGCAACCAATGAATGGAAGTTACCATATTTGGAATGCGGAGGCAGCAATCTGTCATTCACAGTAAGCCCGCCCTAAAGCAGACTCCACTTAATGGTCTATTTGACTCTAAATGGGACCATAACTTACTGAATGAACATCATGTATTGAAAAAGACTTGAAACTAGCAATTGAGACCATAAACTCATCTTTACAATGTTTACTGAGGGAATAAATCAAGTGAGAGGTAGGTTCATTTTATCAAAGACTTCATTACAATCAGACTTCTTTTTGCAACCTCTGTGGCTCTAAAAATGATGTTACACTGCTTCGTCACTTGAACATGAACATATGTTGTTTTTTCTTAAACCATTTGCTGAAACTACTGACGCTCGCGTTTTGTGGGCCAAGCTGCTTATTTGGAGGATCAGTTTGTCATTGTAAGACTGCACTTGGAAAAAGAAAAAGTGTCCTTTCACATCATGCACCAGTGAATACAAGACGACAACAGTCATTGCCACATTTCGTTTTTGCGTGGATGGGAGGGGCAGGCAGAAAGTTGGTGGTAGTGGGTAACGTGCATCAGGGACTCAGACCCACTCGGTGTGGGCATCATGCCTCTAAATTGGTTTGTCGGCTTCAGTGGCCTGACTTGCATGCCAATCTACTCCAACAGCCGCTCCTTACCCGGACGACCGGACGCTCCACCTGGCCAGGCAACGAGTGGCGTTTGTACACAAACAAGCGCACCTGCAAAAGCACACACACACACACACACACACACACACACACACACACACACACACACACACACACACACACACACACGTGGTGCTAAATGTACATGTGCATAGTACTACTCTCTGTCTGCATCCGGTAAAGAGGCTCTGACTCGCTGCTTCAGGTTCCACAGAACGGCCTTCCACCTCCGCACCGCTTGACCAGAGAGACAACCTGAAATTACACAGTGACTCACAGGTCCCACTGAGAGGGAAATATAATCATATTCTAATTGCTGACAGAAAGTGTTCTCCAGTGATCCGACAGGACACTGTGATTACACCCCCGGGGGGTGGAAATTGCTGCGCACATATGACCACAGTCCAATCCAGTAGACATAAATGCACACTTCCCATTTTGCATTTGATAGTCACATTAAATGGAGGCGTTTACGTCTTCCATGTGCGCGTTAAGGTATTTCTATACTGAATTCTTATGTAGATAGAGTGTGAAAGTGTGTGTGTCAGAGTGCATCTGGTGCTAACTGGCAGAGTTTGATTCTATGATGTGAGACTCCGGGGGATAAGCCGCGCTTTCACATTACCGACAGTACTGGACTGGAAAATGAGAAACCATGCCATGATTTTGTCTAGTGTGGAGAACACACTCAAATGCACTCACACACACACGCCTAAATAAATGCCCACAAGCATGTACGACGCACACTCAAACTCAGACAAACAGCCATTATTTTCCTTGTGGTGCAAATTTAGTAAGTGTACAATAGCTTCAGTAGCTACTACTACAATTATGGGATGAAAGTAAACCAAATAATTTGCCTCTTTGAATCATCTCAGTAATACCAAAGCATAAAGAGAAGCACAAGTGTGGATTTCACATTATCTATTGACAAACACATTTACATTCTTGTGCCATGAACAATGAAATGGAGGCTCATTTACTGAGAAAAGGTTGCTCATTGAAATTTTCTCCTCCGCTCACAAAGAGTGAATGCAGAAACGGTGAGGGGGAAATAGATCGGCTCGAAATGGGACAGTTGTGTTGAGTCGCACAAGTGGAAAACATACATGTGTAGTTATTATGTGGGGATTGCCCAAGAGAACAGAAGAAATAAGGCATTTGATCTGACGAGTTCAATCGGTTGCGTGCGACAAGTGGATGACAATGACTTTCTCCGAGCGATGAGCTTTTGAGGACAGCCGAAGCAGGAGTTCTCCAAGTGTAATCGCCATGACTAAGCCAGTGACAACTGTTTTCTCTAGTTTGTGACAACACCATGGGGGCGCTGGAACATTCTAGTAATGTGATATGGCATGCAGCCAGTGCTCGGAGTCTTGGGGCTAAGATTTTGTGTACTTTGCCAAATGTACACAAATTAATGTCACTTTTTAAGGATTATGCCTACAGGCAAATCATGTTGATGATGAGGTTTTAGTTATTGTCTTCGAAATACACTCACCTCTATATCTAAATGAACAGCTTCTCAGATACACTGACGTGCTTGTGCACATGCTCATCTGTGCATCGACACACACGGCTCAGTGTTTGACAGCTACCAGTGCATTTCTGGATATGCTGTGTGTGTGTGTGTGTGTGTGTGTGTGTGTGTGTGTGTGTGTGTGTGTGTGTGTGTGTGTGTGTGTGTGATGCGGAGTGATAATGGCCCTGTGGGTGTCTTGCCATTGGCAGACAAGCTGCATTTCATGAATACTCAATGAAGTAGTTTCATCAAAAGTTTTTCTTAAAAAAAAAAAAAAAAAAAAAAGGGTTCAAGGACAAATATTGTAAGACAATACATCGCAGATGAAAGGAATTTTTCTTTTTTGCCCAGGTGTCACACTGCGCAGTTGACACAGCTGGTTAGATGCACTCTCGCTGTCATGGAGGAGGTGTGGATACCTCAGTCATGACTAGCTGCTCCTCCTGCTGCATCCAGAGGAGGGCCTGTTCATCAGGCCCCCACCGGCTCTTGATTTTAGAACAGATGTGTTACTTTCGTGGCTACCTCCGCCTTAAAAATGGTGTCTGCTTTTTCAGGAAGGAGTCAGCCCAAGGAACGGCGAGACATTGTGCAGAGAAAATCCACGACTGCAGCCGGTGTGGGACACACTGCTACAGGCACTGAAGCCAAAGTTCAACTGAATACAGCTTTGACACTTGAGAGATTTCAATTTCAATTTATTTTTATAGCGTCAAATTATAGCAGAAATGATCTCAACGCACTTTTCATATAGAGCAGGATCAGACCCAACATTCTCTCGCGATTAAGAGGTGGTGCGACAGTGACAATAAAAAAAACTCCCCTTTAACGGGTAGAGAACATTGGCAGAACCGGGCTCTGGGTGGGTGGACATCTGCCTCCACCAGTTGGGTAGAGAGAGAGAGAGAGAGAGAGAGAGAGAGAGAGAGAGAGAGAGAGAGAGACAGAGAGAGAGAGAGAGAGAGAGAGAGAGAGAGAGAGAGAGACAGAGAGAGAGAGAGAGAGAGAGAGAGAGAGAGAGACAGAGACAGAGAGAGAGAGAGAGAGAGAGAGAGAGAGAGAGAGAGAGACAGAGAGAGAGAGAGAGAGGTTATATAACTCTCTTTTTGATACTACTGGTCCTTTAGTAAACTACAATTACTGCCTTGTGGTTGTATGCCTCTGTCAACCAGTGAAGTTGCAGTTGACATTCATGCGTGTCCAACATGTCATCACTTAATTTGATCCGACTAGACATTTGTGTGAAATTGTCATACTTAGCATATGAATTCAAGCCATATGATCAAAAATGTGTTTCTGGGCGTGTTGAATAGCTCACCTCTTCTCTCAGAGTAAAGATCTACTGATCACGCCTACTGAGATCAAACCGTACTAAGATTCCTCAGTGCTTCTTGGCCTTCTGTTGACCTCGGTTCCAGATGCCGCAGTAAAAGCTGAACTGATTCTCATCCTGGTCACAGAACAAAAGTATCGACCCACAATCTTCAGGTCTCATGGAAAATAATCAAACTCAGAGCTATTGATTGCTGGCTTTGATCTGTCAGCTCAAGGTGTCACATTGAGCTGGCAGTGTAGTCTTATCTCGTCACTTTGTGTGCATGTGTGTGAGCATATGTGTCTTTTTTGCCTGTGTCTATAGTTTACCTTGCTCTCTGATATTTTTTTTGTGCAGTTTGCTAGATGATAAAAAATCTGTTTCCGCAAGCTTTGTACAAAACAACAGCTGGTTGGAAGACAGAGGCAGATGAAATTGGGTTTGGCGTCTGGAGATGTGCTTGTTCAGAAGCTGAGAGCTGAGGATAACATCACTCAGAGCTGGAAGTATCAAGTATCCCCTTTATCCTGGAAATGAAAGTAAAGGGGGAACTCTAACACCGATATATAAAGCTGGAATATACTGTATATGTTACGAATATAAAAAATGCTTCGAGAGGACAACAACCAACAAAGCTCAAAGGCAGAGCGGAGAATTCTGACTGAACTTTGGTAAATGTAATTAATATTTTCTTCTTTTTGTTGCTCGTTTTCTTTTTCTTCTAATCCAATACACTTTTTGTCAAATTCAAAACGGTTCGCTAGCTGTCCGCTCCCTTTGTGTGATGAAAAAAAAATAAACGGTGTTCATAAAAAGGCCTGACTCTGTAAATGGGAAACATTTTTACATTCACAGTTTCTATCAGAGGTTTTCAAATGAAGCCTTGAATGTCTGTCACCCTAAAAAAATACTTTTGGACTGAGACAATTAGAGGAACGAGGACCGAGCGCTGCGGCGCTCGCTGTGTGTCTGACAGAGAGTGTGAGTGACAGAGAAAGAGGAAGAGAAGGTGCAATGTTTCTGTCGTTATTAATAATGATAATTCAAATGTGTACGTTAAGAATGAAGCTTCAAACTATTCGGTACAGACCTTCTTAATCTGGCAAAGAAGCACTGAAAGAAGAGGCGTATCTGTCTGGGTGTTGAGTTCAAATATCAACAATCTTTCTCCAGAATGGCATTGAATTGCTAGTATGAACTGTTATGTGCATGTATCTGTGGGACATGGGCTGACTGAAGAAACCTTTCGATCATCTTCTCTTCATTCACACGATTTAATCCAAATGAGGAAACCTGCTGTACTGTATGAGGCCTATATCATAGCCCAGTGAGGTCTGGACTTGATTGTGAACTGCTAGGCTCTACTAGAGTCGACTAGACTCTGAATTGTGTTGTGATCAGTGTCCCGCAGACTATCTGCCCTCTCTCAGAGATTACATAGCAACGCGCTGCGGAGAGCCTCGGAGCGTCTAATTGAAAACCCGGAGAAATCCCAGCGATGCGGCAGTCACAATAAGAGCTCCCCGTAGAATAACAGGTATCAGCCTTGTCCATATTACAGCATGCCCGCAGACACAAGTTGGGTATTATGGAATCAGAGCATCTGGGCGTGGCAGCAGCGGAGGAGAGAGATGTGTGTGAAAAGGCAGATGGGTGAAAATAATCGCCTTTGCTACTTATCAGTTTGTCCAGGCGGGAAATGGCGTGGCCGTATCTGTCTGACCCGTGTGCTGCTACACAAGGCCAGCCGTCCACTGCGCTGGACCGGGTCGTGTGTCTCACTCCTGTGGCAGAGGCAGACAGGGTGTTCACACGCTGCCCCCGACAACGGCCATGGATCAGTGCATTATGTGGTCTCACTCTGCAGCCTCTGACAAACTTCAAAATACTGTAGGATGCTTTCGTAAGTAGAAAAATTTAGTTATCATCTTTTATCAATTTAGAAAAATTATTCTGCTCGGGTTGCCACAAATTAAAATCCAATGCGGTCAGGCAAGAGAATGTGGGAACTAGGAGTCAGGCTGGCTTTGGGACAAATTATTTGCTGCAGTTTCCCCAACACAGAGACGATGTAATGAGAGAGGAAGAATCATCTAAAAGGGAAGAAAAGGGTCGAGATGGAAAAGGGCTTAAGATGGGATTAGTTGTGCTTGCGTGTGACAAAAGCGATAGAAACAAGCACACAAAGATAAACAAGCGGCTGGTATGAAAGGCTTGGGGGATGTCCTTTCATTCTGTGAGACTCTGGGCTGACTTTCATTCCGTTGTTCTTACACCATCATTACAACACAGTGGAGAGGCTCCACAAAGTTTACACAGGGGTTTAACTCTTATCCTAACGGATGGCAACACTCTTGGACAACACTTGTTGGCCTCTAAGTCTCTGTAATAGGACCCAGATATAGGAAAGCTCTTTTAAGAGACAGAAGGTTTATGTCCATTGGCCAAATAAGGGGTATTTTATATATTTCTTAAGAATCATACTCTGATTTGATTTCTTTTTCTCCCCCCTTCTTCCTCGGCCCCTCTATCTCGTCTGTAGGTGTGTGTGTGTGTGTGTCTCTGTGTGTGTGTGTGTGTGTGTGTGTGTGATCCATCCATGGAGGTATGCGTGCTGACATCCTCTCATGAACATTGTGCCAGATTGAGTTCATCTGGGCTTTGGAGTGTCGGT
Source organism: Cebidichthys violaceus (assembly GCF_023349555.1). Taxonomy (NCBI): domain Eukaryota; kingdom Metazoa; phylum Chordata; class Actinopteri; order Perciformes; family Stichaeidae; genus Cebidichthys; species Cebidichthys violaceus. Next base: position 11,781,197 of record NW_027176263.1, read on the forward strand.
CCCTCAGGTCGTTGGACCGACCGAGGCCGTCTGTGCTCTGGCTCGGTCGTCCTCGGGGCGGGCTTAAGTGGATAATGACTGAAATTTTGGGATTGTTTGTTGCTGCAGCTGTTGGCCAAAAGCTGAGGTGTAGTACACCGTGCATGTGAATAAAAGCTGAAAAATATATCCCTGTGAACAACCACACACATGCATTGTCTGTCTAACTCCACAGGTGAGCTAGTGAGTGTATTTGTTATTGTTCTAAACATGTAAAAACTGGGATCAAGATGAAGATCATGCTGGTTTAGGAAGTAGAACTGTCACAGGAAAAGGTCATTTAACATTCACTATGACTGGAGTCATAGCAACCAGTGACACAAGACTGAGCAAACAGATATTTGAATCCCTGAACACGTGGTTGCTCTTTAAAGAAGATACCGGCACCGCTGTGGCTTTGTCCTGCTATCCTCCCTGCATTTCCTAATAAGCCAATTACCAGCATGAGTGAGAACAGAACCTTCTAATAGGTCTTCATTGCTCATTTAGAGCAGCTGCAAAAAAACATCACTTACTATAATATTGCCAGTGGCCAAATTTGACTGATCCCATTTTTATTACACAAAATGTTGAGTCATTAGGTGGTAGTTTCAGATGAGGGGAAGTGCATTTGGATTTTACGGCATATCAAATATTTGGCCGAACATTAGGAGAACCAGGAGGGAGTTAGAGACTGGCGATAATTACCCGAGCACCTCTAGAACTTTTGTCTGATTAACAATGATTTGTCAGTGACTCTTCAGAACTTTCTCAAATAAAAAGGCTTGGAGAAACTACAAATTCCTTTTTCCCCAAAAAAATCCCTCACACCCATGATTTGTTTTCAGTCCAGCAGGCCTCACAGCAATCTAAGGCATACTGACATGATCACTGGTGGATTAGAAGTGAAGAAACTATTATTTTCTTTATCTTGTTTGTTTCAGTAGATTTGCAAACACTCATCACATGGTTAATGTACCTTTTAAGATGGTCTTTAGGCTTTGATATGATCCTGTACATCACGGCTCAGACCGTGCATTGGTCTACATCATTAAGTATTAGATGCACATTTAGATGTCACCGATTCCCGTAGAAAGAAAAAAGGAAATATAGGAGCAATTATAGCAGCATATACAATGATGAGTATCAGGTCATTAAATCTACTCCACCTTTGTTTAGGGCAACAACCACCACTGAGGGCATCGAATAAAATCCTTATTTTCATTGTCAATGGTGACAAAATATCTTTTGATGTACAATGAGACCAGTAGGTCAGAGGTCAATTAAGGGATTTAGCATCAGAACCCCCCCCCCCCCCCCCCAAACAAAAATCTCCACCATCACAACACTGGAGGCAGAGCGCCGCTGAGATGCTATCTCTTGTACACATCAAATCCCAGATACGCCCTCTGATTGGAGGAGGGAGAGGAAATCCTCATCTCCAGCTCCACAATCATTAGCATAAATCACAGCTGCAATTAAAACCTCGTTTATCTTAATTACTGAGCTAATGAGACGAGTCCCGCAGGAGTGAGCTGCACTCTCTGAGGACGACCGGGGCGAGGAGCGAGGGAGGAGTCACACTTAAGTCAGCAAACAAGCGCGCCCTCGCACTAATCTGACTGCAGCAGAGCACTATGAGCCTGGATAGACAGAGACATATGCAAAAGTACACATGAACAAGCGTGCACACACACATACAGAAAGTCATCTGACAACCTTACCCTCCCACCTTTATCTACTGGCACTGCATCACCCTTCAACTTCCATTATCTATCAAACTTATAATGATTTTATCAAGCCTACAGGCTCCATCTCCATGAGGGCTTAGTGCGGTGCTATAACTCTTGATTTTTCAACGACTGGGAATACATCGCAACACCTAATTAATGTCTTTTTAATGCTCTTCTCCTCTAGAGCTTAACTCAGCCCTTCAACTTTGCAGCAAACACAACACACACACACACACACACACACACACAACAATACAACATGTGGCAGCAGATGGTAAGTAAGACTGAGTGGGCGTGTGCACTGAATGGGCGCAAAGTGTTTACGGTGAGCTCCATGAAGAAATGGGCCGGGCTGTGGACTGTGTACGCATGCATTGCAGCACAGACACTCACAAATAATACATGACTGTGCACATGTTCACACGTAATGCACACGCACACACACGCACACACGGGGTCAAATTCCTTCGTTCAGCGGCGAGGTCAGGCAGTGACTCAGCAGATGGCAGAACAATGAATATCTTCATCACCCACAATGCCTACGGTGCGGCGGGCTCAAGCAGTGCCAGCCCTTATCAGCCAGCTGGCCATACTGGAGGCCCCGATGTCCTTCCATCCTGGTCATTCCGGGCTTGACAAGGGGCATGCAGAGTTTAAAAGGATACAGTCGACATGCTGTAATCCTCCTAACTGGTGTTTATTTTCACCGCGCACATCAATGTTTCAGACCTGGAGGATCTTCGAGGGATTGTTCGTCCTTCGGGATCCAAACGTTGATTGTGATGAAAATGAACACCCTACAGGGGTATTAAAGCGGTGCATGGACCGCCGAGTCATGAATGCTGTGTTTTATCTTAATAGGAATATGGAGATTACTAGCAGAGGTGGGCAAAAAGAGAGCTGCATCTTACAGGAACTTGCTAAAACAGCTGTCTCCTGATCCTTTTTTTTTGTTTTTGACAAGAACGAACAGAAGGCATTTGGATCAAATAAGTAAATATCAGGTCAACAAAGGTTTCTTTTTTTGCAACACTATGACAAAGACACATTCAGTGGCTTAAATGCACACAAATAAATCACAAATACCCAGATTTGAGATTCAACCAAATCATTTTTAGTTATTTGATAGGATATGTAGTCATGAAGATAAAACATCCATTTGACCTTTGACCTTTGTGTTATACAGTTATAACGCCAAAGAAAACCAGCTGGTGCTACACAGACGCTACAGCAGTAGTAACGTAGAAGATTTTACAGAGCGCTGTTAACTGAGTTAAACTTACTCCATTAGAAAATGACTGAGAGTAAGATAACCTGTTTACGGTGCAGACATGACAGTAGCATTAATCTGAGTTTTGACTTAATCTAGTTATAATCACAACACCAGAGTGCATGCAAACTCAGTGTGTGCTTCTACATAGTTGGTTTATTTCTCTCTTTTTGCTGATTGTGGCTTCTTTCCAACGTAGCTTTACTCACTTCAGTGTGGCAACATTCATTTATTCATGAGAGTTCAGCACAAGCTACAAACAGTGACCAGCGACTGTTTCAATCATTGATGTAGTCTCGGTGACGTTACCCAGAGTATTTGGTAACAGTTTGGCATTTTAACGTTGGGGTCTATGGGCATTGACTCGCTGTTAGAGGAAGCCTCAAGTGGCCATTTGAGGAACTGCAGACTTTAGCTTTTGAGCGAGAAGTTAATGAGGAATGCTCTCCTGGTAACACTGAAGCGTAATAAAGGTAAACGCTCAGCAGGTGACATTACTCAAAGGTGTAGAGTAAATCAGTGGGATTGTGGGTAAACCTGGACGGACAAATACAAAGAAAAACAATATCTCCCCAAAAAAATGTTTGTGTTGAAGGTTTTTTTGGATTGATTTATTCATCCTGCAAACTTACTGATGGGATTTAGAATAACTTCTCTATATCCATGTCATTACATGGACTAGTGCAGAGCCTGGTCAAAACGTGTCTGTTCAGAGCGGTCCGATCGCTTGGCCTTCGGTATTGCTGCTTGCAGCTTTCTTGAGAACCGCTCATCCAAACAACTTGACACTCGATACTGCGCTCCCTCGGGTCCTGAGCACCACACCTGCCATGACACACTTGCATGCACTAGCAATGCTAGAGTATACTCATTTGGGTGCAAAAGCTCAAAGGATCATCGGCGGAGAGTGAGCTTTGAGATGTAATCCGATAAACGTTCAGGAGAAGACAGACAGACAAACATCATTTCAGTTAGATTGGGATGAAAATAACAGTAAACTTAATAGTGATAATCGTAGATATGGATCAACACCAAAACCTAACTTCTAGCTCCTTGCCCCTAAGTAAATGTGTCAACCAAGTTTCATGGAACTCTGTTGATGAGTTTTTGAGATGTCCTCCTAGCAGACGGACAGACAGACAGAGTAACTGTCAGGCACAAACATCACATCCTTGACAGAGGTAAGCAAACTCTTCAGAAGTATGAAAGCAGGATCACTGCTATCACCTTATCAGCAGCGTGCAAACTGAAGCTTCCTCTCGTCTCCTTACAAGTAAAACTCTGCAGTAGTGCTGGGCGGTAATCCGGTTTTAATTTCCCATATGATATGAATTTTTCACACACCGTCATACCGGTGCATAGCCGAAACAACTGCTGTCACTCTTCAACAGGCAGCTATATATATATTGTTCGCCGCTGTGAGCGCTGCGGTCGGAGCCAGTTGTCTTAATTGTATTGAGAGGGAACCCTAACCATGGTTATAACTTTATTATAACACAACAATTAACAATCCACAACTAACGCTCTTTAACAGGGCAAAACACCACGACACAACAGTTTGTGACACAAACAATTTATAACACTAATAATTGTACTTGTATTGTACTTGTATTGTAATGTATTTATGTATTTATACAATTTCACCACCTAACGGCATGCTGGGTACAGCTCGCTAGCTAGCCCGTTAGCTAGTCTGCTAACAGCTCGGAGAGGCTCCTTTCGCTACAGTAACGTTACATTAAAGAACAGAACAGAGCGATGCAGGGTGAACAAAGACAGACCGGAGATGCACCAATAGAGTCTGTGCCCAAGGGAGGAGCTGTGTCTGCTGTTTGGAAATGTTTTGGTTTTAAAAAATCCGACGTTTTGCAAGTTTGGAGCCACTGTTGTTGCCGCTGGTGGTAACACGAGCAACTTACGTCACCTCAGCAGAAAACGCGTGTAATAGACGCAATCTGAAATGTACACCTTGAAAACTGCAAACCTATCTATGTCATGTTTTTATGTTTGGGTATTTTGGTTAGACACATATGCAATGCTGATTAGAGTGTAATATGTGTGGTATTTATTATAAATGTACATTGGTACACAGAGGGTGATAAGAAGCTGTACATGGAGGGACATAGGACCCAGGGGAATGTAGGTGAAGGAAGCAGGAAGAGACAGAAGACACGCCACACAGTTCACTGCTCGTTGCCGGCCGGTTCTTGTGTTAAAAAATACCGTGATATACCGTGAAACCGGTAGAATCTGAAAAAATACCGTGATACAAATTTTTGGTCATACCACCCAGCCCTACTCTTCAGTTATAGTAACTCCAGCACAAGTTATGGATTGTAGGACGAGGCCCAGTGAGGCGGACTTTAGTACTGACACTTAATGTGTGACATATCTAATAAAACAATCGAACACAAGTGGGCAACAACAGAAAATCACAAGATCACACTCTTCTGCTGAAGGTTAAATCTGTCACTCTGACAAACCATAATCCTGTTTTGATAGCACGAGCCAACTTGTGAATGACGGCACTAAATGAAGGCTGACTTCCGCACAACTGCACCAAACAGTGATTAATAGCTGCTTACAGGCAAGCCTATTCTCCAATTCTGAGGCTGTTCTCTGCCGTTATTGACTGTTGTGCCTGATGAGACTCGTCTATTATTGCTGTGGGATTATGATAAGAAGTGATCGATTCACCTCTCTGTGCTGTGGATGTCAGATTGATTAAGTGGCTCAGACCTGAGATGATGGTGTAGCCGATGCCTCTCGGTCGGCCGAGATCCTGGTCAATGGCCGTTATCTTCCTCACCTCGTATCCCTGCAGAGACACACACACAAAACATCATCTTTACAGTCGCATCTTTTAGCATTTCTACAGTAGATTCCATCACAGTAAACAGCTATCGGCTAATGACATAATTAGATTCCTATATTACTGGTTTTGCACTTTGCCATTTGCACAGAAATATGATGGTGGCCTTCATTATATTGTAAAACAAATTAGATTGTTGGCCTCAAAGATAACAGTGAAGTCTGTGACTGGAGTAGGGACGACCCCAAATAGTTGACGATTCAATCTCAGGAGCCTGATTCGACTGACAATCTGACAGTTGAATTGTCACAGTGGCATGGAAATGTGGTTATGTAACCAAGGATCATTACAGGGGTGCTGAATGTCTGCGTTTACATATAATCACTAGGTTTTGCCCAGTAAATCACGATACAAAGCCTTTTATGGTATAACCATATCAGCCTATTATTAATACTGGTAATGAAAATTTGAAAATAACTAATTTGCTTCATCAGTCTCCATAGTCTGCATAAATCGCCATGATAGACATAGCTGCACTATCCAAATTTGCGGAACCATTGGAGATCAATGATTATTTGGCATCAAATAATCTCTCTCTCTCTCACAAAAACTAAATGATTCTGAAATGTAGGAACACTGTATTTCTAATGCTGTAAATGAAAAAACAATCTGCAAAATTGGAACAAAGGTGCAAAAAGCACGAGTGCAGGCAAATCAAACAATTTTTTTCATTATGGAGTGTTTTATTAGCTTTCATTGGGGTTTAACTCTCCTTTCAGTCCACAACTCACCAAAAACCACAGTATGACAGTGGAGGAAAAAAAGAAAAAGAAAGAAAGAGAAAGCTGTTTGAAAAGTCTTTGATCCGCTGAGCTTTCTCAGCCTTCGTGCCTCAATCAGACACGGTGGTGATACTTAAAAACCCCTGTGCTGCAGTGAGCGATGGAGAGACCTTCCCTACTTCCAAATTGTCTTCCTCCTCTCCTCCCACCCTCCTTTGCTCCCTTCCTTCTCCCCCTTAGATCACTCACGCAAGCAAGCTGGCCTGCCATTGATCCTTCAAATTGTGTCTAAGGCGTGTTTATGCTCCATTTCTGCCAAAGCATCTCCTGTCATTGATCAATTACAGCAGAATCAATTACAAGCCTTTTAGAGAGCCTGATTCACACCAATCAAATAGCAGGGAGGGAAACGCACAGAGGATTTAGGGACAGATTAAAGCGTGCACTTTGTCAGCACGACCAAAGTGACATCAAACCAACAGATGGGGCCCTTCACAGGGGTTCCACGTGTCACTTTTTATTTTCACTACACACACGGAGGTTAGGCGGAGAAAAAGGAAAACTTTAAGAGGAGCTTTGAGAATGTCGTGAGGAGAAACCCGCACGAAGTATAGCAGATCCAAACGTTTCCTCGTCACAATTCCACGTCAGCTCAGGAACATGTGACCGTCCTCGCCGAAAGTAAAACCGAGGCTTCAGAAGAGAAATAAGAGACGAGCGATGGGAAGAAGTGATGCTGAAGTAATGTGAGCAATATTCTCGAGCTGTCCACACAAGTGGAATATGTTCAATCAACCATCGAAGATACAATTCCCCCTCCTGCAAACATATAGACACACACACACAAAAAGACACACACACACACACACACACACACACACACACACACACACACACACACACACACACACACACACCTGCACTTCTCCCCAAACCAAAGCCACTGCCTGCTCTCCCCCTCTCCATCCTTTCATTTCTAGCTATACAGTGCATTACCCACCAACCCATTCTCCTTTTCTTTCTTTCTCCTCAATGATTTGACAGCCAAATTGTGTTTGTCCAAGAAGAAGCTGAAACGTCAGTCCAAGCAGCATGGATTCACAGGTCTAACAGCTGAAAACCTTGCCCTGTGATTTCATCTGTAAAAAGTAAAAAAATCTTTTACTCCTTTGTCAAAGTTTTCTACGGATGACGGGTTGATTGTTTCTCTGTGTCTGTCTTTCTCTTTTTCCCCAGCCAAACAGGAACTGAGAGAGACAGAGGCAGAACTATTGTGGGGGTGGGGGTGGGGGGGGGTTGCATGTGTTTGAGTGTGTGTGTGCACTCACACCTTTGAGAAATGACCTATGACAGGGATCCAAGTTTGATATCCCTTTACGTGTAAATGTCATGGGCCTTGAGAACAGTTGACACTCGTTCAGTCACTGTACGCCCTCGGCTTATCACCGCCCAACACTGCCTAATGGAAATGACACATGCCTGTTAGAATAGCACATGAGGGCTTCGGAAGTGCGTGTGTGTGTGTGTGTGTGTGTGTGTATAAGCGCTGTGGCACTGTTGGCCTGCATCTCTGCCTTTCTGTCTCACTTTAAGCACTGTTGTTATCCTGTCTGTATCTGTTGTGAGGTCAGAGGGTCTCCCTAACAGATTTTGGTTGCACGCCTGCCTCTTACAGCGGTGCAGTAATGGGATTACACAGTGCCCCCTACTGTCAGAGGCAAGAGCTACAACACTCCAAGGCAGTATTACTGAGGCTTAACGCTGCTCAGCTGCTGTGAGAGACGCGGAATCCATTCGCCAATGTCAACTTGTGATCCAACGTAATGGCGCTCCTTTTTAATTCTCTCCGCTTTATTCCGTCACCGAACTTCTTCCTCTCTCCTTTCACCCCAACGTCTCTCTCTATTTCTCCCCCCTCCTCTTCCTCCTATTGTGACCTTCCCGGTGACAGTTGATGAATCAGAGAGTCAGGGAGACACCGGGCGTCGACTCCGTCACGCCCCGTTAATATGCATGCAAATGTAGCACTTGACATTTCTACTACAGTGCGATGCGATGCGAGGGATGTGCTGGTGGGAGGACTGACTGGGAGGCTGGGGGGGGGGGGAGAAGAATGAAACTGATAGAGAGAGAGAGAGAGAGAGAGAGAGAGAGAACAGAAATAAGGACGGACAGCATTATGCCCCTGTGTGTAATTCCCTCTCTACGAGTGGAAACATCAATAGCTGGACCATTAGCCACCTGGGAACTGAGTTTAGAGGGCTGAGTCAGGGGAGTGAACATAATGGTGTACAGGGAAACAGACACTCAGTGTATTAGACACCCATTACAAAGCTACTTGCGATAAAGACAAAAAGGTAAGGTCATGGTGAGACTCCACTGCTTAGCGCTTCGTACCATACAAAGGCTTCATACTTCACAGGCATGCAGCAGTATGAGCACATGAAGGTAGCATGGGGAGATAAATCCTATAGCCCCTGTGACCTTTGCTAGAGGCCTCACATCCCTGAAGCAGGACTGTAAATCTCTTGCGGTAATTACAGTCTCCAACACTTGCTGTGCTGCATGTAGGAGCCCGGGGCAGAGTTTGGGTGGGCTTCTGGAGGTGAGATAGCTTGCCCTGATAATAACTCAGGCATCGGTTTCTAACCACATTTCCCCCTACACCTGCTCCAAACCCCTCCTGAATAAACAAAGAGTGTGAACATGGGGCAGGAGGAGCTGGGGATGAGCAATGACGTGACAAATAAGTTGGCAACAGAGAGGGATGGGAGAGCAAGAGACGGACAGGGTTACAGGGTTTCACATAAAGGCTGAATGAATGGGATAGCTGTGACAGTGTGATGTCAGCTGGGATCCTATTACTGACCACGGGAACGTCCTCCTCTATGTTGGTACTGTAGGGCAGATTGGTGAAAATGGGGTCCATGTCCTGGACATCAGTGATGGTAATAGCTAAGTTGGCAAGCCGGGACAGAGGTCTCACTTTGTCTTGATCCTGAAACAAACAGAAACAAAAGTTTAGTACGTGCATGTGTTTCTTATGCTCACGTAGACGGGACATTCCTGTTATGCGTGCGCTGACCGTGGCGTTGACAGTGAGCTGGTACGCTGAAGTCGTCTCGTAGTCCAGGGGCTTGATGACGGTGACGGTGCCTCGGGCCCCGTCGATGGAGAAGAAAGGAGAGGGAGGCTGGAAGGAGAAGAGAACGCTGCCTCCAGTGCCCTGGTCTGGATCTGTGGCGTTCACCATGAACACTGATCTGCCCACCGACGTGCTCTGAAAGAGACACACACACACACACACACACACACACAGTGTCAATGTTACAGTAAGAAATATTAAGGAAAGATACTAATGTACTGCTGCTGAAGTAGAGACTGAACTTATGACCTTTATGTGGTTTACACAGAAGCCTTATCTAACCACATAGCCACAATGTCATTTAGATATCATTTTTGGGACACAGTGTCCTAGTTGTGATTGTGAATGTGCATATTCTTCCCCTGCGGCAACTCTCCCAAATCATGACTGCAAACAACAACGTATTCTTGGTCGCTGTGGATAAATAAAAGCAATGATTAAAATGGCCGCTTTGATCACTCGTGATTGGTTACTGGCCAAAGGGTTGACTCAGCAATTCTCCAGTCGCTCCAAATGGCAAACTGTAGAGCACAAACAATATGTTTATGTATTTACCACTGGATACCAAATGGACAAAAGAGGAAAAAGATTAAACACAGCCGAATCCAACTGCCTAAGACGTTTTATATTTGTCTCTTAAAGGAATAGTTTCCAGCTAAATGAAAATGCATTCATTCATTCAAAGTCATTCCCTCAAACACACATCAAGTGAGGTTTGGAACTACAGCTGGGCTGTGTGTCAGAGCAGCAACATCAGAGACACAAAACCCTTGGACCACACTGCAGGATTTGTCTGGTTAGTTTTGTAGCTCTCACATTAACATTTCCATTCAAAAGCTTGAAAGAAGGCTGAGGTGAAACCAATGTCGGCGTCTCGTTCTACAAACTTCACTGGATCCTCAAAATTATAATCACTACATTTTAATTTGGAGCTGAACTTTTTTTTAATCGCTTCCTGTTTTTGGCATCTCAGTTAGACAGAATGTCTCTTGCAGCTTCACATTGTGACTACCTCTGATAAAACAGATCTTACTAGAGCACCTTCAATGGCTTTTGTCAGTGGGTATTTGTCACAGCGTCTTGTAAATATAAGCCTTGCCTATCTGTGTTTCCTGCTAAAATTGTCTTTGATATCTAAAATCTTAGTTAAGAAATGCCAACAGGGCAGAAAGGCAGCACACTATCAGAGTTCTGTTGTCTTGGTTCTTGTCAGTGTTGAAACAAGGGAAGGGAAAAAAAAGAGGAGGCCATATAAAGAAACCCAGGTATTGCAGAACAGCTGGTCTGTAAGTTTGAGCAAAATCCTCATTAATTGGAATTTTATCTCAAAACGGCCACACACACACACACACACACACACACACACACACACACACACACACACACACACACACACACACAATTAATAAGAAACAAGAATGCCCACAGATACGAGAAGAAAAAAAAGGTTGTGCGAGAGGACCGGCGGTATTCCAGCTAGATTACTGGAAAGAAACGCCTGTGAAGCCCCTCCCTGTTCTCTCCCTCTCTCCGTCTCTCACACACTCACCTGTGCCCACTCACAGCGCAGAGTGTGTGGCCTTGTTTACTGCTGGGGGAGAGCGTGGCCACATGGAGGAGGTCATGGCATTGAGCTTAGCTGGGCCCTGAGCCAAAGCTGAAGTGACACAGTAAGAGAGCAGTTGACCCCGCAGTCTGTCTGCACAGGTGTCAGGGGAGCGCGGCGGTGTTCATACATGCTTCCATGTGTCAGAGTCTATAAAACGGTCTGTGTTTCTATGCGAGTGCTTGGCTTAGGGCGTGTGTGTGTTTGCATCAACATGTGGGATGAGACTGTGTCTGTGGCTACATGTGTGTGGGTGTGTCTTAACCACTGTACTCTCAAGGACCACCACCGAGGTAACACAGCAACATAACAGGAAGATAAGGCCAACTGCCTCTGCTGCACATTCACTTCCTCAGTCTCCCTGCTTCTGCCGTTCCCCTCGCTTGATTTCCTTAACTGTCTCAACAACTGGTCTCAACACACGCATGAGTGCAGCTGGAAACTGGTCCGTCTAATCAGATTAAGCCAGGCGGCCACATGGGAATTGAGGGACAGAAGGAGGAGAGAGTTCCAAGTGGTGTAGCTGCGGGGAAGACGAGGAGAGCGACCGATATCACAGGGTTCAGTTTCTCAAGCATCAAGTTGAAACCCCCACAGAGTCGTCTGATGGGTGCAGACAGTGTCTGAATTGTGACTGCATGTTAGGGTTTTTCTTGCCCGTTCAGTTCTGGGGTGCGTAACCCATTTTTGAGATAAGTGCTTTTTATGGCTATATAACTATAAGGAAAAGCAGTGGCTGTGGTGCGACAGACAAGGAAGTAGGAAGCCGCTCTTATTGTCGAAGCAAAACACCTCTTGCAGGGAAATGAATAATAATAACCAAAACAACAACAGGACTAAACGATCTCTTTGGTAAGTCTGTCAGTTTGCAATGTTCTGCTGTGCTCAGGTCACCGAGAGAATCAACTGCAGCACTCAAAGTGTAGCTGAAGTAAGCACAGGCGGCAACCTCCCGTTCTGGAAATTGAAGCCAATCTGGAAGTGAACTTGTATTCTTAAGACTCTGGTCTGACCGTATAGAGGTCTGAGAAAATGACCCTACTTCTCACTTGATTTATTACCTCAGTAAACTTTGTAAACATGAGCTTATGGTCTCAATCTCCACTTTCAGGTATTCTGCGATACAGCATGATGTTAATGAGTCAAATGGACCATAAAGCAGGGTATGCTTTAGGGCGTGGCAACCTTGTGATTGACGGTGTTGTGCGGTCTGGCAGCTTTCTGTATTTTATGTTTTTACAACTTTAACCCTTTCACAGTGTGTTTTCAGTTCATGAAAGTTAATTGTAATCTTTTTGGTCCTTATTCAGTGATTTTACTTAGCTCCGCCCTGTCGTGTCACTTCTGGTTGCAAAAAAACAAGATGGCGACAGCAAAAGCCTAAGTGACTACGTCCACGTCTTGTGTACAGTCTGTGAGCAAACCTCAACGACAGAACGTTGGAGCAGCAGTTACTAATCCCCTCCCCCGCAACAATAATTGCACTTGAATAAACATTTAAGCTGCATGTCTCTGATATATTTATCATGCTTGTCAAGTAGTCTGCTTATGAGGGAACTGGAAACACCTGTAAAAGGTACCCCACCGCCTGCAGCATGACACTGGAGCACAGGCACTTAATAAATGGATAAAAATACACAAAATCAAACTCTGGGTGAATGGATCAAATATTCCTGCTTGCGCTTGTTTGTTTGTGTGTGTGTACTTGTGTGTCTGGCATGTCTTCCTGCTTTATCAACTTTGCTTTGATGTCAAGGAGGCAGTTTGATAGTTAGATGTGTGTGTGTGTGTGTGTGTGTGTGTGTGTGTGTGTGTGTGTATATCTTTTTGGAAAGAGGATGAGATCTGGATGTGTGTGGAGGAAGTGTGTGATATGACGTATCCGTTTCCTCCCCTAAAGCATGATGGTTTCTATCTCTCTCTACACAGCAGCCTGTGAAACAATGAATCATAAACACCTCCCAGTGTCAAACGCCACAAGGTTCAGTAAATAACGTCACGCTTTCAAATAAATAAACGCACACACACACACACACACACACACACACACACACACACACAGGTCTCGATCTGCCAGATTTGACAGTACCGCGGTGTTCAAAGCGATTCAAGCAACAGCAGTTCAAAGCTTGACTGAGAAGCACAGATGACCAACTCTCAAAAGTCTGTCAGTGTGCCAGTGTGCTACGTCAGAGGTGAGCACACTGGGCTGTGTGCAGGTGGAGAGTCTGGAGGCTCGGATGCCTGCTAACAGATCCACAACACAACCATTACCCGTTCACCTTATTCATTCTCTTCTTGTTTTCCCTTCATCCACCCTGAAAGGCTTTGAAGGTCAGAACGCTCCATTTGGATAAGTGGTGCATTTCAATACTAAGAGAAAAGCAATAAAGCAACCTATTAAAATAGTTATAGCTCATCAGCTACTCGTGATGCATTTCTCTACATTCCAGCAGTTTACTACTAACTACTACTACAACAACAACAACAACAACAACAACAACAACAGAGAGCTCACTACAGCCCGTGTGGTAGTCAGAGAGCTACGAGCCTTCAGGCGTATAGTCTTCTGCTTGGCCTTTTGTACCTTCCATTGGATCTCAATAGCCTCGCCATCAGTCCATTGATTGGACGCGTGTGATGGAGATTACAAGTCAATGTGGGTGACCAGGCACAACATGCAAGGCAGTGAATCCTTTGGTTTTTATGATCCTATAAGACGGTCCAATTACTTCTCCATAAACGAGTCCCACAATAAACAATGCCCAGCAAGGCTTGGCGAGACCAGTGGCAGCTAAACTGGGAACCACTGCATGCTAGCTGAGAAGCACTGTATGTGTCACGACCCATTTCTTCACAAGTGCAAAAGCCAGTTGGTTAGCCACGGCTCATATTACTACATGTATGCCTTGACAGTGCCTTGTAGCTTTTGAATAAATGGGGGCTATTTCCTACGGGAAGCAGAATGTTAAGTGGGGAGACAGTTGGCGAGGGATGAAGAGAGTTCCCTGCTGCGTCTTATCTGAAGTGCACTGCAGGAAATCACCCTCTTCTCCCTCTGAGAGCTGCTACTTATTGAAGGAGAGGAGGAGAGACATACTGTAGAGTACACAGAGATTGAAACAAAGAGCATACTGTATTTTTTGGAGACTTTTCAGACCTCTTGTTGTAAACCCCCTAATTGAGGATTCATTCAAATGTTGCCATTAATTCACCCTCAATAATAATGATGCAATATACAGTTCTGTAAATGTCTTAATGCTGAAATACAAAAGTACTAAATGTGCCAAAGCATTCAGACCCTTGGCTATTATGCTGCCAGTTGATTTTTGTTGATCCTCTTATTGATCATCATTAAAAACCATCTGTGAGAAATGTAGTAGATTGGACATGAATTACAGGCACATACCTTTAAATGTCTCCCTATAGTTCCCAGTGCGAGAAAAACCCGAAAGCCCTGAAGTCCAAGAAACTCTCAGTAGAGTTCCAAGATAGATCCATGAAGAGTGTGAGAAACGATTAATCAACAAAAGCTCACAGGAGCACAGGTGGCATCAGTGTGTAAAGGACGAAGTCCTGAAACATCACGATTCTACCGAGAGCCCGCCAGATAGCCAAAGTCAGGAAATGGGCAACTAGGGCATTGATCTGGCAAGTGACCAAGTACCCAACGACCACTCAAAAAGAGTTCCCAAGTTTCTCAGCGAAAGATGGCAGAGCCAATCAGAGGGACCGGCGTCACTGCTGCATTTCATCAATCAGACGGTTGAGATAGAGGCCACTTCAGACGTAACGCTTAACGGCCCAAGAGAAGTTTGCCAAACAGCACTTAAAAGACTGACAGCATGAGAGAAAAGCTTCTCTGGTGTGAGGAGACAAAATGGACAACTTTTTGGCCTGAATGCCACATTCCACATCAGCAGCAGCTGGTGAGAGCCACCAGTCAGTTCATTAAATGGCTAATACAGTGCCGTTCTAGCGAAGCATGGTGCTTTACTGCTTGCTGTGGGGATGGATTCTCCTCAGGGGCAGACAAAGAACACACTCAACCAAAAGTCCATGTTTTAGGACATGAAGTCAGGCTGAACTGGCTTAAGAGGAAGTCTGAATGTCCTTGAGTGGCTCCCACGGTGAACCCCAACGAAACAGACCACTGATGCACTCTGTTAACACTGGCAGAGCTTGATGGATTAGCAAGGAAGAATGGGATTATGAAAAAGGGATAGCTCGGCAGACTAACACAGAAGCTGGAATTGCTGCAGATGGTGGTTCCACAAAGTAATAAATAAAGGTTTAAACACTAATATAGATGTGATGTTTCAGTTGTCCATCGTTGTCTTGATGAAGTAATGTTTAAAATAAAAAAAGAGTGAAAGAGTCTGATTACTTATCAAACTGCAAGCACAAGGAGGAACAAGAATGTCAGAAAAGAAACCTAGAGAATACAAATTGTTCAGAGATTGAGAAAAACAAAGACAGAGGACGACTGAGGGTGAAAGAAGAGAAAGAGAGCGAGAGCACCGACATGAGCGTATGGAAGTGAACGACTGTCACTAACAGCCATGAGACTTCTCTAATAAAGAAGGGAGTCCCTATTTGCTTTTAACTGCACCTCGGCTGGGTCGAAGGCAGCGGTGGAGCGCTGGTCTCCTGTGGGCCAAAATTTCAGGTTTACATGACTTCTGGGGCCCTGGAGAGTCCATGGCTGCCAAGACCTCAAGACTACATGTCCCAGCTCCTCTCTGGGACCTTGAGGGATGACAGGGCATGACGTCCGCTGTGGGCTGCAGCTTTAAGTGTAACGGACTCCAGTGGTTAAACGTCAGCTCACTCCTCTAAGGAGTGTGTGATGATACTCAGTCTAACAACAACGGCCCACTGTTTCATCATTTCTACGTCACTCTAGTGATGGAGGAACTCACTATGAAGGGAAACAATGCTCTTCACGTGCACAAGCTAAAAGCCTTGTATAAAACATATACAAGAATGAAATTCTTAGCATTCTATGGAACATTTTTCTTAAAAATAGTGATTATTAGACTGAATGTGAAAGATCATGGGTTTATGAGGAAATTATAAACATTTTGCATTGGTGGCATGTCGCCGTTACCCATTAACATAAAACAGACAGCTAAAGTAATCTCTACTTTCCCTTCTCTCTGAGGAAATGTAGATTGGTCTCGATCAGCTTTGGGATTTATGCCATAATGCCTGTACTTTCTTGTGTGGAAGATAAACATGGTTCTATCACAGCTGGTTAGTATTCTTCTATGTATCTGCTTAGTAAATATTGGATACATTCATTACCATTTTTGACAATCAAACTCTGACTAACTTCATTTGCTCAGGACTTGCTTATCTACGATGTTTAGAACAACACAGACACTGCATTGATTTTGTGCGCAGGGAAATGTCACGTATTCAACCTGAGATTTCCTCAGCAAACGGTCCACAGAGCGTTGATGATAAGCTAAAGATGCTGCTCTGCTAATGCTCTATTGATTGAGCCTGTGACAGATTGAGCTCATCTACCAATAAATGCAAACTCCAAACTTTGGGCAGTGATGTGACTCAACACCTCTTACTAAATAGGACAGATGGATTGACCCTCTGATTAATTAAATGATCAACAGTCAGTTGATCTGAGATTGGTGCATCCCTACTTAGGCATTAAGTAAGAAATAGCAGTCAAATGTCAGCCTTTGGCGTGTTATTTCAACTGTTTGAAGTCGTTGACTCTCTGGTAAAGGCTGCGGCAAACCCACATACTTTTGAGTACAACATTTTGTACTCAGATTTTGTCAGAAACGTTAAAGACATGGTGATTTGCAGGGGCTCCGGCCCCCTGCTGCTCACAGCTCCAGAGGCCCAGCTGTTCACTACAATAGAGCCATGATTACACCTACACCGCTCGCAAGGTTCTTAGTTCCTCCCCGGCTGTCTGCTCTCCGCTTCCGACCCAGCAGGCATGTGATTGTACCGGCTACGCTCACCATTCCACTGCCTGCCTCTCACGACCTTTGTCCCGCCGTCACTGCCTCCCATGTGGCGCTTTGTTACACTGCCGTTGACGTTATTCGGACCGATGTGAGGAGATGTATCACAAAAGGAAGAGAAAAAAAATAAGCTATAGAGTTAGGTGAGGTGTAAGGGAAGAAAAATATGTCAACTAAATAGGCTTTAGAAATGCATGCAAAAAGTTTTTTGATTAGCTGCTGTCTGGAAACATCTAACAGGACACCTGAACAGCTGTTCTACACCAGAGTGCAGGGTCTGCAGATAACTACCAGTCGCTGCTGACTCAGACTTAACCGTGGGTCAAAATGATGAACAAACATTGGAAGATTTGAACACAGCTCACCTTTTGGGCTTTGGTAAGTGGCTATGGTGTACTGTGAGTATGCCAATACACTCTATGCCGTCCACATGTACAGGAGGAACCACAAGATTGGCTAAAAGACATCATTCCACTCTTTGACCAAAACTCTGAGTCAATCATTCTGATTGTGAACCATTTCGTACAACCATCTGAAGACAGGAAAGCAACATGTCATATGGAAGATAATCCACAGATGCCACTATGTCCCCCTTTTTCAAACCGTTTAATCAGTTTAATCAAAACAGGTTAAGGCACAGAGCCTTAATGGGTCCCCTTCAATGCTTGATTTTTTCAAATTAATTTTTTTAGGGCAAAATAAACTTGAACATAAGCAAACAACATCATCATAACCCCTCAGCCTGCAGCTTTAAGCAAGAAAAATGTTGACGACAAATATGCTAGAAGTTGAGAAGACGAATAACAAATGAATCTATCAAATTCAGGAAAATATATGAAGTACACAACTATGTGATGGATATATAACAGACTATAGTATATGAATAGGTGATAGGAGACGGTAATGATTTCACAGTGTGCAGCTTCGACAGAGATGCTGAAGCAGGTGAATCACGAGAACACTTAAATTAATCATAAGGTGACACACAAAGCCATTTTTCACATTTGAAATTAGCTTATCAATAATTCACTGGTTCCGAAACAAGACTAAGTGTCCTTCATCTGCAAGGCTCCAACAGTAAATGGGGAAAATTATACAAAAATGATTTATACTCTGCTGAAAAGACGGAGTTTGGTTTAGCTTTCTTTGAAACTGTTCAAACTCTCCAAATAAAACATGCATCCGTTTGTGTACTGTGTGTTTACTGTACAATAATGGATAGCATCTTAAATCATGCTTGCAGAACAAAGGCTTTAGGAAATGCCAGAGATTACAGATGTTGTAAACTAAAAAAGAAATATTGAGGTGTTCAGAGGTTTTCTCCAATGGTGCCAAACAGTTTAGAGGAGCCGGGACATTGACAAAGAACTCGCCCCCTAGAACTGTGTGTACCATCCCAAACTCAGAAACATCTCAGCAGTTCAAACACTTACATAAATGTGCTGTATGTGGAGCAGCCCAGCCATGTCGCTGGTAAAATGAGCCATCAGGCCCAAGGGACCTATAGTAACAACTTTAAATCATATGGCATAGCAATAACATCCACAAACCAATGAGACAGGCCTTCTCATAAAAAGGTGTCTCGGATGTCTGCCATTATAATTCCACTCATGGAAACAGTTGTGACACAGGTTTGTTTAAAGCCCATGCTTTCCCAGTGGAACCAAGCAGCAGACCTCTGGTATGGACTGTGTGTGGTCTGTGGTTGGTGCTGAAAGCCACCTCATAAAGCCCTTCAATCTCAGCAGCCCCACTGGTAAATCTCAGGTGGATGATGCCATCATTGCAGCCAGAGTGCTGAATTGTATCTTGACATCAGTTTGAGCTAAGGGACAGACTGCCAGAGTGACAACATGCAATCAGCAGATAGGTGTCCCATCAGTAGTTCAACTCCAATTCTCAGAATGAGGCTTCTTGGAGGAGAGATTTCTGTGGAGCACTCACTGTGCTTTGTACAGTCATTTTGGAATGATATGCCGTGTTGTTTATGTATGTCTAAGTGTGAGTTTCCAGTTGTCGGCAAAATTGGAGAGAAAAAACAGCAAAATTAAGCTACCAACTGAAGCATCCAGTGTTGCCAACTCTTTCCCAATGAAAGCAGCAAACAGCAGCAGCGCTGAAGGTCGGCAGCACTGACAGCCCATCCCCTTCAGGACTCCCTCCAAAGCCACTCCCCAAAATGATTATATGAATGTAAACAGTGAACACGACTATTGTTATGACTCACAGCCGTCCAGCTAGCAGCTTGTGTGAGACTCCCAATGAGTGCACATGCAGAGTGTGATCAGCTAGCCCATATACTTATTACAGTCCTGCGATAGACAGAGCATTTGATTTATTGATTTCTACAATGTTCTATGAAAAGAATTTCAACAAAAAGAACAACAAAAAAATGTCTAAAAAATATGACCAGCCCTAGCTTCAAGGTGGAAAAGAAACCTGCACAAAATATCATTTCTGGTAAACAGGGGGCTTTAAAGAACATTTATGTATACATACTTGGAGTCCAATGGGAATAGAAGATTGGTTGCTCATTCCCTGTTTGTCAAAGGGCACAGAGCCTCAAACAACCTTATCAAGTCTGCATGTGTCTCATCCTAAAAACTGTAACTCCTTTCTTTTATTCGATTATGATTGGTCAGAAAATCAATTACTCAATGTTTTTATATGCACTTCCCACACATGTGCTGCCATTCATTCCTTCTTCCCTTTTCTAACAGCAGTTAGCCTTTTCCTGGCAATTCATTTGACCTCCTGTACCCAATGAATTTCTGTTAAACTGGTCATGAAGACCTAATGCAACACTTAATATGGAGGAAGTCTGTGTGTACTGTACAGAAGCCGATGGCAAAAAAATGTCTCACATTATAAGCTCTTTTCATTCCATCCTCCTCGTGGACTGCTTTGCTCTCTGTCCACTCTGTGGCATGGCTGAGCGATGGGCGATTTTCTGGAGAAGCACTCAGCCGAACAAAATGATTCCACACCAAAAGACACCGAGAGTCACTTTTGAAAGGCAAGGACAGCCTATGAATTTGTGTGTGTGTGTGTGTGTGTGTGTGTTCATTATGAGATGTTTTCCTGTACTTTCAGTTTTAGCTCCTTAGATTAAGGACGTTTTTTGTTAAGAGCGGCCATTTTGTGTGGTACTCACCTCCTACATTGCCGTGGAGGTTGGGTTAAACGGATTAGAAGGACTTAGGTTACAATTAGGATTTAGGATAGGGTCAAATTTGAGGCAGCGGTGATGGTTAAAGCAAGAGGATAGGGAATCAATGTAGCCAATGGATAATGATGTGTGTGTGATTGCGCGTGGGGACGGGGCCTTTTATCAGCAGAGAAAAGAAACAAAGAATGTCTTTATCTCCTGATCACTCTTACCTCTGTCAGAGCTCAGGGCCGGCTTCCTCCAAAGAGCCAGCACTGTTTGTTTAAATGTAAAGGTAATCAGGTCCGGCATGCCGCAGGGATCCACAGAGCCGGAGTGAGACAGAGAGTGGCCTATGGGCTGATCCCTGGGGAAGGGTACAAGGACGGGCCACGTCGGCCGGACCGGCACCCACTTTGGACAGTTATCCATCTCAATTGAGAAAACTAAAAGTGGAAGTTAACTTATATTTAAAGGTGGCATCTGTAGCAATGTTGGAGCATGAGGAGCAATGTCCTATTGCCGTTTGGTGCCGATAGGCAACGTCCTTTCAGATATTTACTACACAAAACAGTGAGTCAGCTTTTATAACAGAATAAAAACGGATGAAAAATGCATGTACTGTAGAGGCCAGCGCCTCTGTCTATGATGGCCCTTTTTTACAGTCAGTATACATTATATGTCTCCAAACTGAGTTATAAGAGTTAAAATGGTGATTTTATATTCGTTATTATCTATAATATGTATATATAACTTGACAGAAGCTCATTGGGGGATAAGCTGCACTGACCAGGACGTTATACTGTGTGCTCTACACCAATGCTGCTCCGGTCTCGCTTCACAAGTTAGTCATGTTCGAGGATTTAGGAGTCAGAAACCCCCTCAAGTGATTTTTTTTCCTCAGAGAATTCAATCTAGTCTGGGCTCAACAGAGGAAGCATTTTGCTCCTATATGCGAGGAAAATGATATGGAAGCACTGGTGCTAATGTTTAGCACCAGTGCTTATTAGCTAGTTGTACTAAACATGCTGCTCAAGTCTCCAAAACTCTCAACACATTTCCTGCTTTGCAGCCAATGTGCAACTCAACGCGCTGCAGACACTCTGCAGACACAGGAATCTCACATGAAGTCACAGCAAAGCACTGCAGTTCAAAGTGCCACAGCCATGGACCAGCTGGCCAATAAACAAGTCAGCGGACTAAATACTTAGTTGCTTGAGTGTCGACACATCAGTCCGGATGGAAGCACAATAAAAAAAACACTACCTGTTTACAACAGCAATGGAAGCCAACAGAGCAGCAAGACACATGCTTTCAAAACAGTTGAAAAACAATTAAAATGAAATGTGTGCTTTCTTTTTGTCTCCATAAACAACTTTGCTTTTGTTTTTATTTAATTTGGAAAATCTTCTTTTCTGATTTTCAGAGTAAAATGCAACATTTGGAAATTAATGGATGTATTGACTGATCTAAGAGTAAGTGTGCAGAGAGTACTGTGCTGCTCAATATACAGTATTCATGTACTTCATTAACAATATAGACTGCATCATTAGACAAGTTTAAAGTGTTTTAGAGCACAGCAGCGTGTAAATGTGTCAGAATCATATTGTGTGACCCATGTGTGCAATAAGGTAACAAAATTGTGTTTTTATGAATTATTGTTAAGTTTAGAATGAAGTGTTCTATTTTGCAAAATATCCCAGGGGTTCTGCTGCTTGTGTGTGTGGCTGTGTGAATTGTGTGTGTAGTGTTTTGACAAATAAACCCTGTTTGTGCAAAAGCAATCTTAAAGAACTGTAATGTTTTTTGGTTGGTTTTTTTTTAAAACACTTCCCGAATAATAAT
Source organism: Cebidichthys violaceus (assembly GCF_023349555.1). Lineage (NCBI taxonomy): Eukaryota > Metazoa > Chordata > Actinopteri > Perciformes > Stichaeidae > Cebidichthys > Cebidichthys violaceus. Next base: position 11,803,552 of record NW_027176263.1, read on the forward strand.
AATGAGAGAGCCCAGCTAGTGGCTCTCCAGTCCAAGGCTGCCTCGCAAAACATTAGGTAGATCCATCTGCCCATGGCCAGAGAATGATGGGATTAAACCCGGTAAGAAGGCTCACTGGGATACACATGAACATACAGTAGATAGAGTATGATAGAAGACGTATGCTCTTATTATCAACTAGGTGGCCCTCGAGAAAAAGCTCCACTGACATAAACCAAAGAGAATGAACTAGTGGATGAAAGACAGTGAAAGGTAAAAGATAAGAAAGCCCGTTTGCTTTTCCTCCCACAGACTAGCTTGTTCTCATACATAATCGTTCCCCTTCTTTTCCACTTCTTCTCCTTTTTAAAAACTCATTTTTTTTAAATAGAATTAAATGCAAATTAGAGTGGAGCTGATTATCATATAAACGGCGGATGCCTAGAGGGGCGAGACACTTGCTTTATTTATTTATTTAGTCATATTTTTCACAGCTCCCCATACAACTGTGACTTTAATCAGTCCACACTTTCTTTTAAAGACATAGGGGAACCAGGGACCAGCTGAAGCGATGTGTGTGTTAGAGCTTGTGTATGTCGGCGGCTTGGATCGGTGTTAGTGCGTGTGCATAGAGAGGTGTGTGACCAAGAGCAGAGCCAGAGGCAGAGAGACCGACCCGCAGCACCCACGGACCTGTGCAGCTCCATTAGCGTCATGTCGACGCTGTTCAACAAGCCGCGCGCTGCTTGTTCGCGTTCATAATCTTTCCCTATTCACATCGAGGGCAATCACCTGTGAAGGTACACATCTGGAACAACATCACAAAGCTCCATAATCCAATACGGAGCGGGAACTTTACGAAGTCACACGCCGGCACAAGTGGTCTGATCTGGATTCAGTGGGAATGAGGGAAACATTGTTCAGGCAATTACCCGGAACTAACACGGAGGGGAGAGATGAAGGGAAGTGGTTGAAGGAATTGCGTGGGAAGAGATTTAGACAAAGACAAAGTAGAGAGTCTGAGCGTTGCACTCAAATCAGCAGAACTGAAAAGTGACCTCCAAACGAGCCGTCTGTGTTTGATGCTGATACTTGGATGACGGGCTGATTATCTTTATGTCACAGTTTTTTACGATTGCTTTTGCATGATTTTGAAAACGTGGCTTGTTTTTTCAAAACACTACATGTTTTGCACATTGGGTGCAAAGCAGAAAATGTGTTCAGTTTTGGAGACTTGAGCGGAGGTTTGCTCTCTGAGTGTCGGTCTTGATCTTCATGTGTAATTTTAGTGTGCAACCAATGAAAAAAAGAAACTTATGAGAAATTGCCATTTCCCCTGAGACAAGTCCCTGCCGTTAAAGCAGCTAATCTATGCTAAAAACCTGCTTGAACCCACCAGTCTGTGGAGTTTGCATGTTGGGGGCGAGGGTCAAAATGACGTGAAGCCATCAGGCATGGCCCTTCACTCGGGTTGCATGCGGCGGGTTTTTGTCTCTCCGTCCACCTCCAACATTTTATAACCAAGCGGATGCAGATGGGAGAAGAAAATCAAGAACTTTGAGAATGTAGGTTACAGGAAAAACCTACAAAAGATCCAAATGTTTCCTCGTCACAAACACTCGCAGTGACCGTGTTTGCGGAAAGTATAACCGAGTCTTTGCATGTCTGTTTCCCTTGTTGGAGCTTCTGGTCTGCCTTGATTCTTTCCACTCTGCTTTGAAAAAGTAACAATGATTTGGTTTAAAAGCAATATCTAAATCAACATTTACCGTGCAGCCATGGTACTATGTAACACCAACAGTGTTTGTGGCCGCTGACCAGGAGAAGCTGCACCTTACACAGCACATTCTCAAACAAACATTGCTGCCCGAGTTGCTCCTGAGGCCATCTCAGCAACATCACATGGGATTCAATGCACTCTGCTTTTTGAAAGATACCCTCCTCTTTCTCCCGCTGCCTCTCTCTCCCCCCTCCTTGTATCCTTTCAGGTACTCGTTTTCAAGCCTCTTGTGTTTTCACTTCATCGTCAACTCTACACCCCTGAATCTCTCCGTTCTGCAGTCTGGTCCTATAGGTACACTGAACTCTATATCAACATCTCTTTCCATCTGCAGCCTCGGGGCGCAGGGTATCGGGAGGGCTGATGGGGCTCTATCGGTCTTAATGTCTCAGGTGTCTCTCTGCAGACGCAGACAGACAGACACAAGCAGAAATACACATGCTTCCCTTCCAAAGCATAGTTCACAAATTTCAAGCAATTGCAGGCACATCTGAGCACTTGCATCCTGCACTATGACCCCAGGTGCCAGTAATTCAGTGGTTACTCCCCAAAGGACAGCACGTGTGTGTGTGTGTGTGTGTGTGTGTGTGTGTGTGTGTGTGTGTGTGTGTGTGTGTGTGTGTGTGTGTGTGAGAGGGCGCTTAAACTCATCACTCCCATCTCTGACTTTCAGCGGGGACCACACAACCAGAGCATTAACATTCCTCCATCTGCTTACCGGCTAAGGAACTCTAATAGGACTGGGGATAATTTCAACTACTGTAAGAGAGAACCGAGGAGAAGGAGAAGTAACAGGCAGACGGATCAGCCTGGTAGAAATTTTGAGCAATCAGAATAAAAAAATTATAATTTCAGCGCTGAAATCACCATCTGCCAAAACTGTTTGAATGTAAACTCGGAAGGATTACTTTACAACATGTAAGTCTTTACTAGCATCTGCTCTAGTCAGAGGGTCAATAATGCCTCAGCTACCCTATGACGGCAACACAGAAAAAGAAAACTATTTGCCAGTAAAGCAAATTTATGAATCCAAAACATTTGCCTCATCTGTACCGTACTAAACTAGACATTTCAGGAAATCCCCTCATTAGCTACAGCTTTACAACTATGTCCAAAGCATTGACTCTACTGTGGACTGTTTTATCAGTGTAAAGGTAAAGAGATATAGTTCCTAAGTCTGTCTCTACAAGGTATGTGTGATTGCGTAGCTGCTGGGTGGATATTCTTTAGGAAAGTGGAGAATATGACAAATAAGAGAGAAGTGTTGGCATATCGGTAGCATGCTGCAAAGGAAGCACCAAACTCGCAGGCACCGCACCCCGAATAGAAGTGAGCTGAATGTGAAGTCACGCACAGAAAGACAAACCGATGTGAACAGACAGAGCTCGTACAGAGAAAACGCGACACTACTGGGTTTGCAATCACTTCATGTAGCTCTGCAGCAGAGAAGAGTGGGGACAGAGAGATAAGCAAGCAAAGCAGCAGTACTGCATGTAGGAAGAAGATGGACATGCTCAAGACAAAGACCGCTAAATGTACCAAAGGTTTAAGCTGTGTGCATATTATATGATGATAGAAAACCCTGGGGTCGCCAATGACACTGATACAACATGGCAATGTGTACAATCACCTCCTGTATAAAGTGATCATTACATGGCAATTTGGTGCTTCCTACAACAAAGCAAATACCCCAACCTGTTACTTCCATAATTTCATTTCCCTTTCGTTTCTCTCTTTATCTAATTAATGGAATGTGACGTTGTCAAATTAAATTACATCTCGTTGATGAGACGCGACACCAGTAATGGAGTGCTCAATGAGAGGAGCGTCGACGATCGTCTGTGTCTGCGACTGTCTCAGTCCCCTTCGCTCATGCAACATTTCATAACAGCATTTTATTGATTCATTTAGGCCTACGCTTTGTATTAGCTTACACTCTGCTTAGAATGTAGCTGTATTACAATCCAAGAGCCTCTGTCTTGCCAAAATCCCTCCTATAAGCACCATCTCCATCTCCTTTTTTGTCCTTTCCCCTTTTAACCTACCTTTTCTATAAGCTGGGTCCTGGTGGTGGGGGGGGGGTTCACAGAAGAAAGACTGGAAGTAAGAGGGAGCACAACGCACAACTCAATTATACATCAAAGCACTTATGATGGGGACACCACGGAAGGGGGAGCTAAGGAGGGGGTGAGGGGGTTCACTTGAATGAGGAGGGACCTTGGTGGCGGTCGCTGGTATCCATGTTAGTCAATGACTACAGGGGAAACTGATGCTTCTTACGTAAGAGAAGGAAAACAGGCGAGGACTCTCGGAAAGCTAATGAACTGAACGACTTCGACCTCAGGTTCCAAACCCATGATATTTCCAATCAGTGCAACACTGTTTTAAACACTAACAGACGACTGGAGCACAAGGTCTGAGGTGGAGAGTTACAATCAAGAGAGACCAGGAGGCTGATGCAGTTAGGACCATCGCCTAGTAGATCCTTGGAAGACACTAAGACATATGCAGGTTTGCAAAGATTCGGTCAGACCATCCCACAGAGAAGCCGTACTATGATGACTTGTTTTTCTAGCCAAAAGAAGTTTTTCTGGCCAAAATGTAACATTTAAAGGTGGTTCTAGTCAAATCAAACTGGTTCCTACTGTGAGGCGCATACATGGGTGGATCACTTTGCGACCAGCCTGTTAATCTATGAGATATGTGCCTCATGCAAAGCTGACATTTTGGGCTTAGACTTGGAGCCACACTAGAGGAGAAGTCCATAAAGTTTCCAAAATGCAAAGGGTAAAAGCTCTGGGGGACATGAATGCCTACATAAATATCATGGTCATCTGCCCAGTCGAGATTCTTGTGTGTGTGTGTGTGTGTGTGTGTGTGTGTGAGTAAGAGCTTCAGGTGGCACTAGAGAAAAGTTCAGACTTAGTTGTGACGTCTTACTGGGAACCATAATGTTAAAAAGACGGACCAATATACCCGCCGTCAGTCCTCTCAGCTAGAGGTGCAAAAACCTGGTTTATTCTAAGACAGGAAGTGCCAAACAAGACTCACTAGAACGATTACCCAAAAATGCAGCAGAGATTGACAAAGACGGGCCTTAAGATGGAGCTTAAACATCTGTTTGCCACCTTAATTAGTGTGAGAGGTGTTTGTTGTAGTTGTCATGTGTGCCTGCTGCAACCCGTCTCTGTGGGATGTGAGGTGTAAATTGAACAGTAAAAGCAGCAGCGGCAAAAAAAACTAAAACACATTGTTACTGGCTTTCAACTACCAGATGAGTCCAAGCCAGCTTGCTGTCTGTAGAAGAGAATGAAAGAGCCGAGTAAATCATATGTTGTGTAGGTATGGCTCACCGTACAAGGAAGAGGGGAAATGTTGGTGGCAGTAACAGCATTTCTTTACTATTCCTATTCCTTTGTTCCTTACTTCTCTATAATGCGTTATTTTTATTTAATGCCTTTCACCCTACCATCTCAATTGTGGAAGTGACAGCCAAAACAGATTTGGGCAAATTGGAAGGGCTATAAAGCTCTATTAAGGAAAATCTAGCCACGGTGTGAGGAGCAGTGAGGGGGAGGTGCACATCGAGACAGAGGGAGACGGAGGGAAAGAATTGTTGAGAAATTTGCATAATGCCAAAATGGAGCCCTGGTGAGGTTGAAGGAACGACTTGTAGCGCAACGCATTTTGTTCCCGCAAGTTAATTTCTCTTCTTTCAGCAGAGGTTTGTTCCCATAAACGGCACAAAAAGCGGCGAGAGCGGCAGCAACACTTTGACTTTATGTTCATGTGGGAGACAAAAAGAGAGACGATCACCGAGCCGCTGCAAAAATATGGAGGGACAGACAAGATGCACAACTGTCTCCGATGTTAGCAAAAACCTTGTCAGAATTCACATTTCTACCAAGTGAGTGTTGGAGGGAAGGAGAGCGCCAAAGGCAGGGGACACACACACACACACACACACACACACACACACACACACACACACACACACACACACACACACACACACTTGAAAGAAAGGGGGAGAGAGAACGACAGGTTGATTTATTCAAAGAGTGAGGAGTGGGTGAATCAAACTTTAATGGCTTTTCGGAGTGCAAGCTGCTCTCTCTCCCCCTTCAATCTTACCCCTCTCCCTCAGTCTTTTCTTGTGTGCTCCCACCTTACTTACACATACTACCCCCCCCCCCCCCCCCCCGCCCACACACACACACACACACACACACACACACACACACACACACACACACACCCTCTCAGAAACACACTTTTCGATGGTCACTGACAAACAACCTTAGCTTTTTTTGACAGACAAATCTGCGCCCATCTCAGCGTAGCACGCAAATCAAGGTGCTCTTCATGCTCAGTGGGATAAAGTAAATGACAGAAAGATTAAGAGAGGAAGAGGAGGTGATTTACCTTCACGAGTGGCAGCATACGTGAGGCCCGGGCAGCGCTTGTTGCTTTAACCCCTGGACTGGAAAGGAATTGTTCTACAGGCACGACATCCTCTCTGACAACTCACTTAAGCTACCACTTGCCCTGAAAGGCTTACTTAAGTCCACAAATGAATCATCACTCATGCAGGTGTACTGACTGCACTCACACCTTTCGAGAATGTGCTCTTCACAAATGAACCCAGTATATAGCACACATCTATAGTGACTATCCACACACACATAACACATCATTGAAATGCAAAAACAGATATTAAGGGGCTCTTTGTGCATGAAATATGTGAACAGACAGCTGGTAAAACATCCCGGGCCTGTAAATAAACCGGCCATATGTACTGTATTTGTGTTGTATAAGAAGTGTGGGAGTTTAGATGACTTTGGAGAGGATGCTCATGTGCTGTGTTCTAATCAGTGCTGTCAGACACAATCACACGGGTAGCTGGAGAAAAGATCTAAAAAACAGAACCGTTTACCATTTCAACACTTCTTAAAAGAACTTTTTTGCTAATTGTATTCATGACTTCAGGAACAGCTTCTCATTTGCCATCGAAAAACTGGAGAAAATGTCTTCAATAAGGATATTCTTTTTCGAGAAAAACAACAACTTTAGCTTAGAACTGGGTTCTAGCATCAAATCTGTGTAGGGGAAAGTTATAAATGGAGCCCAAGATGAGTAAAATATTGACTGCTTCCCATTTAACCTTCTCACTTTATCCATTTTTTCTCTCCCTTTCTCCCTAAATCCCTCCCTATGGGGCTCAGGGTCTTAGTGTCAGGCAGAATTCTCTTTGAGACCTGCGCCTGTCAACCAGCCACCACTCAGCTCGGTAACCACTAGATTCAATTACACTAGACCAGGAGAGATGATACTGAAATCATTACGGGCTAAATCCAACTTCTAGGAGTCAGTGCGCGTGCGTGTGTGTGTGTGTGTGTGTGTGTGTGTGTGTGTGTGTGTGTGTGTGTGTGTGTGTGTGTGTGTGCGTTTCTAAAAGCAGGCATGCGTTTGCTGGCTTGTGTGTAGGATGGTTGAGTAGAAATGAAGTCACAAATATTTTATGACGGTAATTTCAAAAGAAATGTATTCCACTTCTAATTTTCTTTCAAGTTCCCAGAGAACCTTGCAACGACATTAGTCCTCCGCAAACCGGAGGTGCTGCTTTAGAGCAGAAATATCGGTTTGTAACCTGGTAAACAAATTACCTTTGGATTCTGAAGCCTGCCGAGATACAGGGCAGAAGGCGATGAAAGATTAGGGATTGAATTTCAGCTTTCAGAAGTGAAAAAAAAAGGCAAAGAAGAAAAGGAATAGAACAGATTCATCTATGTTCTACCTGACAGCGACAGAGGGTACATCAAATAGCAGGTGCCTCTGTTTTGCTGCCAGAGCCCACATCAAGCACTAAGCAGCTCATTCACAGGCGTAATAGGAGCTCTCAAACACACTCTGCCAATATTATCTCAAACATGAGCGCATTCGGGTGCGTGAAATGCTGTCATGCTATTCATCTCAAAATTGTTTGGAGGAAGTAGCAGCCAAAAGTTTGGGGCTCAAATCACGCTGGTTCGAATGCTCTGTTGTCACAGTGCCTTTGAACAACTATCCAACTCATCAAAGTCACTGAGCAAGGTTTCTGTTCTGGGCAGTATACCACTAAAACATTATTGAACTGAACATTAGTTTATTATAATTGCTTTAGGAACAAATATCCTCTGCTGAGGATTCATGTTGCTAGAAACTTTTTCCGTATGTCTTATCAGACCAGACTGAAGGGCTTCTCTTTCTCGAGATGTCTGGGGTTTCCACCTTGGGCAGCCCTCCTCTATGACATCAGCCGTAGTTCACCAGAGCTTACTGTAGGTTAGAGAGGGACATTGAGATACGGCCGGTAGAAAATAGAGGCTGAGGAGGGATTTGCTCACCTGCCCGACATACTTCAGAGGCAGTAAACAGATAAAGTTTGGATATCTTATCACCTGGAGCCTCTCGCCTGTCTGCCTGTTTGCCAATACATTTAATCCATCTATGTGCCGCACGAAAGCGCTGGTCTGAAGTCGGTTATACAATCTCGTGTGCATCATTATAACCTGCGTTATCGAAAGGCAGGATTCTATTGCACTGCGTAGCTACTGTGGGTGAGGATGAATGGGAGTATTGGCAAGAAGATGTAAAAAGAGATGGTGTTTAAATTGTCAAACGCTACAAGTGGAGGGACTCAACACCAAAAAAATAAAAAAATAACTTGCTAAGATCGTGGTAAAACAAGTATGAAAAATATCTTTAAATTATGACTAAATACATGTGAGGTGAAAGTGTTTTGTGCGAGTAGGACAGTATACAACGCAAGACAGGCATTTAAAAGTGCAGTGTTTAAGATTTGGACTTCTCTTGTGTGCCAAGCTGGTACGAGAGCTACGGTGACGCAAAAACACGAAAACACAAAAGGCACTTTATAGAGCCGGAGTTTAGTTTGTCCGTTCTGGGCTACTGTAGAAACATGGCAACTGGCCCTATGAAGAGGACCTGCTCTGCATGTAGACATAAACGGCTCTTTCTAAGCTAAAGAAAACAACAACAATTTTAAACTTCAGGTGATTACACACAAATGAAAACATACATATTATATTCCAATTCTGCCAATAGGTGTGCCTGAATGCTACACACTGTGCAGAGGAAGAGAAGCAGAGGTAAACAGGTGACCAAAAGAGCAAGAGAAACAAGAGAACTGTGTTTCTGGTCAGTGGTGGCGAATGGAACAGCAGGAGATGGCACACAGTGGGAACACTTAGAGAGGTTGTGTTGTCAGTGCTGGTATGTTGATACCATCACAGTGGCCCTGACAGAGAAAGCTGGGGGGGAGGTGTGTGCGAGTGTTTTTTGGGGAGGCTAAGCCGTGGACGGTCCCACAGTTGTACTCCACGGATGCACACTCAAAACATGTTGACGACAGAGAGCTTGCTAGATAGGAGGACTACCTGTCGCGCTCGGGGAATGTGAAAAACACTTCTCAGTATGTTGTGCGCTCACTCCATCGTCTCATGCAATAATGGATTTGGGTTGGCCCATCTGCTGTTCCATCAAAACATTATTTCTGGTGATAGCCTTCGCTCCTTGTATCCAGTCTCTGCTGCTGTCCGCCGGAGTGTGTGGATGCTGTAAATCTGGCCAGCTCATTAGCGCTGACAGAGGGAATGCTAGCAGCCCACCTGCTCCCCTTCACCCTCTTTATGGCCCTACAAATTAAAACGACATTTACACACACTCTCCCCCGCTCTCCCTACTGCACTGCTCACCTTGCCGCTCACATTGCATCATCTGCTCACTGCTGAGCTGTGTCAGGCCCGCCTCGATATACCTCCTCCCCTGACTATTCTGCTGTTTCAACAACCCTCGAGCCTTTGGAGTTGTTTTCTTTTGGCCTCTGTCAATCTGTTGCATCTCGGTGTTAAATTCCATAATTTCTACCTTTGTCTTTCTGTTTTCCTTTTACTACACTGTCATCCTTCACATCCATCGCATCTTTTTCTCGGTGTGCTGAGGTTCAGCAGCACTGTCTACTAGTGCTGATTGTACTCTAACCTCCAGTTACTCCGGCATGTCCAGTGAGTGACGGCGTGATGGAGTGATGCTGCAGCATGTTTGCTTTGCCCGCTAGGGTCACAATAAAGGTAATGAGGCCATTAAAGTGCAGCGATGAAAGTGAAGGGAAACAGGATGAGGTGAAGATGCTGGAGGAAGAGAAAACAGGGTGCAACGAGGAGCAAACTGACTCTGTTCCAGGTGGAGGAGGAGGAAGGCTTTAATGAAGAGCTCTCTGTGTACAGATTGGACTGGAAGCTGCGTTGCAATCGCAACACAGAAAATATGAATTTTCTGTGTCTCATTTATCAAGACAGTCACAATAACAAATAAGTTGATTTGTGATAAAAAAGACACTCCACTTGCATTAGTCTCACTCTGTGCTCACATCCACAAGGTTTTCATATTTCATTTTCACTGTCACGGGCTTCAGCTCTTTTCAGTGCAGAGAAATGTCGATGATACAAGACTCACTGCTGTGTCTGGTGTTTTAAAGAATCTGATCTATTGCCACAACCACAGTGCCTTAAATAAAAAGCTTAAATTCTGTAAGCAATAGGAGGACAGGACTGACATGAGCAGTAATAATTCACAGAGTGATGCAAGGGAACTAACAAGATGTGAGCGACTGAGGGTCAAACATAGCTCTGTTTAATGGCTTTCCGGAGGCTAAACTGAAGTCTGTTGTTGTGGTTCCAACCATTGTGGACTATGTGCGAGTCCGACACAACTGAGCAGCGGTTGCATTGGCCTGAGAGAACCTGGTGGGTGGTCTAAACAGCCTCGTCTTAACAGTCCTTCTTTCTCTCATTTATTTGCCTGACTTTATGGATTGGGGAGAGAAAAAGCCAGTGGCTTTGAAGATTTGGTGAGGACTCAGAAAGGGGTATGTGCTCAATACAAACAACAAGATATGCGTGTGTGTGTGTGTGTGTGTGTGTGTGTGTGTGTCTGTTTGTGTGTGTGGATTTCAGCTCCTGTTTGAAGTCTTCCACTCCACTCTGGCAATTACTTCCATCAAGGATTAGATGAGGGAGAGGGCAAAGAGGAGAGAGGAAGATGGAGAGAAGTGAGAGCCGAGAAGGGAGGCAGCAGATTCAGGGAGAGGACAGAGAAGGGAGAGAAGAGATTGAGGTCTCCACTGCAGTGAGTCGGTGAGTGTTTTAATTCCCTACAAAAGGAGGCTGTGCACACTCTAAATATGGGCGAGAAGACAACCTCTCAAATCATGGGAAGATCGCCGGTGCGGCTAAGCGCAGCCATTTCCTGGGCCCCAGAGACCAAAACGCTAGCAATTGTTGATGACCACCATAAGCTGGGTGCAACCACCATGCAGTTACTGCTGTTACAATAGTTAAAACATTGAGCTGAATTTCATACGTCTCTTTTATTTACATTTTTTTTTACCTTTTCTTAAATTCCAAAAAGCAAACCACGGTTTCATCAAAGCACTTTATAGTAGATATACGAGGAAACTATTCTTCGGATGGTAAGTTGTTTCTGCTGGCATCATTGTTTTGAGGATCATGAAATAATTAATATTGTATAATTGATTTTCATTGTCTGCATCACAACCTCTGATTCGCACGTTATTGGACTACTACCATGGATACATTAGGTTAAACAACTTTCTGTCAGCCTTACCTCTGGGATGTGGACGGTGTAAGGCTGCCCGTGGAAGACCGGCGCATTATCGTTTACGTCTCCAATCTGGATGTTGACCGTGTCTTTGACCACCTGAGGGAGGAAACGCCTTGGTAAAACTGATCCCAAGTCTTCTCCACAAGTGACTTGTCAGAGAGCTGCACTCAGTGAAAATGGGTACGAGCCACAACAAGCCAAGAATCAGAGTGGAAGAAAACAACAACAGGAAAACAGGGACAAGCGTGTGATAGATTACCCGCGGCGGGAGAGTAGGTTGAACGTCAGTATGTTTCAGTGACTAAAGAGTGAGACAGGTGTCAGAACGATTACATGTGAGGAAGAGAAAAATAAGGATGCGAATGAAAGCAAGGGACTGAAAGGGAGACGAGCTGAGGGAGAAGGTCTCTCTGTGACATTTGGTCAGGCGATATCAAGGTGTCAGCGTGTGACAGGAGGTGTCATAACTGTGATCACAGTGCAAATCTCTCTCTTACCTCTTGAATGTCGCTCACGTAGAACTCGACCTGCATCTCTGACTTGGTCTGTTGGAGACAGAGATCAGCATAAACACGCGGGGCAAAACAGCAGTGCACAAACGCAGTAAAAGACAAAGAAGAGCCACTCTGAACTCAAAACCCCTCCTTTTCCTCCCGCTGAAGAGTATTACACTTCTCACTGCTTTCATCATCTGATCATTTACATCCCATCTCCTCTTTTCAAAATTGTGCAGAGTGTCTCTTCTTCTATATAATTCTCTGGTTATGTAATGTGTAAGTGTGTGTGTGTGTGTGTGTGTGTGTGTGTGTGTGTGTGTGTGTGTGTGTGTGTGTTTGATTGGTGATCATACCTCACGGTCCAGCTGCTGTTGGAGCCAGACCACGCCAGTGTCTTTGTTCACAGAGAAATACCTCATGGCCTCTTCTCCTGAAACACCATACATGAGAGGTTCCCCCTCAGGATCAGTTGCCTTCAGCTGGGCCACTGAAGAACCTGCCAGACAGAGTCAGAGGTTAGGAGTCCCACAGGGTCAAAGGTCAGGGTCTGAAAAGACCTTGAATTGGTTATGTGACCTCATATTCACTAATCTAAAGAGCAATAGATTACAAATACACCGTGATTCTGTCGTTACCCTTGATGTCCCATTACTGACTGAGCTACATGAAAGGATATGGTACGCGTATAATAAACACTTGTATTATATGAAACATTATTGTTACCCGTTTGAATGTTAGTGTTAGAGCTGTTCTTCTCATTTAAGTGGACTAAAGGAAGAAAACAAGTTGACCTGCAGGGTCAGGGCAAAGATTGACGTTATAACAACTTGCTCCTCCACTAAACTTAAGTCATGAGGGTGCAGCAAGCTGCATTTTCATGTTAAGGATGAAGATGGCGTAACAACACACACTCGCAGCGCATACAAACACACTGGCCTGTGCGGGGGGAGAGAGGAAGAGGAAGGAAGGGTTTTTAATTGGAGCCGCAGTGGTTCATAGACTTCATTCGTCACAGACACCAGAGCTCAGACAGGCTGGCTAATCAAACCCAGAGGTGGAGCGCCATTAGGCCGGCTAACCCACCATGCTGGACGGATGTGTCAAGAAGGGCAAGGCGGAGGTTAGGAGGGGCATGGAAGACAGCATGGAGACCCCTCAGAGCAGAGGGTCAAGGCTCATTACTGTCCCGGGGAGAACGGCTTGGGGAGGGTCTGCTGATATCGATCACACACACAATGGACCCCAGCGGTTATGAATTTGTATCATATCTTCTATTGACTCACAGAACACTAACATACAACATACATAGAGCTAACATGAAGACACACATTTACAAGTACACCAAGTAGAGATAAACTGTAGTTCTGAAGACATTTCATTGACCTGGAGTCCTTACAACTAAATAGAAATAAGAGGGTGTTGAATATGAGTGGATGGACGAGAGACTAAATCCAGATCTCACTCACACACACACACACACACACACACACACACACACACACACACACACACACACACACACACTTTCCCTCCCTCCCTACAGGTACTCGGTCAGACAATAGAGGTTAAGCCAAACTAAATCAAGCCTGTCGCTTGAGCACCAAAATGCTTAACACAACGACCAATTAGGCTTCACAATCACACACCCCTCTAGGTTTATTAATACACCCCATTTTCCTATGAAAGGGTGGCAAAAATGACTAATTAATATAACGATTTATGAACTCCTCTCATTGCGTCTAATGAGATTTATGCAAATTCAGCTGCTTTCAATATGAGTTATAATTTGGTTGAAGACGGTGCAAATTGAGCATTTTACATCATAGTCATCAATAATAACGGATTTTTTTCCCTCCTCCTTCCGGCCCTCTCGACTGTGGAGGAATTGTCTGCTCCACACTCGAGCGAAGGATAACAAATGAATGATAACCAAATCATTTGAAACTTGAGACTATGTGTGAGAGTCACAATTGTGTGGAAGATTAACTTCTGCTGTGAAAAAAAAGAGAAACTAAGACCAAGCCATTAAGCATATGGGTTAGATTATCTAGCCCATGTGCTGGACTGGAGGCTAGAATACGTCTCCATCTGCTGAATCAGTCTACAGTGGAATATTATTCAGTTAAGATTACTGCACTATATGTATGAATTAACTCCAATTTCTATTCATCTCCTCCGATTGCGTTTCATTGGATTCATCAGTTTTTAAGCTTGCCTTAAGTAGCATGTCTTGACAAAGCATAATGGATGCAATACAGAAAAGAACTTACTTTGTACTCACAGACTTTGACATTTCTATGCTTGTGTGACTATGTTTGAATAAATAAAGAGGATGAAATGATCCTCAAATGAATGACAGAAAGATGAGGAAATTTGAGCTTTGGTGGCCTATCTGGTGTTTTTTTGGGTTGAGGCGTAATTGAATGTAACGATTAAAGTCAGGATTAGCTTTGGTGGAGGTCAATTTTAGTTTTAGGGTTGATATTTTGGTTGAGGGTTCTGGGAATATTCAGAATTGAAATGAGGTAAGGGTACAAATTATTGAGGGTCAATGTTGGTTAAAGCATTGCTGTAATCACAAATATAAAGTCTACTGTGCGTGTGTGTGTGTGTGTGTGTGTGTGTGTGTGTGTGTGTGTGTGTGTGTGTGTGTGTATTGTAGGTATCCTTGTAGTGCTCATGTGTAACACTGTGGCACCAAGCCCTTTCCCTGACAAATTATGCTATTTAGCAGCAAGTGATGCCAGTACTACTGTTATGAATGATACAGTGCACATTAACATTGTCCCTCCCCTTCTCCTCGACTCTAACACTGCTCTCATGACAAGAGCGATGGACTGGAGGGCCATCTCGCTACCTCACCTCTCTCTCCCCTATTGTCCCCTGAATACTGAGTCCGACAGTCAGGTCTAACCAGAACGACCACAGCAGAGCTAAATGTAACACACCAAGGTAAGCTAGAGACCCATGGGGGCCCAACCAGAACCCTTTAGAGATGTGTGGACTCCTGAGGGTTCAATATAAAGAAGAGACTCACTCTGTGGTATGAAGGATACCAGAATACACACAGTTTTACTCCAAACTCCAGTTGTGCTTCCAAATATTTCAAAATGAATTGAATGCATAGCAAATAATGCGTAAAATGTTTTAATTGATATACTAATGCAGCCGATATTGATGCGACTTCTAATATTAAATGGAAAGAGGCCAAAATAGAATACATAACTGGTTTACTGAAATGGTTCTACTTTGACGATACGCCAGGGGAAATCTAAAGAAAATATTGGAAGCATATAGGATTAAATGGGGGGAAAGCCAACAGCGTTGAGATATCGCCTTCACAAGAATGAGTCGGACATCCTGAGAAAGTAAAGCCTCCGGACACGGGCTGCACAGAGGCATACAAAATGAAGCATAGCAGAACGAGAGTTAATAGGAAAAGGTGCAGAGGAGGTGACTAAGTGACTAACTTTAGTAACAAATACAATGTATTACCAAAGTTAGAGTAGGACTTCTGCATTAAGTCAAAACATCATTGATTCACTGCGGCAGGGCTGAAAAACACGCGCTGTCATAAAACATAGAACACTGATGAAGCCTGGAGAGGCAGGAGACTGAAAGAAGAAAAGTAGGAGGACTTGCTAACCTACACACAGCAGCTGCCGTATGTTTTACTCAGCCCAATCTTTTAGGAAAAGCAAAGGAGCCAATGGGGGCACTAAATCAGCCGCTGGAGGACATCAATCCCTGCTGGATCGATGGGAGTCGCGCGTCTTAGACGGGGACTAGGCTCGGCCCGGCCCTGGGGCCTCAGGACGGAGAAAGAAAAAGAGGCAGTAGGCCAAAGCCCTGTTTATTATGTTTGTGACATCTTCAGGCCTCTCGTTCATCTGAGCGCTGATTCAGTGGGACAGGCACTGTCAGGACTGCAATTTCACGCATGTTGTGAATTATAGCTTTGATTTTTATGGTGCACAGAGGCTCAATGGGTATATGGGTTCAGTACACCATCTACCAAAAGAGCAGCAAAAAAAAAAAAAGAAGTAAAAGAAGATACCTTAAAGCGTAGTGGAGGGATGACCGACGGAGGAATCTTGATCTTTACCCGCTTCGTATAAATACTTGATGTGTTGTCTTGAGGCCGGGTCATCTAATCAGCAGGCTGATGAGTCAGTGTGATGCCGCTCATGTTACCACACTGTCTCTCCACTGACAAAGAGAGCCTTCAAACACATCAGCAACACCGAGTTGAAGCCTTGCTGCCTCCCATCAATCACTCATCAAAAAGTCACAGAGGCAACCCCGTCTCCAGCTCACTGGCAGCATGAGCTCAGTCAGAACATTGCATTTTGTCCCCTACTTTATAGTGCAGTGTTTGTCACTTTAAGGACGACCATGTGAGGAGAACAGAAGCTGTAATGGAAAGCCTTCACATCCGTCACACAGATGAGTTGAGATGATGGGAGCGTGACTGTAAACCTTTCATACTTCTCAGCAGCAGATCAGACCCGGGACAACAGGGAGCCCTTTAAACCACGTCCTGCTCTCTGACTTTGTGCCAGTACAACAAAATAGGTCAGTTTGTTATTCACCACTAGTACAGAGAGAGAGAGTGATTCCATGCACTGAAGGATCTATACAACGCACATAAACTTTACTTTTATTAAAATGAGAAACAGGGATGTGGCTGTTTACTGTAGCCATCACAGAGAACCGACAACGTAATGACTGAAGAGTGGAACTGTATGCTGCATATTTGTGTTGATCAGGTGGAATACACCTCTGCAGTCATATGCCCCCCCCCCCCCCCCCCCCCCCCCCTCCCTCCACTGTTCTCAGTCACTTTATGTGAAGCACTTTGATTTAGGAGTCAGATTCCATCATTGTTACTGGCTCATTCTTTTCGGAGATCTCTCGGGGGCACACACATTAACTTGCACCCTCACCTCCAGTCAAACACAGGACAAATTAAACCTCCTTCTTTGTCTTCACAAATAAGATGGAAAGGAGTGGAAATGAACTCATCCCCGCTTTCTTTGCCAGCGGTGCCGTGTGATGCGTTAATGTCTAGAAGATTCGGGCTTCTTCCGGGAAGCCAGTTGGATGAGGAAATAAACTGCGGCCAGAAACTTGAGTGCTTGGACCTCTATTTCCATACAAAGAGAGGTGTATTTGTGCAGGGGGCATATTTAATAGCGAAAAAGAAGGTGCATGCAGATTTAGTTTATGGGTTTTCTTTTGTTTTTTAGTTTATTTAGTATACAGTTTATTTCCCTGGAGGATGAAGACAGCCATGGAGAGTGCCGGTAAATTCTTTTCCTCAGGGAGGTCAATTAGACAGCCAGCAGTAACACAAAAAAAAGATGGAAAGAAGGAAAAAGCTCACTGATTATGTTTTCATGTCTGTGTGCCACAAAGAAACAAATGCAACATATTCTCAAACTGACACAGCTGCTGCAGATTAGTACAATTTACTTATCAAATAATGGGTATAAATTACAACTGTGCTTCTTCAAAAAGGGAGTTATGTTTGTCTGTTGGAACAAAGCTACTTTATCTCACAGGAATCCCTACATTTTAATAGCTCCTTTGAGACAAGACATTAAAAAAATATTCTATCTAATTTTCACTGGCCCTCTCTCCTTTGTGGTGTGTGTGAGCACATGAATGTGTGTGTGTGTGTGTGTGTGTGTGTGTGTGTGTGTGTGTGTGTGTGTGTGTGTGTGTGTGTGTGTGTGTGTGTGAGACATCAATAACCGTGATGGGGATGAGAGAGGAAGACAAATAGTGCCTGGAGTCTGGCTTTAAGTGACTCCTGTGTTTCAACAACACACAGCGCGAGAGTCCTTGGGAGGCCGTGTATTAATCCACCAGATTTATGACTAAATCTGTCACGGATGGGAGGAGAACACCCTCTGCCTTTCCTTTAGCCATTCCTGGGAGAAATACACACACATCCTAAATGTGTGCGTGTACGCGTGTCTACACAGCCTGCGTTCTCAGAAACGTAACATACACACTTTTTGTTTAAAAAAAATGTGAAAAACACAGATATGTGTAGGCAAACAATTACTGTATATACTGTACATTTAGTCTATATTCACTGCAAGTATCCATGGCTGTCTGAAAACAAAAGGTTTATGTATCTGTAGCTTACAAATCAAAAAACTTCGACCTTGTGAAAAAAAGACCAAAGCCAAGTCTGCATTCCGTTTAGTTCTGTTCTCCAAGCTTGCAGAAAGGGATTCCTGAAGCTGTACAATGTTATATGTCACTAGACACTATACTATGAATACCTTAAGTAAGAGTATACTGTAAAGGCAAAGATAACCTGCATGAAATACTACATCAGGTTATCAGAGTATATTGGGAGTCGACTCTGTTGTCCGGATAGGAATCGTTCATTTGCACCGCGTACGATGAGAGCGATTCAGCTCAGTCCAAAGTGAACTAAGGAGGACGACGCGTCTGATTGGCCGTCCGGCTCAGGAATTGGCTTTCTAATACACCCAAATGGTGAGATGATGAAAACGCCGAGTGACAAGGCTGTGACTAAGCAATCACATTGTGAAAGTCGGAGGACAGTGAAGGACATTAGCGGACAGTCATCCCACACATTGGTGAGGAGCGGCAGACCTGTCACTGCACATTCACACGCAGCGATCGCACAGGATAGCCCTTTGCTCTTGCCATTTTCTATTCCATCCCATCTCAGTATTGCTGCCCCCCCCCCCCCCCTCTCTCTCCCTCTCTTTTGTTTTTGTCATCCACTCGTCACGCTCCCTCCTGCTTGTGGAGGCCAGACAGAGGGACGCAGGCAGCATTGATAGGAGTGGACAGGTGGCTGTGTGCTACTGGGGCTTCTGGAGTGACGGCTGAGCCAGTCCGGACCGTCTTTGTCACAAAAGCAAACGGCCGCCCCAAACACACAAGCATCCACCCCAAACCGCTCCACTCCTGCCAACATGCCAACACGTCCATCAACACTGGCACCTCGCAACGCCTGCCCGATTCGTTCCTTTTCCGTCTTGCTCTTTTCATCCTACTTTGCTGCTCACCTCAGTTCTTAATCGCATTCTTATTCTTTTATTTGCCTTCTCTCTTCCAGCCTCCGTACTCTCCCTCTCTGCAGCAGTGGCCCGCTGCTGACCTCACCAGGGCTGACTATTACCTGAGAGTGAGCTAAATCATGGTCGGGTAATGGAACATGCCACCTTCATTGTGAAGCAACACACACACACACACTGAAACAAAAGCCTCTCCCTCTTGGCCTTTCCCCTTTCCTCTCCCGTTTACATGTTTATCATTTGGCCCGGGTGTTACTGAAATATAGGGCTGATGTTGTTTCTGTCAGCCCTGCGGATGTAGATGGGGATGTTGGGGAATGGCAGCAGCCGGGGCTGAGGCAACTCACAGTTGACCTCCAGCCCTGTTCGGCATTGGAAGGCAGAGTGTGGAGTATCGCCTCAGAAAACAAGGACTCCTTCTCTTGACAAATACCGCTAGAACAAATATGCCAGAGCTCAGAGAATCCGCAGTGGTTTCCCTGTTTTGGACGAGGGCGAGGAAAAGGGCAGAGACAATTTAATGTGACTGTACCTGCAGATTTGAACTGTTCATCAGGTTTATTGAAAAAATAAATGACAGCAATTTTAGAACAATGTACGGTCGGAGAGACCACGAAGCTGCCAAACGCATGTTCTTTAAAAAATGTACTAGATGTTAACCACATTACTCAAACATTGAACAGGCTGTATGTACACTACTATTTTATTTTCAGTGATAATACTACAGCTCCCAATCAGATTTAAATATCAGCCAATACCAAGTACCGATCCGATACCAGTGTATTAATAAGCTGCATGCCTCAAGACCATTCTTTTATGTGTAAGGCAACATCAGGCTCAACTTCAATATTGCCATCCTAACTTCAATAAATACATCAATATAAATTGCTAAAACTGAATTGTTATTTATTATTTAAATAATAAATTGTGCCCAAGCAACTTGAAAATAAAATCTTCAATCTTGCATAGAAAAGTAATTTCTTTAATCTCTCACCGTCATTGTTCTTCAGCAGCGCTCTGTTCCTGTGATGCATGAGCTCAGGTTTATTTTTCTTAACTCTGTTTTTTTTTTTAGGCAAGTGAAAAAACAAAAGCACTGGCCGGCTTTGATTGATTTGAATGGACAGGGAAAACCCTGTTGTTGCAGCAGGCGGTTCTCAAAGCAGATGTTGCCGCTTCAAATCAGAAGATCTTCTGTGGCAAAATGTGGAACCCTGATACCTTGTTAAAGTGGCCTCAAATGTCATTCAGAATTAGCATAACAATTGACTTGCCACCTTGGTTCAGTGGCCCACATCCACTCTCCATGTAGACTAGTGTCAAGCCGCCGCCGCCGCTGCTTTATTTCCCATTCCCTTTTTATAGACAGCTTCATGGTGGCACGTTGTGTGTTTTCTCAGCAGTCCATACGGTGAAACAGTTGTAGAATTGCACTGCGCTCCATACGCAACACTAGCACGCCCGATCCTGGTCTGGTCCAGCTCATCTCAGTGTAGCGGACTGACTGGCCAGGCCAGGCCAAGGCCAGCTGGACTTTATCTATATGGGCAGAGTCACTATTGCATCTCCATCTTCCTCATCTCACTCTCTCATGCCCATCTGCTGTGAAGCCCCTCTCACCCTCATCTCCCCCTCTGCCAATATCTCTTTGTGTGTGCATCACTTTCACATGCACAGTTTCTGCCAGCTCCCCATCATTTACTCTCTCTCTCTCTCTCTCTCTCTCTCTCTCTCTCTCTCTCACCCTTCTCCCTCCTATAGTACCTGCATCCCTGGCTCCTACCTTCTTCCTGTCATTTCTCCCTCTTTAAATCTCCCTCCCTTTCCATCCCTTATCACCGAAACGCTCAGCTGATAATGTGCTCAAGATGACCAGCAGAGGACTGCAATGCAGACATGCCAGAGTCTAAAGAGAGAGAGAGAGAGAGAGAGAGAGAGAGAGAGAGAGAGAGAGAGAGAGAGAGAGAGAGAGAGAGAGAGAGTGAGTTAAAGCGGATGGTTGGTTTGTTGTGTGTGTGTGTGTGTGTGTGTGTGTGTGTGTGTGTGTGTGTGTGTGTGTGTGTGTGTGTGTGTGTCTGTCTAGATTGTTTGCTACGTTGCTGCCTAAATCTGATGTCCGGCGTCCGCCATTACAGCATTTTTCATCCCGTAAAACGCCACACTCGTTTTATGGATTATAAATGAACTCATTATCTGAAGCGCTCATGAGCTTCAGGTCCTAATTAGCCAAAATTAATATGGTTTCCTGACAAAGACAATGGCACTGGCAAATTGGCAATTGACCTCCTTGGTCAATATGGAGAGAGGGACAGAGTGAAGCATTAAAGGGATAGTGTGTAAGTTTAAGTGGCATCTCGTTTGTGGCAGGTTGCAATCAACTAAAGAGCCCTCAGCTCAGCCTCAGCTCAGCTCAGCCTCAGCTCAGCCTCAGCTCAGCTCAGCCTCAGCTCAGCCTCAGCTCAGCTCAGCCTCAGCTCAGCTCAGCCTCAGCTCAGCCTCAGCTCAGCCTCAGCTCAGCTCAGCTCAGCCTCAGCTCAGCCTCAGCTCAGCCTCAGCTCAGCCCCTCCCTTTCAGAGTGAGTCGGAGAACTACGGTGGCCTACATGTAGAGAAAGGCGTCTAAAGGATTTTAGGACAACTAGAGAGTCTAATTATTCTGTTCTACATGACTCAATCATTGTTTTTAAAAACATATAAGATTTTAAAAACAAATTCATTCCGAACAGAATTGGAGGTTATTTATAATTTAGATATATTGATTCTAGAGCAGCAACAGTTATGTTTACAACAGCAAATTCACTGGATAAAGTCATTAATATCTCACTGGAAACAAATCAAAATGTTATTTATTCATCAACATTTTACGAGTTAAGTTTATGAAGAATGAAGGACACAGACATCCGTCACCATCAGTCCTCCCGTCTTCTGTCCATCTGGCTGCTTTGTCTCAGCGAACAGAAGTTTAGTAAAAACAACTTTTGTCCGATAGTTCATGCTGTGCTGGTGTAGACGTAGCGTGGCCGACTGAATTAGGTTTCACTTTCGTTTTACGTGTTCACAGATGTATTGATAAAGTATTGGCTTTTTACTCGCAAATATTGTATCGCACGTACAGCAACAAGCGCAGTCGGCATCAACTCGAGTATCATTCACTTCACCTCAGCTGCCTGCTCGCTCTTCCTGTGTATTGTTGTCCGTGTTTGTGTGTCTATGTGTGAAAAGCACCAGTAACGTCTGGGCTTATCAATGCTACGATCTTTAATTATTTAGCACCGGGGCTCGTTTAATACCGGGTTTTGTAAACGCATTCCCCACCTTCAGATAAGGTACAACGCGAAAGTCCAGCGTCTGTTCTGGGCTGCTGTAGAAACACGGCGGTGCAAGAGGACCCGCTCCCTGTGTAGACAGAAATGGCTTTTTCTAAGCTAAGGAAAACATGCTGAACATACTGACAGCAGAAACGCCTAGGATTTATTAGCAACTCCAACTTCTCACTGGAGACAAACTACCGCACAGACAAACGAATAGGGGAGGGGGGGGGGGGGGCAAAGACGACAGCAAGGCCTTTCTCATTCCTTAACACAAAAAAAGATATATGCTTCTGAGGACTGTTACATGTCAAACACCTTCTCAGCTGTGAGATAAGAGAGGAGCTAAATTATGACTAGTGTGCAAAACCACACACACACACACACACACACACACACACACACACACACACACACACACACAACTCCTTCTCAGCCCATCACTGCTCTACAGCTAACATGCATAGATTTAGAAGACACATTCTAAAGTGTCAAAAGAAAATATGGGCAAACACCAAATTGACAACACGTGCTTCTCTGCTGAAAAAGTAGCAGTATGCAGTAGCCTGCATCACCACAGCGAACGACGACATACCGGAAGCACCCAGAGAGAGAATAAGAGTGACATCACTGTCCACCAGAGAAAGCAAAGATCTAGACGCCAGAAAACAAAAGCAAACAGAGACTGGTCTGTAAATGAATCCTATCTGGCACCAGCATGCTGGCCTTTATGAGAACAAATGGAAGCTTTCAAGACAAGAACGACATAACCTTTCCTCACAGAATGCACACCAGCCTCAGACCAATGTTGATATTAGCCTCCAGGCGTCTGATATAAGCTGATTCAGCATTTCATCCAAACAATAATTCAAAGAGTTTAGCAAATTTGCTATTCTGGGACTGGTCATGGCTTAGTGGTAACTAAAACACACTTCAATTTAGAAACGCTGTTCTGTTACATCTCAGCTCTTGCTGCTGCAAAGAAAAAGAAGAAGCTATACAGCTAGTCTGGCCACTGGCCTAACACAATTCAGATAATGGCAGGAAACTACAGGACGGTGCGTAATATTAGAAATATACTTTGGGGGCGACTGGTTCGATCCTTGGCTGGGACGTGTTCTGAGTCGAAGTGTCCTTGAGCAAAAGACACTGTCCCCCTAGCGGCTCCCCGGGCGCCTGTCATGGGCAGTCCACTGCTCCCTGATACAGGGATAGGTCAAATGCAGAGACAGATTTCCCCCTTAATGGGATAAATATAGTATCATTTAAAAAAAAGAGATTAAATGGTTCTATCGCGGGTTCTTTCTCTCAGCAGTAAGTCATTTTCTAAGTAATATTCAGAACATTATGCATGTCCCAGTAGGAGATTTTTTTAGCTTTCAAGTCATCTCTAGTGATGTTTGAGATCCAACCCTCTGATTTTCAAAGACAATTAGGAGTTTTCCTTAACATTTCATTTTCGTGACAGGAAGAAGGTAGGAGGCCTCATCCAAACAATATATCTGTGCTTGAGTAACAACACTAGCTGTAGCATGCGTGTTCCAATGGGCACAGAGAGACGGGGGGGGGGGGGGGTTCATTCACACAAACACAGGCAGACAGACTGCAGACACACAAGCACTCCCCCTCCTCACCCCTACAGCTTCCCTGCGATGGAGCTGGGAGAGCTGGTCGCTGATGTGAAACATCAATTTCCAGGTTAGCTGCTCTGTGTGGCTCCGGCAGGTATCAGCCGTGACCCACCTGGGCCAGATAAGCAGCTGCAAGTAGCTGATCTGCCACCCAGCAAGGCACCTCGCAGTACTGGAGAATGGGGTAACGCGCACGCACGCACGCACGCACGCACACACACACACACACACACACACACACACACACATTAGTAAACAAATACTAAAATCTGAAACAATGAATTCAATTTGAAGTGAGAATGAAAACACAGCAAAACAAAAACAGTCTTTTTACATTTCCAGTAAATGTGGGGTTTGAAAATCACTAATTTCTCTAAATGAGGAGGAACTGCTGCAACTAAACCTAAGGACTCTCTCACACACACACACACACACACACACACACACACACACACACACACACACACACACAAAAGTGTAAACAACTGAACTCTGTGGCGATGCTGATAATGTGGGGTAGTGAAAAAAAAGATCTAGAATCACCATCATAAATATTGTTGTGTTCTCTTTGCGAGGAGACGGAGAGAGAGCGAGAGCATGCAGAATCATCACACACAGAAATACAGTCGACATTCAATTTGATTTGAGCCCGAGCGTCATTTGGAAGCCAAAAAGAGTGTTAGCTAAATGTGTATCGGTGTGTGTAAGCCCATCCTCAGCTGGTCAGGTAATCTAACCACCGCCACCATCACAGTGACGCCTGTCAGCTCAGTGCTGGGCGCCTTGGCAGCACTGCTCAACCTGGTGTCGCTCCACATTCCCACAGACATCTTCAATTAACTTTTACAACCCAGAGAAATATCTCTCTCTCACACACACACACACACACACACACACACACACACACACACACACACACACACACACACACGCCAGCCTGAAGCTATCCAACACGCTTCCCCCCTCTTTGTCTCCGTCTGTCGGTAGTCTCTAATAGAGTCTCACAAACGAGGGGACCTCTGGAGCCTTGACTGATTGATTGTTGAAAATATACTTTCAGTTTTAAACGTTCTGTATACTACTAGTACATACATTTAAAGCTTTGTGTGATTTGAAGGACTATCACAAGACAAACAGATTTGGAGCGTAATAAAATGGTGGGGGTCCTGTGTAGAAACACAAAAACAAAGTGCATCGCTGAATAGAAGTGCATATGTTTGGATATAAATACATTTTTCACGTGAGTGTGAATCAATCTTCTCGCAAAGATTGTGGACGAGGTCTTTGGGTGTTACATCGACACATCTGCAGGAACTGTACAGATTGAGTGGTGGAGAGAAACTAAGAACATCTGGTCGAGACTGTACACAACATTTTCAGCAAAGCTATGAGGTCATTGTAACTTAAGCGCTTCATTTCTGTTCTGAAGGATCTGAAAGCTTGGTGTTGGTCTAAAATAGCTTCGGTCTAAAATAAATAGGTCTTAACGGCAGTTAAATGTTAGTATGAACGTGCATTTGAACACTTATCGCTGCTCTTTTAGTCATTAAATCAGTCTTACATAAGTGCACAGGTTTGGCGAAGAGCTTATTGGTGATTGGATGAATGCTTTGCTTTGTTACACCCCCCTTACGTCAGGCCAGGAATAATGGTATGAATATAAAAACTTGGCCAATATTAAAACTAAATCTATTTTGCTTGTGTGCCCTCTTCCTGTCCCCACTACCCTTTCCAAATTGGTATAACCTTCCTTTGTTTTTACCCATCTCTCAAAATGTTTGAGCATGCTGTTGATAACAGCAATAGTGTCTCAGGCTTCCTGAACACAATCACCGTGTAAAATGATCCATTAAGTCCTGTTATGTTATTATGTTTGTCTTAAGACACGTCAACTATAGAAATTAGACAAATCAAGCTGTTTAAATGTCAATTACAAAACGTGTAATGAGGTTTTCCTGTTAGCAGCTGAGTGACCTGACGTGTTCTGCCTATTTTGTTTAGAACATAATTGAAACATATGAAGTTGAATCATTTTCTTACACCACTGCCTGCAACAATATGCAACAATATTATTTATTAAAATAAACGTTTTCTTCAGTGCAGGCAGAAAAGACTGAAAGTCAGATAGCTAGCTAAGACGATCAGGGACCAGTGAGGATATTAAAATGATGTACGAGTAGGAGCAGGATGCTTAGCATTCGTGGAAACTCAGAAGCAATGTTGCAATGAGAGGCCAGAGTGTTGCGAGTGTTTGCAATGGCCGTAATAACACTAACACATCACGTGCTGGGTAAGTGCTGACAATATAGCGCAGCACAGCGTCATGATGGATGGTGTGTTTGCAGACACCACTGAACCGTGGACCCCATTATTTCCTGGGGGAGGAAGGGGGGAGCAAGGCACCACGGGGAGAGATAAGGGATGATGGACTAAACCAAAACAGGAGGTCCCTCGTGCATTATTGGGAAACCGTTGTGGGAGTCAATGCAGCAGCTCAGTGACAGCAGAGAGCTGTCGCGGGAGGTAAGAAGATCAAGTGTATCCCCTTCCTAAAGTGTGTGTGTGTGTGTGTGTGTGTGTGTGTGTGTGTGTGTGTGGGGGGGGGGGGGGGGGGGGGGGGGGGGAGACGCTTCAAATGGAGAGAAAAACTTCCAGTCATTAAGAATATCTCCGGGTCATGTTGGGACTCATCTCCCGCTAAGATCAGGTGGTTCAAACCGCAACAGGAAGGAATGCTTCACTTCTGCAGCTGGTAGATAGGATTTATAAAACTAAGACACACACACACACACACACACACACACACACACACACATTTGCTCTCAGTGTCATGCACACAGCGGGTCCGCCAACTCAAACTCATAAACGGTGACAGATACAAGAGCAGTTGCCAGAGATGCAGAAAGGACACACACACGTCGCATTCAAATCTGGCTAAATGAGGGCTGAGAGCGGGAGCAGAAACAGACCTCAGAGCTGCCCTGAACACAGCCGGACATGAACAAATATCTAGAGCACGAGCCGGGCCTGGATACCAGCCAACAACCCAAAGACATCGACTCAACTCTCAGAGGAACTGGCCTCTCTCTGTCTCCTGACGACTCCCTGATTACCCTTTCATTTTATCACTGCTCATCTTTCTTTATTTCCATTTTTGTGCTTCCATTTCTACTCTGGAGAGGCAAAGGACAGGCAGGGTATTCTTGGATGTCTTCTAGTCTTCTGCGAAACAATCTGCCGTTGTTGTGAGGTAATTTTAGATAATTAAAATGTCAAAAAACAGAAATGAAAGGTTCCCACTTATTCAGAAGGGTTTAGACCTTGTTTCCTGATAAAGAAAACAAAAAGGTTGAGGGGGAAGCGAAGGGATGTTGCAGATTTATATTAAAGCATTTGAAGGATAACAATTCTCTTCCTCCTTCTCTGTTTGTTTGTCTTGTCTTGTGTTTACATGTCAGATGGGATGGGTGAGGACCCTTTTTTGCTTTTTTGATTATATTTGTTTGACAAACCTATTCAGAATATCACCTTGAAGATCTTTCTTAAACCAAATTATTAACTTTTCTCATTTAATTTCCCATAATATCTAAATGTGTTTTATATTTTGGATCCCTGCTTTCATTAAAACTGTGGTGTGTTGGAGAGTCACATTGTAATGTCAAATTCTCATTAGATTACGAGAAGTTTGTACGTTACATCATGCATGTAGTTGGAGGAACAGGCGTTATTTAAATAATGGCCATGTAGTTTAAGTACACATATAAACTTAAATGTACTTCTACTAAAATACTACCATTAGTCATGATCATCATTGCTTTCCCAAAAATACCAAATGCTACAATAGAACATTTGCCTTGCTGTCATTAAGTGTCTTAATGTTTGTTTTGTGAAACATCTAATGCTGTAGGTGCATTACTGACAACAATTCAACTGGCATGGTGGACTACACACTGATGAATCATGGGATATTTTTTGCTCTGAAACAGTAACATTGTGCAGTTTTGTAGTTTGGTTTGCTTTACTTCTTCATTAAGGGTCAGTGTTCTGTGCATGGATGTTTTCCAGTTCACACATTCACACCTGAAACACAGTCATTTAACACAGGGGTTAAATGACTGTGTACTGTATGTGGCGCGTGGGCCACATTCTTAGAGGGAGCGCTTTCATTACAATTCTCAAATCTGGATACATATTTAGTTCACATACCTGATGTCAGTACATGTTTGCACGTGCAATATCTTAAATATCATACTTTGGGTCAGAGTGAAAGGAGAATTAGCACATGGTGGAAGGGACAACAATGTGAGTTGATGGTAAACCGTTCAGTTGTAGTGCTAAAGAGGGGTTTTAATCTGAACTGTGTTTACAGCTAGTTAATGAAGCAGTGCTTGGGTCTCCTCCACTGTGCTGTTTAAATCAGCACCAGGAGAGTCAGCCCGGTAAGGAGGCCGTTCTCTCCAACCTGGCCAATCATTTGATGAGCAGCAAAACAGATCCGAGTGCTCTTATCTCCAGTGTCACTAACGGGGAGTCAAATATGGACTCCACAATACCAAACACAAAAACCTCTTGAGCAGGAGAAAAGCCTGAGCTTTAAAGCAGCATTCATGTTCTTCCTGTAGTCTTTGAAAGCAGACGTTACTGTTTTCAATGTTACGTCAAAGCTTTTTTCACTGGTGTAGAAACACTGTTCCTGTCACAATACAAACACAAAATGTTCGTTCATATTAGCAAAAGCACGGGAAATCCTAAACCGACATTTTGAGGTTCACTCAAAATTTGCAATGACCTGAGAGCGGAGAGTAAAGGCCGAAATGCCAAGAAACTTATCTCCAAACAAACAAAAGAGGGCAATTTGCACACTTCAACCTTTATACTTCTTCCACAATGCAGTAACATTTAGTCAAAGGAGGACTTTGGAATTTGTCAATTAATACGCATCATTAAGAGAATTGAGAGGTCTTAGAGTAATATATATATATATATATATATATATATAAAAATCCGTTCTGCTGCGAGATTGTCCGACACAGTTTCTATAATCGGGAAGCATTGGTCCTATTAAGATCAAGGAGCATTTACACTCAAACACCATCAATCTACAGTAACTATAGCAATAGTTATGAATATGGCTTTGTTTACAAGTGCAGCCAACATACCGGTAGTCAATACACTAATTCAGAAAGCTGTGAAAGAGAGAGTGTCCTGAGGACGGAGTGTTGACAAGCCATAGTTAATGTAAAGTGCGCCAGGCAGCTGACAGTGGGGAATTGGCTGGGGAGAGAGAGTACACAGACATTATCAACAAGTTTAGGGGAAGGCTCTAATAAGTTGTTCCTTGGGGCTACTTCCTGCTCCTTAATTATTATTGAATTAAGAACGCCACGGAGCTAATTAAAAGTGCAAGGTATTTACTGTGGCAGTAGAACGTGAGGGAGCAGCGGAGAGCGAGTGAAAAAGAAAAAGGAGAGCAAAAGGAGTTAAGACAGAAGGTAGACATTTTAATGGTTTTAACTGTCATAGTACTGGCACATAAAGCTGAGAATCTACATATTTAATGCACAGGATTAAAAATGGCTTAAAAACATTGTCCCAGCCTCTGGAGTCATGTTCCCTGCTGGTATTATATATAAATATACTGTAAAAAAGAGCCTATTTGACTGAAATCTTTGTCTGAATTAATGAATCATGTAACAAATACTGCCAGAAGCTTCTCTCCTAAATTTGAACGTATACAATAACTTATCCCGTGTAAATTAAAACACTTATCTTAATAACGTTAGCCTAAGCCAAACTTTTAAATGTAATCAGACAGCGAGGCCGTATGCTAGATTGGCACAAACTAAAAGACGTACACAAACCGTCCCAGCAGAGTGTGGAAGTTTCTTATTTTGAACAAATGTTGTGTTCTTCCCACAAGTTAATTACTCAGTAGAGAGCTTAATCTGCCGAATCAGGGCAAAGTGGATTAGGAGATGAGAGCGTTTAATCAAAGTGTTCTCTCGGTCTAATTACACATCCCATTTCCTGACACAACACGCACTGTTATCTGCCACTGCAGTTAAACATCAGCTCCTCTGTTTAGCTGCCCCCCCTAAGAGTGAACGATCCCACCGCCTGGATGTGACCAAAATGCATGAAACATAATCACATGCATACATACTCACACTAAATGGACATACATACACACACATACAGCTATGCAGACAATGTACATGAATGAGAATTTTGATCTAAACACCATGAAATATTCCTCTTGCAAATATTGAGATAAATCATAAGAGGCACCGTATCACCGCAGTGTACAGCAGCCCTCCATTGCAGCCTAATCACACATCATTTATACCAGAGGGGACTGCAGACTCCTCTTTAGTTCAGCCTCATGCGTGCATCAAACTGAGGGTGTTGTGTTCCTGCATGAGAGACGATGAAGACTGTAATGTACTCAGTGGTAAAGGACAGTATATATATATACACACTATACATATATAGTGAGGTGCCTTCTCCCATTGCATTACACGTACTTCGACAGCACACAGCTGTGCAGCATCTTTGAAACACCATGTGCCGGTTCCTGAAACAAACCCCTTGCTGGTGAGAGGCTGGAGCCTTAGATCAAATATACATGCTGTTTGGATGCGTTCTCTCATCTCTCTGATAAATAATCACGCGCTCCTGCCTGCCTTACGGAGCGGAGGCTACTGGCTCGGAGGCCATGAGCTTAAGTCACTGATCTGCTGCCTGACCAAGGCCAGATAGTGGTGTGAATAAGTGTACACATGCATTTCAGGCCAGTTTTAACTGAAGGCGGTCTGCATTGCTCATCTCCATAAAATGGTATCATGGTCCTTTCTGTGCATGTGTCAGTCCATTGCTTGTTGCACAGACTGGTTCTTGGTATTAGCTCACACAACCTGCTCATGTGAACCCTACGCTGTAACATCACCGCCAGGACTGAGCCCAACAACCTCCATGGTAACTAAATGCAACCAATCGGAGTGGCTGTGGAAACCCGAGCACTGGGCTCAAGTCCTGCAGTTTGGCAGGTGCTCATTTATGTTCATCAAATGTGCGGTAAAATAACAGTCTAATGAAGAACAGAGGAAAGTGAGAATTTCTGAATACGATTAAGCCGCCTTCATTGTGCCCTGAAAGCACAGTTTAACAATCCTTTATTCTTTGCACAGTCTTTGCACTGAACCTTGAGATGAGAAAATATGTATTTTCAATCTACCCTTTATTCAAATCAAGAGTAAGAGCAATGTCAGCATTGAAATTGCTGCCGGGCTACTCTATTAAATCAGTGTGCTGGATGATAAGTAATCTGGAGTTTTTGTGTGAGGGTGTTTGTGGTGAAACGGAACATCTCAATATTCTCAACCATGTCACATCCTCTACTCCCAAAACACACACACACACACACACACACACACACACACACACACACACACACACACCGGCCTGAGTGTGTGTCTATGTGTTCATGAATTGGAGGGCCTCCTAGACGAGGACATCTGCTGAGCTAATAAACAATAATCTTGACAAATTGTCACTGTCCGATCACTCAGCCCGCCCTCATAATCACACCACTGAAGAAGTCATCAAAGGCTGAGCCAGGGACATGACTGACAGCTCTCTGGACCGGTGGAAGGCGTTGCTGGACCGAAGCCCAGCTGCCTCTGAGGAGAGGACACGATGATTCATGGCCAGAGGGCAACCTGGACAGAGTGGTTAGGGAAATTAGCAACGCCACCCCACCAGCACATGCGTGCCCTTCACTGGTTAGAGCACAAGCGGAATGAAGAATTAGCTTTCTGCCACAAACTGCTGGGGTCATGATGATGATGATGATTCATGGTAGGCTCAGTGGGATACCGTACCTCTTCCTGGCTGCAGTACACAACTACGATGATGATGGAGTTGGCGCTGAAGGCGACGGTGACTGGGATAGGCTTAGTGTTGCATTTGAACTTTAATGACCCCAAGAAAAAGTGTGAAAAAGGAAAACACTATAGGTCGTCTGTGCCTGAGAGGGCGTAGACAAGGATAAGCCAACACTCGATGACTCAGTCTAGTACTGACAGAGTGTAAAGGTCATGTGATTAAAAAAAAAAAAACTTCGAGAAAATCAATCCGATATAAAGGATTTTAATTCCAAGCCACTGACACCCTCAGAGATGATGAAAAGCCAGACATCCTCAAATTGCCCTGTCAATCACTGCAACCAACAAAAAATGACAAAAAAATAAATAAGAGGGGGGGATGATAAATCCAGGATGCACAAACCGCCAACAGCAGTGGGACACAACATGTAAGCGTATAGTAACATGGAAGATATCACATCTGGAAGAACTCTTTCATCCAGACATCAACACCAGGAAGAGGAACATCCAAAGCATCCCAGGAGTCTTTTGTGTCAGCTATAGTACAGTATATTATAGAAAAGCTCTCAGGCTCTGGAGCTTCCTTCTCATCACACACACAGAAACGCATACAAGCGTCCTGCTAGAGACATCACTGTCAGTGCCTTTCTTGACGTCTCTCTTTACTTTTTGTTTTCACTTTCTCGGTTTATATTCAAGTGACACGAGGACAGACCATTTCTGTGCAGTAAACAGGATGACAAAGGCAATCCGCAAAGACAGCTTTACTGTACTTTCTTTAGACAACGTGGATACATCAAACACAACGTGCTGGCACTCCACAGAGACTCACCGACAGGCATATCTTCATAGATGAGCAGGTAGGTCGAGAAGAAGTAGTTCAGGAAGCGTGGAGGCTGGTTGGAGCCTGTGATGAAGACAGAAGGGAAAAATTAAAATGATGTCAATAAAACTATTGATTTAGATTAGTGTTCTGATTACATTGTTAAAGGGATAAACTGTTAGATTTTCTTATAAATGATCTCCATTATGACAATCATGTGTATACCCTGATAGTGTACTCGCTTATTTACTACTCTACTACTACTACTACTACTACTACTACTACTACTACTAGGTTTTTTACACTCAGCAGCAGAAGCAGCAGTCAGAGCCGTGTACTCAAGCAGCATCTGTCAAGTGATCATTGGGAAATATATACGTGCAAAAACCTTCCTGCAATGAGCACTAAAACAGAAACATGCCTTAATGCTGATGCCAGTGCACACAGCCTTGTTCTATTGTTTATTTTATAGACTGTTTTCACACTGCTTTCCAAAGAAAGCATGCCCACCCCACCCCTCCACAAAAGGGGGCTGCAGCAAATATATTCAGTTCATGACACTGAATGAGTGCCTGGAGCAAATGTATTCAGTATAAGACAGTGTGTGACATCTGGGGGCTGACATGTTGAGGAAAAATAAAGATCCAGCAGCATGTTTGGAAGTTTTCAAAGGTGAAAATGTCAACAGTAAAGTAATGACAGAAGTTAATAGAGAACTTCACATATCGTTTACTTTCAGTTCATTTTCTACGAGCTACCGTCAGCTGTTCCTATTGCAGCCTGTGTACCTCTGAATGCAGTACAGGTATTGGAATGTAAAAAAATGGGTCGATGATTAGTCAATACACACACACACACACACACACACACACACACACACACACACACACACACACACACACACACACACACACACACACACACACACACACACACGCAGCAGGGGACAGATATGACAACTGCCAAAAATCTAAAATGGGAAGAAGACAGAGTCTTTGTTAGACATAGCTCTGCAGCACATCAATCACTCAGCAGGGACAGATATCTGACCTTCAATAACAACTGTAACATCCCCCATGCACTTATATTCTGATCAAATGCAGCTACACCTTACACAGTGCATCTCATTTCATAGATAACCACTTTCAAAAATACATAGCAGCCAATACCAAACATCGTAAGCAGAGAACATCAATGGCACACAGTGCATTATGCTGATGTCAGTTTGAAACATTATTTTCATGCTTTTACATAAATGGCGTGTTTACATGGTTCGTCTGTAGGGTCATTCGTGTCTCCATTGTCCATGAAAACAATTCAACATCATGGTCAAAAAAGTGAGCTCTTCACAAATGAATAAATAAAGGTTAAAAACGTATAACTTGTATATCTTTGAAGTACGAGTATATTTGTACAAAATAAAATTGAATATCCTTTGATTACAACGCTACACTTCTGAGGGCCTGTTCAGGGGTTAACAGTGTGCCGTGTTATAGTCGTGGGTTTAGTTCTGTGGTGTCAGAAGGCAGCGTGACACGAGCGCTTTTGTTGGGAAGATCAGGGAACAAAGCTGATGGTCTTTGATCAGCTGAGCTGTGCGGCAGACCAGAGACACTGCAGCGAGGGAAGGGGAGCCCGGTCCGTTTGAAGTGAGAACACTCGACAGAGGGAATCGCTGCTTTGAAACTGGGAGCTTCTCGTTCAGTCATGTGCCCGCCTGTGCGGAAGAAGATCTGTATCTCTGGCTTGCCAGTGTGGCTTTTGGCGGGTGCCAAGAACATGGAGCGTGCTTCACTGGATAGGAGGTGAGGAGGAGGACGGTTAACAAGCTCCTGTCCATACCTGTGGTGTGTAATTACTGCGGGGCACCGATGCAGATAGATTACTGCCACAAAATAATCACAGCAATGATCATCAATCCAATTTGACGGATCAGGGAAGTGATGCTTAAAAAGGAGCGCTGGGTCAGTGTGCTAATGGGGTCGTAACAGGGAGGGGGGGGGGGAGGGAGGGAGGAAGAAAGCCGGTATATTGAAAGCAAACACAAGGTGAGAGGTGAGAGCGAGAGGCTGGAGGACTCCAGAGATATAAAAAAAAGCCTTGATAAACTCGTTGTGCTTGATGGAAAGAGGTTGTGGCATTCACTTAATAACTTTCCCGCTGCTTCAGCGCTGTGTGTGATTGGACGTGTCTCCTGTCTGTCACTGTGAGACAGTTACCGGGACTTTACACAACGTAGACGCTCGCTCTCTAGATCGCCATCTCTCTCACGCCCTCACAGAGACACTCAAATATTTTATAGCAGTTCTTGGGCCAGACAATAATGTGAGACATTATGTAAAGGCAGTGTTTGAAGAGTGAAGTAATGACGGTGATAAAAATGTGTAAAAATACATAGACCATAGACAGGACTGAAAGGAACAGGTGTACAAGTCAAGAAAAGGAAAGGGAATACATCAAGTGTAGAACGTAAGTGACAGAAAATCCTTTCAGGCAGTTAATAACGAAGAACTGAGAGAGAAGTGGGAGAGGTGCTGTACTGTTAAACACTTTAAAATTCTGCTATCCAATCTCTGCCTCTCTTACTGCGGACTACCAGTATTCATATTTTACCAAGTCACTGATAAAAGACATTAGGAAAACCATAAGTATTCATAAGACCGAATTGACTGACTAACATAAAGTAGTTTTATAGTTACATGTTGATGCCACAGTGATATTTTTAAACTTGTATTCCTCTTTTCAGTGGAAAGCTTGGCTGGCTGAACATACTCCTTCAATTATTCAGCTTCCAATTCACACGGTTGCTCTTATTCACAAAAATAGCTGGCGAGTAGAACCGCCGTCCTCTGCTTCTTTCCACTGAGAAGCTACACTGGTGAACATTCAATAGAAAGGTATTCACTGAGCCAGGAATTCATGGTCGTTGTATAAATGATGCAGCATCATTGTGGATTTAAATACAAGTCAGGAGGACTCACCTTCACAGACAGAGTGGAGGATGAGAAAGGGAAGGAGGAGCTTGGCAAAGGTCATCCTGCCGCCTAAACCCACACTCCACGACATCACCAGCACCTGATGAAGCAAACACACGATACTGTACAGTCACACAATTATTTCTGTGAGCCGATTATCACCACACTGCAGTTTGAGTCTAGCCACATAATGTCCAAAGGCATTTCAGCTCCTTTATGTTCGGTGATTACTGTGTAAGTGAGTAGGAGACGCGATCAGCGTAATTAGGGGACAGAAAAAGGATGCGCCACACAGCATGCTTCAAGCAGGTGTTGTGCGTCTGCCTGAGGGTTTGGGTGTTAATGAGGGGAAATTCACACACAGCAGCAGCAGCTCATTTACAGTAGAGTGCTCACTATTTAATAGCCATCAAGACGTTGCACAAAATAAATAATGGAATTATTACCTTCACCCATATCTATCCAGATTCATTTTGTTATGTCTGATTCCAGTGAGGAACATGCCATCTTAACCTAGAGACTATTCTCACAGAGAAGTACAGAGGACTGATGGTCGTCTGAAGCTCAATATCAGCACAACCACTGAGCTTGCGGTGGGTACCCAGAGGAACAGGATGTTGTCACCTGGTTACCACCCAGGGAGAGGAAGAGAAGAGGGTCTACTCGTACACGGGGCCGTACATTTAGACAGTGCAGGCGGTGTGGTTGCGCTAGGGCCCGTGGGGTCAAGGGGCCCTTAGAGAGAACGGGCCCTCCAACAGTGTGTCGGGTGGAGAAACTTGGAAAAATTCAGATTGCTACCTCAGAAAAAAGCCTGCGCTCAAAGATCATGTGACAAGATGTTATAGGAAGTAGCTAGTTCAGGCGCAAAGACTGCAAACTGAACCCTTCTGTAAGAGGCAGACAGTAACAGGGGCCCGTCGTAACTACCTCAAGCCAAAGCTCATGCAAGTACCTTGAGGGCCAGATCAGTAAAGAACTGGACTGGACCCACTACATGAGGACAGAGCAGACAGATCCTTCAGTGTGTGTTTAGAGGCGTTTACTGTCGATGTTGCTGGACAGCAAAGACATGCCTCTTAACTGTAAATTGCTGCACAGCTTTATCAGTGGCTGCATCTTTAACTTGCAGGTATTCTGAGGAAAGGTAAACACTCTTTAGGGCCGACATGTTGAGAATCCTCTCTGCCCCCCCTATCATTTGTTCCCTCTCTTTGCACCGTCATCACTTGTCCCGGCTAGGCATCACTGGTCGGCCAACTCATCCAGTGTCAATTTAATTTTGAAGGGTTATCTTTCTAAATTCTCGTTCTCCCCAAAGCCCACTGTGTTTCAGCTCACGTTAAAACTCCTTGCCCTTCAGGAATCTGATGGCAAAATAAAGCTGAATAAACTACAGAAAGTAGTGCGAGATGCAATAAAATACAATACACTCACTGCTTTGTGTTGCCGCTGGCTGTCGTGTTGCTGCCAGACATATACAATCAATTCATATGGATTCAATTCAGACAAAAGCAGCTCAAATTTACAGGTGAGTGAGAAAGGCGTGCAAATTAAAGAACTGGGGGGTCATTGTTTATTGTATGCGTCTGTGTCTGTGCGCTTATATCAGTTTTGCATGTGTGTCAGTTTGAATAGGCACATTTGTTTTCATTTGGATTCTCGTTTCCTCAGCATTATTGCATTTCAATTTCTGTAACAATCCAACCTACATGGCTATGTCTGCTCCTTCTTTTTTTAAACTTTATTCCTTCCTCATTTCCTTTTCCCTTCCTTCTTTATTTGCTTATTCACTTTCATTCATCTCTCTTACCGGGCCCTGAAGACCTCTTCTCCCCTCTCACACTCTTTCCTCCCTCATTGTCGTGGTGCTCTAGTAAAAGGCTATTATCTCGACTCAGTGTGAAGCTCAGCTAGAGAGCGGACGACAACGGCCTAAACAGATTACACATTTCCGTAACATATCCTTTCCTTTTCCACCTAATCATTTCCTACCGTTTTTATCAATACCACACCTGAGGTAGCATGACTTGGATACCCTGGAGCACTTTAAAAAGCCAAGTGTACTGACACACCGTTAATCAAAGCCAGTAACAGAAAGCTACAAGACCTGAGGGGAGAACTCGGTGTTTCCCGTGTTCTTCTTTGATGCTCGGTTAGGGTTGATCAGTCTGAATGAGGACAATCAATAAAGCCCATTCCCAGCTCTCCACTCTGAACAAAAATGAATAATCGCACAGAGTAGCGAACAAGCTCTTCAAGTCTTCTTCTTGTCCTGTTTTTATTTATTATTTTTAATCCCCTTGTTGAATGAAAACATGTGTCATTGAAGTTATTTTCTCTGCATTCTACAGAACCCGGTTGATCTTCTTAGGGGAACCAGAAATGCCCACAAAGTCCATCGTTGCAAGATCTGGTACAATCTGATGTTAATCTGATAGTGGTACCGAGAATCCGTCATCATTGTTCGTGTCCCTGTTCAAGTATAACATGTAGAAAGGTGCTTAATGAACTTTACAATGGACCCCCCCCCCCCCCTCACAGATCTAACCCTTCATCCAAATGCTGAAGGACGCTTCAGAGATGACGAACGGGTGGATGTGAATGATGGATACCAGTTAAGACGGACACGTTGGGTTTAAGAGCTGAGGCGGGCGTGAAAAATAAAAGCAGTTCTCCTGCAGCATCCAGCTCTCCGGCCTCACCAGAGGATGTAAAAGAATTCAATATTAATCATTCTCACAGAGAAAGCGCCCCCATAAAGTTGCAGATGCTTTGTAGTACAACTAGAGCACCAGGTCATCCTGTTTATGTAACCTGGATGGTGCATGTAACTGTCACAGCCTGGCTGTGGCATAAGCAAAGTAAGCAGCTGCTAAGGATCCTGCTCTGGGCAAATTACACACCTCAAGTTTTTCCATAAATAACTTACGGTGGGTAATATTTAATGCATGTTTTATTCTTTCATTATTTGTTCTCAGCACTAAGAAACTGTGCTGTACATCATTTAAGTTGTACCAGGTTCATTCATTGTGTTTCTTGTCTCTCCTTTGATCTGCAAAGCACACAGTTCATTTGAAACCTGCTGACCAGCTGTTTTTTAGTGCAGCGTTTACCTAACTTTAAGGGTCAGTTCACCCAAATAACCAACAGTCATTTCCCAACATTCCCCTGGGTACTTTACCAGACAGACACATGTAGTTCGGCACAAGTTTTCAGAGATCTGTTGCAAATACAATTTAAGCAGAATTTAATTTGTAATGCTCAATGCATTGAAAAATGCTTTTTGAAAAAGTCAACAGCTACAAATCTTAATCAACTGATTAACGGTGTGTCAGTACACTTGGCTTTTTAAAGTGCTCCAGGGTATCCAAGTCATGCTACCTCAGGTGTGGTATTGATAAAAACGGTAGGAAATGATTAGGTGGAAAAGGAAAGGATATGTTATTATTGGAAACACATTTTGTATTGAAGGTTTAAGACTGTCCAGAGCAGGGCCGTGGATTATCTGCAGTAAACAGGACATTGTTTTGAAAGGAAGACTTTTCAGTCTTCTCTAAACAGAATTCTCTAAATATCATTTCTCACTATTTTGAGCACCATTAAACAAATTCCTATTGAACTCAACTGTGGAAAAAAATCACTGCTGCAGATATTACAGGTCAGAATCAGTCTGGAACTACCTGCATGGTTAGATACTCTGAGGGCGAAGTGGAAAAAATATGTTCTTTGTGACTTCTCCAGTATTCATAATCACGCCGTTATGTTTTAGTAGCTCTTGAAATATAAGAGGATGTGGTATGGTAATTAGTTTCTTCTATACATGTTTCGACATGGCTGCCTCAGGCTACTGTGTGACCATATAATGTGCTGTTTATGGGTACCACTGCAATCACTTCAGCAACAATTTGGTGGAGGAAGAGTGGGAAAGTGGGGGGTTCTCATCCTATGCTTAGCACCCCAAGAACAGCTCCATAGGGAAAAGCAACTAGTTCAAAATACACTTTCTATGAGCCATACTTAAACTGCAGCAAATTCCCCACAATATTCAAGTCAATTTTGACAAGATGAATTCAAGCAAGGTCAGGTAAAACATATAACTGACGACACCCATAATAAATAAGAGCATTTTGTGCTGCTCAAATGAGCAGAATTGAAAACACAGGCCTGTTTAACGTCTTTAGAAACTTCACGGATGCAAACAAACAGAGCAGTGTCGGAGTGATGGCGTTTAATATTCAGATAATAGACGGTGGAGGAATGGCATCGAGCAGACGGATGAAATTAAATG
The DNA here is from genome assembly GCF_023349555.1 of Cebidichthys violaceus. Classification (NCBI taxonomy): domain Eukaryota; kingdom Metazoa; phylum Chordata; class Actinopteri; order Perciformes; family Stichaeidae; genus Cebidichthys; species Cebidichthys violaceus. Next base: position 11,843,469 of record NW_027176263.1, read on the forward strand.
AGTGCAAGGGCTCTTGAGGTGGAGGTAAGTTTTAGTGCAAAAGCATGATCTAGCTTCAGATTTAGCACCAGCTACATCTAAAGTCCCAATCAGTCAGTTATGCATGGAGGAATTACACTGCGGAGGACAGGGCCTCTGGGCCTCGCTGCAGCACTGTCCCACTCAACTGGTGATACTGTCACCATCCATCAATCCCTCACTGTCGTCATTCCCTCCTTCACTCTGTCAGAGTCACTGCTCATCTTCTGCTCACCCCCTCACCCATAACAACATCTCGTACCATTCTCTCTCTCTCTCCCCGAGCTTTTGCCTTTTTTCTGTCTAGTTTCCTTTCTTTCTCGCTCTTCATAGTCATCTCTCTCTCTCTTCTCTGTTCTTGGTCTTATCTACTTTGACTCATCTTCCTTTTTTGATTTAACACGCAACTTGGCTTGCCCAATTATATATGTATTATGTAGTCATTTCAAACAGTTTTTGTGCTAAGCTTTGGCAGATAAATACGTCTCCCGTGTCCTGATGTAAAATGTCAACACAACAAACATGTCTCCTGTCATGTATTTGTGCTGTTGTCATGTTACATGTGGGTCCAAGACCACCATTTCCCTGTACCCACAGAGAAATAAAAAGTACATCTAATCACCTACATAACAGTTCTTTAAAACAGGTAAGATAACCTTTGTCTGCCCTTGAGGCTTTTTTTTCTTTTGGTTACAACATAACCAAGATCCTGCCCTGACTCCAGATTTAACAGGCAGGCCATTTTAAAGCCTAGAAATGACCATTAGGAACACATACAGCTCCCACTGGGCAAAGCTTAGGGTGGCTGGGATCCAGGTCTATTTAATGAGTTGTCGTCCTATAGCTTATCTGTAAGTAATGTGTGATTACGGCAGTGTAAAGTGAAGAGTTATGTCTGGACCTGCTGTGTTCTCTCCAGAGAGGCCTGCCTGCCCACATGGCTGCATCTCCTGGCTTACACACTCGATATTATTGATTACATGGCAATTGTGTCTGACTTGCTTCCACCTCAAAAGGCCCCCTTCTCAGAGGGGAGTGGTGGCCCTCAGCTAGCAGCCAAATCTGGATTATCACAGCGAATCAATGGCAGACTTCTGGCCGCCCTCGGGCCTCATGAAGAAGCCATCGCTCATTAGCGCCGTGATCACAGACAGATTAGCAGACATTTGGCTTTGTCAGGAAGGAGGGAGGGGCAGCGGTGCTCTGATGAGCTGAGTAATGTCTTCCCCCCCGCCCTCCTGATCTCTTCATCTCCAACATGACAGGACTTTCTGAAAGCCTTACTCAGCAAACTTCACTCACATGACAAGAGCGCAATGTAAACGGGATGGCATTTGAACTGCAGAGCATGTAGTGCTTTCGGAGTAGAAATGATAATCAAACTGACACGGCACACTGATGCTGAGCAAACTGTTCTCTTTGGTCGGGTCATCTATGAAATCGCTGGTGCTGATCTTCCACTTTCTTAAAAAATTATGAACCAACGTCTTTGGAAGAGAAGTTCAAGACAACAGGCAGACAATGATATCTCTTAGACAACGATGCATAAGTCCAGCAACCAAAGTGGTTCCCACATTTAATTTGGACCAACCTTTAGAAAGCACCAGTGGAGGTTTACTTCCACATCAGTGACCAAACCTCAATTTTCTAAGAACCACATGAGTTTCGCTCAATACACACATTGTTGCAAATCTAAACTAAAATCTCAAAATGAGTCAGAGGTTAATGAATTGAAGCAGGTCCCTGCTGATTAACTTCTCCAGAATGCAGCTGGACTATATCTTAATTGAGGGTTTAAGAATAGTGGGTGTCTACATTGAAACAAATTTGTGATATTGGACTATATAAATAACACCCACAGGAGTCTCCTCTCCTCCCAATGAAAGATCACTAATGTCCTGCCAGGCAAACAGGAGATACATGTAGGGGACTCATAGGAAACATGCAGAGCCAAACTGAACCTTCTTTGATCCCGTTTGGGCTGACAGTGCAGATAAACACTGTGGGAGGGACCTATGAAGATGGCTATTATCAGAACAGGATGGGAGCGCTGCAAAGAGCCGCATTACAGTACCCTGTCACAAAACGCTTGAGCAGGCACAGCTCATACACACCCTGGCCTGTGTTGATTAATACCAAGGCGTATGTATGCGTGTGTGTGTGTGTGTGTGTGTGTGTGTGTGTGTGTGTGTGTGTGTGTGTGTGTGAGAGACAGAGTGACATTTGGCCTGAGGGAGAGTAGTGTTCACTTGGAGTAAATAGTAGGGGAGAGGCCTCCTGCTGTGCCGCACACAGAGGCAAAGCTGGGTCAGAATCAAGTCATTTGTCAGGTGGACGCTGAAGAGCTGTGTCTGCAATAGGAAGAACTGATGGAGCAATGATGTCGTCATGCTAATGACGTTTCATCTTGTAGAAAAGTCAGCTACTGTACTCTGCTGCAGGGTCTGCTTGCATGCCGCTCAGGTGAGCAGTTTAGATTGAACCACTAAATTACTCAGTCCGTCTTTAAAAGATGTCATGATGTACTCCAGACTCAGACTGGGCCTTCAAGCTATTTCTGCCATCCATAGCTGATATTCACTTGATCTCCATCTACACACATGATGAATGTGCTACTCATAGTTTTATTCACTCAAGTACACCATCACATCTAAAAAAAATGTAATAAAAAAAATCTAGACTTTATCTAAAATTCATACACACTACACAGCTCCTCCCTGCTCTGGCTCCGGGTGTCCGTGTCCGCTTGAATACGATTGGAGACACTGGTACCTGTGCTGCGAATGGCTCAGGCCCATCCCACATCCAGGACGTGGACAAACCCGTCCACTACGCTCTCCAACTGTTGATTGAAAAGCCATTTCATCACGACAAAGGAGGCTCAGCTAGCGCTCAACAAAACCATGACGGTCTGTTGTCCCCATTGACATAAGACAACAGAAACTCTCCACATCTTCTGTCGCAGAATGAAAACTAATGTCAGACTGCAGCACCATACGAACAATTAAATAATGTAACTTCTAACTTCTCCATCTATTATCGTTTCTAAATGTAGTACTTAAACAGAGCAGCACATAGAAGATTAAGTTAATATCCCAGGTAGTGAAATATAATCTATTGGGTTTGTGTACATGTTGCTCAGAATAATGTCAATGGAAAGTCAATTAGGGTCCTTTTTCATGGTGGACACAAAATAAAAGGCAGGACTTTCCACCATGAGACCGGTGTTGTGGTTTTATGATTGTGGATATGTTTCTTAAATCCATCTTTCATTGTTCAGAAAAAGAAAATGTTCCGGTGCGACACAAAAAATGCGGACAATTCGTGTCCCTGTACACAAAACCAATATATTACATCTGGTGGCCATTTGTTGAACTGCAGTGAGACTCTAGAATATCAACATAGGCAAGTCTCTTTGGATGTAACTTCTCTCCTCCTGGCCAGTGGCCATTTGTATCCATCTCTCATGAATGTGTTGCCATACATAGACAACACTGATCACTGTTTATGTCCATTCTGCCGTTTTGTCTTGCTCAATTCTCAAGATTATGATCGAGCAGGAAACTGCTTACTATGGATCTATTACAGAAGAATTAGCTAAAGTAAACTGGAATGAGAACATTTCTGACAAATATAGTTTTTGTCAAATATAGTTTTTGTCAAAAAGAACAGATTACTACAGCTATATTCATTAAAGTAAATAATACATATAAAATGGTGCACAGAAACAACATAATTGGATTTCCATGAAAAAAGAAAAGAGCCAAAACGTCTCATAAGATATGAGAGTCAAAAAGCAAAGAAACATGCTAACAAAGGTGTGGAGGCTGCAAGCAACCATGTCTGCTGTTTCCACCACCTTTGTAGCTGAGTGCAGACTGACATAACAATCTTAGCTCTCTGGTTTTAGGCTTTTAGTGTTTTTGTGGACAAATTGTGGTGAGAACATAATGATACACTCCATGACTTTTCCCTCTCATCCTTCTACTGATAAAAACAAGACAGATCAATACGCTGTCATGCCCTTCTTGTCCTCTGCTTTACGTTTATTCTACTGAATCACAATGTTTTTATTTAGCTTCACCCGTTCCACCATGTAGCCTATAACCGTTTTTATGAGACAATGAGATTTATTGTTAATGAGTTTCCCTCGTTTTATACTGTAATCATGGCCTTCGCACGCCATTCATCTCAATGTTGTTTGCCTCAGCTCTCCACTAGCCTGGGATTTCTGCCTCTCTTCGTCACTCAAACACTACGCCACTAAACAAATTCAAAGCCTCCATAATGTGAACCGATTGCCTCTTCCCCAAATTTTTATGCCAGGGTTAAAACGCCTGTTTCTTAGCCAGGCTTACTTTTTCACTTGGCCATTATCCGCTACAATGAGCTTGGCAAAGCTGTCCCAGCAGAAGCCTGTGTGTATATCAGACAACATAAACACAGACAGCGGTGTCAGAGGGCAGCCGATAGCCTGTAGAGACTCATTTATCTCCTTTTGTCTCTCTCTTTGTTAGAGTGCAGTCATTCTACCCTGCCAACAGCTGACTGTTTCAATCCCAGTTGAAAGATCAAAACACACCATTTAGCAGCTCCTCTCCAGCACAGATGACCTTTGCATCTCAACACTTCACCTCTCTGCCTCCCATCTCACTCCACCCTCACCGTCTCTCCCTGTGCCTTTTCAGGCACACTCCACGCACAAATACCAACAACAAGGGTTTGTCACACAACCAAGCTGCCGTTAAATTGCTGGTTTTTGTTTTGTTTAATTTGCCATGGTTTAGGCCTATTTGCAGGGGAGAACAAAATGGCAAATGCTACCAGCTTCGATATGAATCCCCAATGTTTTAACAGTGACAAATGAGAGGCCTCAATTCTTCCTTCAGAAAATACAAATTTTCCTTCCTTTCATATTTACACAACTAAAAATCAATACAGGGATTAGTAGCAAAGATGATGGTGGATGGTTGGGTTTACAACAAACTATTTAAGCAATCATCTTCAAAAGCTACCGTCAAAGATCAGATCTTCTGTGCGACTCTTGCCCATGGTGACAAATTTAGGAAAGCATGGCTTCACATCCATAAGTACAGCAGCAAGCAGGGACTGACTGTTCACCGACAACAGGCTGAGCAAAATCGTCTTCTCAGCCCTCCCTTCCCTCCTCTCCAACCCGTTTTCTTGCGGTTCTGCCCGACTGCCTCGGCTGATTTAATGACCACACACACAGGAAAGAGGTGGATGGGAAAAATCGGAAGCTTGCAATGATCATAATTGCAAGTACTAGCAATGTTGTGTAGATGCCAAAAGCAGCGTGGAAAAAAAAAAAAAGGCAGAAAACTGACATTTAAGGTCTGCGAGTTCTGTGTCAAACGTCGTCATATAGAGAGCGCTGTGCTCAAACCACAACAGTGCATTATTCTGTCAGCAAGAACACACCACTGTATAAATACTGCTGCAATAAAAAACTATTTCTGTCAACTGCAACCCTTTGAGCTCATTGTGCCAAGCAGAGTCATATCCTGAATATGTGTCAGTAAGCATCTTAGTATATATATATATACACTAAGAGTAACTATTAGGCGATGGCTCATGAATACCTTATTTTGTATTTTATAAACAATACCATACAAAATAAGGTATTCATGAGCCATCGCCTAATAGTTACTCTAGAGCAGGTATGTTAAACTACTCTGGTGTTTACACACATTAGCTAAGCCACATGAATTATGGTAATGGTAATTTAATAACCACCCCTCTCTCTATTCTACATTGCGTTTACCATTCCTAAACACTACAATAGTTCTGTGCTTTCTTGTCCTCACACCGTGCTCTGAGACCTCAGAGGATAGTCCAGTAGAGTCACTGTGTCTGCAATTCATTCTTCTATCACTCATATTGGGTTTCATTTGAGCCTGTCAGTCAAGGAATCTGTCAGATATAGACTCTCCACTTCACTCTTTTTGTGTTTATTCTGAATGAATTCAGAGAATGACAGACACTCAAAAAGCAAAACTGTCAAAGAGCCATGCTATCCCAACTTATACAGTATATAGTATATATATATATATATATATATATATATATATATATATATATATAGGATTCTTTGAGGGAGATGATATAGCAACAATCATTTTAGACTTTTGGAGCATATGTATATTTTCATAGTATACCTTGACTTAGTAGAAGGGGTGACAATAATTATAAACTTGGGCACCACAGTGAGGATGACAGTGAACAACCTGGGACTACTCAAGCCAAAATTGCCTTGCAACATATTTCAGCAGGAGTAGTGAGTGACAGCATTTCCCCAGAGTCAGTGTGTGAGCGTGGTCACTCATTTTATGTCATATAATGCGGATTCTGTGTAACCCACCTGGAGCACATCATTATATGCACTGTATAATGTGAAAGTTTGGAAGCAACACAATATCATTACTCATGGCCAGAAATTGAATTGTATACTGACAGTTAAAACTAATGAATACACATCTGTTCCCTTATACTTGTATTGTACTACTGTTGAACATGTACAAAAGTCAGTGTATGAAAGCATTCATGATTTAAAAGTTGCTCCAATGATTTAATGTTCATTTGCATTTAAAGCTTTGATCAACTTTAAAGCTATTTGCTAGGTCAGTCAGCAGTGGTCCAGATGCAGTAAACCTGCTGGGAAATATCACAAGCCACATAATCTCATCCAGACTTATTGGAATATGATAATATGAGCAATCAGGGCAGGAGGAGACCTTTTTTTTTTAAATTAAAAACTGCATTGCAATACTTTGCTAAGTTTTTGTTACAACAGCGGTCTATGGAGCAATTCCTGCAAGAAGACTAAAGCAACATTATTTAAAATATTGAACAATTGGAAGACTATAGACTATATATACTGCTGTATCTACCGTTACAATATATATATATATATATATATATATATATATATATATATATATATATATATATATATATATATAAAGACTGACCCGGGCTACAGGATTAATAGTTAAATTCTCAAACTGAGCGGTGCTCCCCTTTAACCTGGCGCTGCGTCGCTGCCGCGTTCAGGTGACACATGAATAAGTGAGTGGGCACCGGGGCGCTTCCCAGCAGGCACCTCTTGAGTCGCCAGAGCTACCTGAGATAACACTGTATACCTGACACCTTCACGCAGGCATGCACACCGCCTCACATTGACTGGCCGCTTAATTACTCCGATAACATAACCCGCGATGAAACAACAGCAACAGTTGGAGTCGACCATTACAGAAAAGTAAAAAAAAAAACAGAACATAAATTAAGTGGTCGTAAATGCGGAATGACATCGCCTTAAACTTAACCGATCCTCTCGCTGGACTGAGAGCTCGTGAAAACATTACTTACGTTAATCAATCCAACTACTTCTACAACTCTTCTGTGAGGCGCGCAATCAAGAGACAATGCAGAGCCATACGTGTGAGCACGAGCCCTAGAAGTGGCCGTTAAAGTCGACAATTAGGAACAACTATCGTAGACTGTAGAAAACGTTACAGCACGAGATAATGACAAACATGATCCTGTCAGTGAAAACCTCTTCTCTCCAACACCTCTCCAGCAGGATGCTCATGTCATTATCATGCTGTCCTACCTTCCTCGTCCGTGTCCGTCGCTGGCTGAGCGCCTTTAGATTCGATTGCCGGTCCTGCTGTGATGCGTTACCAAGTCTCTCTCTCTCTCTCTCTCTCTCTCTCTCTCTCTCTCTCTCTCTCTCTCTCTCTCTCCTCTCTCTCTCTCTCACTTCTTTTCTCCCTCTCTCTCTCTATTTCTCCCGTTAGCTTTGCTCTATCACCACCAACGCCCTGGTCATGGCAAATTTCACTTCCCAGTCTTCTCAACTACCACAGCCAAACATAAAGCATCACGTGTGTGAGGCTCCCACTTAATGTCCCAAATTATATCCACTCCTCCTAATCCAGGGTCACATTCCAGCACTCACAGGTACAGAGCCTCAGGTTTTAAATGTTGCTTCTAAGCGATGTAATTCTATTATGTCAGTGAAAACAACTCACACACACACACACACACACACACACACACACACACACACACACACACACACACACACACACACACACACACACACACACACACAAAATCTGTCTGTGCATGTGATCCAAAATGTAGGGATGTGGTCGACTTCTGAAGTCTGAAGTCGACCAACACTCATATGATTTTGTCGACTACTCGATTCGTTGATTTAATCGACAGAGTTTCTACACGACTCAAAAACACAAGCGCCACTATAAACCTTGTGTTTACCAGAGATGTGCTCAGAAGTATCTTGGAAATAAGTCATTCAGCATGAAAAAGCATTTTAAAAAATGTCTAATTGACTAAAGAAATCTGAGATGACTGAGACATAAATGACCCATTAGTCGACTAATCGCCTAAGAGGGGGCAGCCTTACAAACATGATTTCTATATTTTGCATTTGATGTGCATTGAATTTATTATAGCCTTTTTTCACAGATGGCCGGCAGTGTCAGTGAAAAGTGTAAAATAATTACACTAAAGATGTGTTGACAAATCATTTGCAAGCTTCACAGAAGAGGGCTGAATTCACTGAGATTAAAGAGATCTATTTATGAGCCTCCTAAATAAGCCCATGAGCTAATATATATTACACAAATTAAATTGGAAATCCATTATTTAACCACAGAGTGCATATGGACCTGAAGAGCAATAGCCAGTGCAATAGCATCACCTAGAGCATAAAATGAGAATTACAATGGACACTATCTCCAAAAGAGATTAATATAAAGAAATGAATGTTCCAATTAAACTCACAGTTTATGATGTTAACAGGCTGGACAAAATAGACAGTTCAAAGTTAGCTTAACATAGGCAGTATACTTACATTATTTTACATTTGACTAAAAATATCCAAGACCGGCTTTACAAAGAAAAGAAAAACTCCCTGCAGTAATAATTATGAGACCGTCTCAGTGGTTATGGTCAAAATATGTTTCCTCATACTGTTGGTCATGGGCAGGTCTACTCAGAGAGCCACAGCATGGACTGCTCATCTATGAGATTCATTTCTATCATCTGATATAAGCTCCTATCTTTACCGTATTTTAAAGATTCCAGATGTAAAATGATATGCAGAAAAACTCAGCAGCTGTTGTGGTGGAGCACCTTCGTGGCCACAGGGCCCCCACAGCTGAGGTTTTTGTGATACAAATGCATTGCTTTAATACAACTAGATGTTTTTATTCAAAATGTCAAAGTTGTGTCATGTCAGTGGTCAACAATTACAGCGTCAATATGAACATGTCTCAGCTGAGAGGGACCTTCAATGCCTCTGTACACCCAACACAGGTGTTTTCACTTAATGTGGCTGATTAGTCCTCTTCTCAGGACTGTGTAGGAATGTACTGCAACTGATTGGCATCTCCTGTTAGCTCTGCTGCATCTGTTGGTACAAATTACATCTTCCCCATTCTTACTGGTAGATAACCATCAAAGCTCCGGCCCACCTTTAACCTGAACAAAGGTCTCAGCCAGAAAACACCCGTGTGGGTGTTCAGAAGTTTCAACAATACACAGACACTTGCTGCCGAAAAGCCATTTCCACACAAATCACAGCTGCATGGCCTTGCACCCACATTCACCTTCAAGCCTCGATAAAGCTCCAGATATCCATCTTGCATAGGAAAAGGCATTTCTTCCTTTGCCAGTGGTCTGAAAGGCACCTCCACCATGTATGAGCTTTGGGAAAACCTCCCGTTTCTGACTCTGATCCCTTGCTGAGGACTAGATGCCTCACTTCTTGTGAGCTAGTTTCATCACTACAACAGAGACCATGAAGAGAGATAAAGATAAGACATTGTGCTGATGTGGAAGCGAATGCAGCTCTATAGAGGCGGTGACGGAGCAGACGTGTTGTCAAATCAAGACCTTTTGAACGCTGACTTGTAAAAACAGTAAAAAAAAAATGTATTTTTACTCACAATGCTGCTGTTCTGATGACTTTTCCTCCATGAAGCGGCACAGCTAAAAGCACAAATAATAGTGTCATGGCAATGGAAGCAGTTAAATTAAAAAACTTTCCTGTAAGTCTTTGTTATTAGAGAGCATAGATTTTTGATAATCAAAAATGGTGTTTGTTTTCTTACAGGCTATTACTAAGGTCTTCAACCCCTATAGCCAATATATCTGATAACAGTGATTTATTGTGAAAAATACATAATTTTGTATTGTATTATAGCTATGCTGTATTTTATGCAATCAATCTTCATTAGCAGAATATTTGGGGACCTTAAGTCACTCAAGTTGATTGACAGTCCTAAGTAAAGCCAAGTTCTCCTGTATTTATTGTACATGATGCGCAGGATATGATGACGATTCAAAGTGATATTCTGCTGCTCTCTGGTGGATATCTTACTCAACTGCAGTTTAGAGGTGTTTAGCACGGAGGTGCACCTAAAATAGCACTGTGTTTAAAGCCCAAAGAAAAAAAGGGTTGCAGGAAGCACAGTTTCAATTACAATGTCAAGAATAATTAAATATGAATGCAAGGAATGGCAAATATACAACGTAACGTTACAGGTTTATTAGCACCAAAACTTCAGTAACTTATACCTTAGGTGTTTTTTTCCACTTTTGACATGATGTGTATTAATAAAACAGTAGGGAATGCATTGTTTTTCTCCTCCTACACAAATTTCTTGTACAAGTCCCTCCAAGCACTTGTTCTAAGACTGTTTGGAGTTAAGACAGAAAGAAAGTAACAGTCCTATCAATACCCTGTGAGGCGGTTTTTTAACAGACAGTGGGTGGACAGGATTTAGCGGTAACCACTGAACAAGCACAACACGCTCACCAAGTAACTTAGCTAGCATACTTTTCAGTGTCACATTTAATATATAGTTTTACTCCACTACATTTAAAATCATTTATATTCCTGTGCGGTTCCGGGGTGTGTAATTTCAGCTAATGCTCAGTTAAACATAATGTTGGTTTATTTGGCACAAGAATAGTAACGTAACTTATCCAGTTAAAAGTATGAACTGCAGGGATGAATATTGGACTTAGCTGCCCAAATATATGTGAAGAATAGTGGCAACCAACAGTTAACGTTAGCCAACAAAACTGTTTATTCAAATGTAGCTTACCTTGCTAGTTATCACTTTATGTTGCTAACGTCAATGCTGTTAGCTTACTGCTTTGCTTCATACCGCAGTATTTCAGCGCCGTCGTTCAACCTTTTAAAATCTTTGCTAAAAGTATATTACACAATTATTGTCGGTTGCCAAGTTGTTGTGAGCATGTGACTGCGACAGGCGACTGCAGAAACGTTTCGATGCCGCTGTGCCATCGTGCACTACTCCTTTTCCATGAGTTAGCCATTTGGACTCGTAGGAAACGCACAGGTGTAATTAATTAATACTGTAATGATGGCTGTGCGCTCAATTTAGGTGCCCCAGTAAATCATATAAGTGAGACAGAACACACAGTTCTTACAGCAACACATTAGCCTCCATTGACATAGCCGTAATGGTCATGAGTCTGACTCACTTGTAAATTCACAAATCTGTATCATGTATTGCATGTCCACCAATGTAAAGACTTCTGTTTCTCAAGTCTTCAGTACCTTTTTATGAAACTCAATGGCAATGCCAAAACCCTTTTATAATGCCACTTATACTGAAGATTTCTCAAGATTTCTTTTTCACAGCAGCCATTTGGATGTTACATAGCAGGGTAACCACAAGTACAATTGATAATATTGATTTTGGTCCCATTCTCTTTGATGTGTCACAGCCATTCCAGTGAGCCAGAATGCACAATACAAAGGCCCTGGTCCACCTTAATGGAACAGAGCCATAATTAATGTGTTAATTACACCTGTTTTTACCCTGCAGTAACATGTAAAAATGGCTGCTGTCCTTCTGTTATCGCTTCAGGGTCACAGGGGAGCGGGAGACGAGCCCAGATGACATTGGGCGAAAGGTTCCCCTTGGACAGGTAGCCAGACTATCACAGGTCTGACATTTAGAGACAGACAACCATTTAGTTTAATTATCATCTTAAAAAAAAGAATTAAAACTTTACTGATAAAGGCGTCTCCACACTTTAGTTTTTGTGAGACAGCATGTTATTCGATATGTACTAAACCTCTGACCTAACTAGAAAAAGTTGCATAAGCCGTTAAGTTGATTAGCATTCCCCTATATAAGATGAGAAGGCTTAGCATGGACATGCAGAAAATAGCTCTTTTTCCATTCTGCTTAGAGGCAAGTATTTGTCCCCTGAAACTCGTTCTGACATCGAGCAGTTGTATCTTCACATGCCGAGTGAGAGGGCTCCTTCTGTGTTTTGAGCAATGTGGTAGTGTGCTAATGACTTCCCAGCTGTCATCTGGAAGAAGCTGGTGCCAAAAATGGGCAGGAGGGTGAAGAAAGCTCAGCCTATTACGCTAGCACTGCCGAGGCAGCTTCCCTTGGCAGACGTGAATACCTAGACAATGCTGGCCTATAGGTTAATGCTCAACCCTGTTAGTGACAGTTACCTAACGCCTTTGGAGGGACTCACGGCGCTCGGGTTCCAGCATTGTTCTCAGCGTCCCATCATTCTTCTCCGCTGAAGACGCGTGTCTTCTGTCTTCTCCACAGAGCCGCTCATGCACATCACATGCACTGCTGTGCTCTTTTCAGACCACTGCTTCAATTCAATTCAATTTATTTTGTATAGCCCAAAATCACAATTCACAAATTTTCCTCAGAGGGTTTTTTAAATCTGTACACATGCAACATCCTCTGACCCGGGACCCTCACATCGGTACAGGAAAAACTCCCCCCCAAAAAATAAACTTTAACAGGGAGAATTAAAAGGAAGCAACTTTAGGAAGAACAACAGAGGAGGCATCCCTCTCCCAGGATGGTCAGAAGTGCAATGGGTGTCATGTTTACATCTATTATGACACTGTAAAGAAAGGCAGACGGTGCTCATAGAGTATTTGCATGGTTAAATATTGATTTCAGCACAACATATTGATTGAAGACATTGTGACATGTCACCCGGGGGAAAAGCACAGGTGTAAATGATGACAATAATGATGGCTGATTTCTTTGTAGCTGTCTCACCGTCATGGCTTACCGGGAAAGCAACATAGAACAGAGCCATCATTAATGTTATCAGTGACAGCTTTTCCAGTGAAAAGCCCAAATTGCTGTTGAAAAGGTCTACTCTGTCAGTCATACCTGAGACAGGAGGTATGATGAGCTCTCTGTGTGGATCATGGCCATTTATTTACCCATTCATTCATTTATAGAAAAATATAGGATAACATACAAGAGAAATGTATGTTTTATACACATATTAGGGTTTTTTTCACCAGAAAAACAAACCCACCAATACTGCATTTTTGGTAGAATGCCCTGATTTGTTTTTTGCAGACTGGGCGGCTCAGTCGGATGAAGCTGCAAAACCTGTTGTCTCAACGAAGGCTTCAGCAGCGAACCATGAGAATGACCTTTGCAGACCACCCTGGAACACGACGACACGATGGAGGTGTGTCGTGTAGCATCACTGAGGCTGGGGAGATGCTGGGATTTTACAAAGTTCCACTGAACTTTATGCTCTTATGATCTTGTTTGCTGTCTCCAAAGCCATTCACATGTCCCAAAAGTTTTGAAAAGTATTAATTTCTTAAGTGACGAATAATAAATACCTGGAACAATATTGAGCTGCATTGTTTTTCACTTATGTGTGTTGTTATGTATATTATTACCCAGCAGTTTGCTTCTCTAGTTATGCTAAAAACCACATTAAGATATTGGACAAGGATTTAACCAAATGCAAATATTCAAAAGCTTTCTTTGCTTTGACAACCAACGTCAAAAAAACTCGGCAAGAAAGTATGAACACCTTGATGTATCCTCAAAGCTTTTATTGTTGAAAGAATTAATCTATATCAATACATGGACAACTCATTTGTGACATCAAAGAGCTCGTGATACCATGAAATGATCAAAACACTTCTTGCATTTCAAGGTTAAACAACTTTAAAAGCATTAAGGCGTCATTAAAACAAAAGCGCCTGATAGACAGGGCAGCAATAAATCTTGGTTGCTTTTTTGACAGACTTAGTTGTGATAACAGACGGCCGCTCGGGTTCTCATGAATAACAAGGAGCACAGCAGACCCTGGCTTGTTTCTCTTGGAGTTGTATTCAAATGAAATTACTGGGAGCAGTTGGCATGAAAGGAGAGAGCATAATTTGCTCAGAGGAGAGAAGATGCACAGCCGGGATATCTGTCTGTGTTTGATACTCATCCTGCTCCTCTTTCTCTTTTACTTAATTACCCATATGCAGGGATCCCATTCCTAATGGAGTTTCACCCCCCCCCTTAATGGAGTTCATATTAGAAACACACTTCTGTAACAACTTTAACTCAACATCTCTGCAAACACTATACTGTTTTTATTAGCTTTTTGTTTTGTTCTTTATTATACTTTTTTTTCCCTACTGGCCCCATTTGTTTATCAGTTTTAATGGATTTTGGGGGCCTGTATTACCAAGTCAAAAGCAAAAGGGAAGTAGTAGAATAATAGAGGGTGTGTGTTGCAGCAAAGGTCCCTGATAAAGAGGCTGGGGCCACATGCCATTTAAGGAGTACCAAAAATATTAATCACAACTATTACATTCCTCAGGAGGTATGAGCCGTCGTCCATAAATCTAAGCGCCGGTGGACCCTGCTGCATATCAATGCGTCCTCGGGCAAGATACTGGACCCCAAGTGTGTGTGTGTGTGTGTGTGTGTGTGTGTGTGTGTGTGTGTGTATGTGTGTGTGTGTGTGTGTGTGAGAATGTGTATTACTGCGGAGGAACAGGTGGCACCTTATATGGTAGCATCTGCCATCAGTGTATGAATGTGTGTGGGAATGGATGAATGCTGTGCTGTAAAGCGCTTTGAGTGGTCGCAAAGACTAGAAAAGCGCTGTACAAATGTAGTCCATGTACCAGCCCCATATTGGTTCTCCAAAAGACTAATGATACACATATAACAGTCAACATAGTAATACTCAATGAGTGCTTTCCCCTCTCTGGGGATAAATGCGGCACGAGATATGTATGAAAACATTTACCAAACTTAGGGGGGCCAGAATAATTAATAATAAAGTCTAAATAATGATTAATATTACGGGGAAACTGGCTCCCTTTGGCCCCCCAACTCCCTAGAAACCGCCCCTGTTGCTATACCACCCTGTGGAAATGTGTTAGCGTAAAGTTCACAGTTGTTTCATTAGTTAGGCCGTAGCATATATACCGCATAATATGACATATTACAGAAAGTGTCTGACATTACTGCATACAGATACATTCTCAACAGGCTCTGGTGAGCAGCTGAAAACCGATAACAATCATCAGTGACCTTTAACAAAGAGTTGCACAGTATCATTGGACCGAGGTAGGATTATGTCCTTGTTTTTTAATTAAAGAATCATATCTTTTCTTCTTCACCAACGGCTCTCGCTCTCACACATTTATCAGTGAATAACCAAATGTGAGAACGGGAGACAATGGCCAAGCTGTAACCACTCATTTCTCAAAGCACTTCACTTCGGTTCTAAATTCATGCTCTTTTCTTTCCTATCCCCCAAATCATGTTTTTTTTTCTTTTTCTCTACAGGCTCTCAGAAATGTCACAATGTCTCCTTATTAACAGGAACTTGAACTTTAATCTGCCGATAAAATGAGGCAAAATTTTGCATTCATACAGAAAAAAATGGCAAGAAAATGACCAAAACCAAACAAGTTACAGACGTGTCTAATAGTGAGTATACTATGCAAGTTTTTACATTTTACATACTGTCTGTAAATTAAATGATTATGTATTTGTTCTTCTGTCTCATTAGATCTGCTTAGATGGATGTTAAGTAGAGTTACACACTAATGAGGCTACAGTGATAATGGTGTTAGTTGTCTCGCCTGCAAGCATGCATTGTATTGCAAGAGCGGATAAAGTCAGACAACAAGATAAAACATATTGTCAGTGAACAGTAGTGTATAAAGGTATTTTTTAAAGAGCAACCCTGTCTCCTTTACATATGTTATGGAGCATAAATGTGGCTCTTCAGTAACAGAAAAATGAATCTTGCATTTGAATGTAATCTGGGCAGCTTTTACATTTATCACCACAATGTAATCGGAAAAAACTATTTTAGTAATATAAAAACGTAATTTCTAGGAGACAGGGTTGCTAGGAGACGGAGGAGGGTTGGTCAGGGAGATGCCAATCACACCGCAGATTAACAGAACACACCGGTGTGTGGGTGGACAGTGACCGTGTAGCGTCTTCTAAGAAGTACAATAGTTCAGTCAGGGGCACTTATGTGGTGTTGAGTAAGAGTGAAACGACTCAGGTATTAAAGACCACGCTGCACACCTCGACTCATCATGACTGTGATTGTACACGACCAGTCAGCTGGCACCGGTTAGCTTAATGCAAGGTGCATTTCATGTGGTGCATTGTGGGGCAAATTGAGTGACGAAGTTGTCCTCATGTATCAATAGTGAAGGTGGTTGTTTACTGTATATAAGACATCCTGTATACCGTATATATATGTCCTATAGAGAGTATAGCAGCTGGGTGAAATTACCGTGGAGTTGTGGAAAACAACTCCAGTAAAAAGGAGGCTGTGTACTCAAAGTGAACAAAGAACAGAGTGCAGCCCTGGGTAATTCAATACATTTTCTTACCAAACAAGACAGTACATCTCAGGTGTAGATCAATATATTTTCTCTTGCCTTTATTTAAAGAAAGTATTTTTGGATCCACTCTTAAAAAAAATCCCTTTTTGTTTTTGCTTTAGGTTAAGAGATTGATCAATGAATCTCATCCCAAGCAATTCTTGACTTATGAGTGAAGCTGCAGTATCTGACGGAATGATAAGCAGAGAGGACATGCTGTGTAGAACTGTAGCCTGTGAATAAGTGCACGGACTGTGTGAAAATATTTACATTACAGGCATATATGCGTACACATGCACACCCGTAAACTGGCTCTCTGAAAAGTAGAGCCATTTCAACTCTGATTCATTTCCTCTTGTTCCCTCTAAGACAAGTAATTTATCCACCCGGAGGTAAAGCCCTCTCCGCAATAGCTCTCCAAGAACTTGCATAACAATAAAGCAAACGGATGACACTGTGAAGGAGCTACAAATCACAGCATGCCCCCCAACAGACAAAAAGAGCTGCATGCATGGTAATTCCTATTCTTGTCACAGTTTAATATTTCATCACCGCGTCTCATTTTCAAAGGCAGAACTAATTGCTGACATTAATTACTCATTTCACTGATGGCATTAGCTCTGATAAGTGTGATGATGATCGGATTAGTCAAGCTGTATTATGCTTAAAGACCCAGAACAAGATCTTGAGTTTACAAAAAATGGGGGACAGTGGTAGGCAGTGGTGGAAGAAGTACTCAGATCTTCTATGTTGGTAAAAGCGATACAAATAATAATAGTGTAGAAATACTCTGTTACAAATAAAATGCTTTCAGAGTTGTACTTAAGTAAAAGTACAGTAGTATTAGCATCAAAATGTACTTAAAGTACCAGAAGTAAAAACACTCATTATGCAGAATGATGTATATGAGATTATGGGATTATAATCATTAAAGCATCAACTTGTTCATCACTTTAATGTTGCAGCTGGTAAAAGTGGGGCTGATGTTAACCACCTATTTATTATACAGCTGGAAAGCGTATGGATGTTTTTAAAATATTACATTTAACCTGAAAGGCAATAAGAAAGTCTTACATCAGAGTTGGTTTAGATATTCTATCCCCTGAAATATTATGAATTATTCAGGAGATGTATTACTGTCCCACACACGAGCTGTGACAAATGTGAGAACTGTTGGCCTTTTACTCAGACTACATTGCCACGCAGACTCAGCAACAAGGGTCCGTCTCGGAAAAAAACAACACAACCCAATAAGAACAGAATTGAATTGAAAGATTATCAATGTGACTTTCCATGTGTACTTGTGTGACTCACCATAGGTGCATCACTCACTCTCCTAGACTGAAACTAGACTCTTTATGGTGGGCTGTTGTGAAAGCACACCGTTTTGTTTGAATCGATACAAAACCTAACGAGCTAAAGGCACTGGTCACACTACGTGGTGCACACACTGTGGTTTGAACAGACTTTTTCACCAGGACAGATTAAAACCGATCAGTAGCCTAGGCCTAAGAAGTTGACAGTTTAACAGGTGACTGAACACAGTGGTACAGTGTTAAACTGAAGGAATTGAAAAAAAAATATGGGTACAGCATTTAAAACATGTTTGCGTCATCTATGTATCTCCAAATGTGGACTCAGTTTAAAAAAAATATGTATTTACGGTAATATATATATAACATTAACTGTCAGATAACTTCACAATTTTATTTGTAGATTAAAAAAAAATGTTGTATTACAATTTTTCGTTTGAATATGCAAATGAGGCATTATATAATGCTAACTATTGGTCGATTTGAGAGAAATCTATAGACTCAAATAGACAAAGTAGTAAATTAAACTGCTAAGTTTGTTTTTTGGATGCTTGAAAGTAGACATGTTATGGAAGCAAAATAGCCCAAACTCTCAGAAAAAAAACGATCAGTTTGACTGCAGTGTCTTGCCTTGCTTAACGCATAAAAAAAGACTATAATGAAGATGTACTTTTCACCGTAACATCACACTAAGTTTTGGCAGGTTATCCAGAAACTTTGGACATGGTACAGTCGGTCAAATGCATCCATCATTGGCAGTAGTATCTGGAAAAAACCTCCATGATCTCATTTTTCACTAACAGCTGACAATCATGAAAAAATATGGTCCATTGTGCACTGAGTAGGAACCAATCAGGACCAAGATGACTGAAACGTCAAGACCTGAACTTTTTTTTTTTGTCTTACTGATGCCAATCAATAAACTTGAATGTCTAACCCAGAGTAAAAATCTGGCCACGGCTGGCTGCGCAACTTATGAGAGCTCTGTTAGGATTTTGACAAGTGGACATTTTTATCTCAAAGCGGTCGGATCCACTGAAGCTGATCCTCATCTTAAACCAAACCACCTCATCTTTTTACAGGCTATCAAAGTTCTGGTCAGACAAAAAGGAGGAACATATTATATTTACAGATATAATACGCTTCAAAAGAAGTTATGACAATTTGTAAGGAAAATCAAAACCTGTTTTAAGCCACACTATCTCTGTGTTTTAATTATAGATAAGTTTGATTATTGCACGCTATTGATCCAATAGCTCTTCCATAAACAGCACAGTGTTATTATTACAACATAACCAGATCCCCAAATAAATTACATTACATTACATTACATTACAGTCATTTAGCAGACGCTTTTATCCAAAGCGACTTACAATAAGTGCATCAACATTGGTAATCAAAAGAACTACTAGTCACCAGGAGTCATAAGTACATTTCCTTTTCCAAACAAGCATCTAAGAGCATGAAGCAGAGCATAACTCAGAGCCAAAGTACAGTACAGAAACAAAGAAAAACAGTTAGTGCTATAAGTAATACGAATACAATAAGTGCAACAAGCTAGTATGAATACAATAAGTGCTAAGTGGAAGGCTCAGGGAAGCACTTCCTGAAGAGGTGGGTTTTCAGCCTGCGCCGAAAGATGGGCAGCGACTCTGCTGTCCTGACGTCAGTGGGAAGTTCATTCCACCACTGTGGGGCCAGGACAGAAAACAGCCTTGACTGGGTCGATTGGCCGCCAGGACCTCTGAGCGACGGGGCGACCGATCGCCCCGAGGCAGCAGAGCGAAGTGGTCGGGCGGGGGTGTAGGGCTTGACCATGGCCTGGAGACAGGAAGGAGCTGTTCCTTTCACTGCCCTGTAGGCTAGCACCAGAGTCTTAAACTGGATGCGAGCTCTTACAGGTAGCCAGTGTAGAGAACGGAGAAAGGAAGTTGTTTGGGAGAACTTGGGGCGATTGAACACCAGGCGAGCTGCGGCTTTCTGGACAAGCTCCAGAGGTCTGATGGCCGACGCCGGGGCTCCGGCGAGTAGAGAGTTGCAGTAGTCCAGGCGGGAGATGACAAGAGCCTGGATGAGAACCTGCGCCGTCTCGTCAGTCAGGAAGGGACGAATCCTCCTGATGTTGTAGAGCAGGAATCTGCAGGAACGTGTGACGGATGAAATGTTTGCTGAGAATGACAGTTGGTCATCCAGGGTCACACCCAGGTTCCTCGCAGTCCGAGTTGGTGTAACCATGGTATCATCAATGGTGATGGACAGGTCCCGGTGCGGGCAACCCTTCCCCGGGAGGAACAGTAGCTCAGTAAATGGTATTTATCACTCTGGATGATATTAGCTGGTGGAGCTCAATGTCAGCCTACTTAAAAACAACTTTGCTCAGAATAATTCCTTTAGAGCGCTGCCATTTTAAATCACATTTTAAATTTTGATCCCTTCATATAAAGCGCTGTCTACTTTTGACTACTCATCACAGACTGTATGATGTGAGCAGTTCAACGAGGAGTGATTTCCCCTGACTTCTTGTTCCTTTGACTAGTTTAAGAAGCCTCTAGGGGTAAAACTACGCAGTATTTTTTTCTATTTAAGAATAGAAAAGACAAAAGAAAGGTTAGAAAGACACAATTTAGTTTTGCAGAATTTAGTTTTTTCTCACTTTGTACTGTAGCTTGTGGAGCATAACTTACATGTTCTGAAGTCAAACCATTGCCCTCCAAACCTACATTTATTAGAGTAGTACTCACTACTATGTTGTGTATGTGTATGCGACACTTTGAGTCACAAACATGAGCCGGTTTCAAATGACTCCCATCCCCTACCTACTACTAGCATAAAGTGAGACTTTGTAACTTTTGACAGAATAACTCAATTGTCCTTTTACAAATGAAAACTTGAATTCATAAACAATTTAATGCGTCATTGCTGAATTCAGTACTCTTAAATATTTTACTGTCATAGCCTTACTTGTTCTGGTGTGCCCATAGCTTATGGTGGCTACTGCTAGCAAACATTGGCTAATGTATACGTTAACAAATTGTAGGTCAGTATTGGTGTATGATGGACATTACCGAGACTTAATGACTCAGTAATAACAGACTATTTTCCAGCATTGTGCTTGTGTTACAATAGCATAGCATTTTAGGTAAATGCTAAGACATAGTTTAGCATTTTCCTTTGTAGCTGCAGTGGCAACTGTTCAGCAAAAGTAACATAGTTTCGTTTTAGCAGATTTTAAAATGAGAACAAATGTCAAAGGTGCAGTTGTTTGGAAACATACACATTTTAATTCATATTAAAATTCATATAAAATGTGGAAACAGCACACATTTTGGACAGAGAATGAACATGTGCCAATTAGGCTACATAGGTAGGGACTGTTTGGTTAAATACTGAAGCAAATACGAGCAAGACTGCTGAACTCAGCAGCATTTGCTTGTCTTTAAAACACTTGAATCGTGCCGCTCGTTGAAGTGATTTCACGGTCAGTTCTTGCATGCAATCTGAAGTTGCCAAGGACACGGAACACTAAGTTCATGAAAATTTAAGAAGGACTAATTCCTTTACTGGGGGAATGCCTTAGTTGTTGACAGAAGAGAACACCAAGCATTCTGAGTGGTGCAATATGTCTCTTTCCACTTCGGGGAGCAGTTGGATCGACCGACAGAGTTGGCAATTCTCGCTCAAGAGCTGATCCAAATTTTAGAGACTAATTGTAGAATCCCAAGAATAGAAAATAAAATTAGTTGCTTTCCCCTTCAGGCCAGCATTTATTGGGTTAAAAAAAAGTTACTATATGCTGCCTACTGATATAACTCTGTACATAAACCAGGAATGAGGGATGTTCTCCACTAAAAACTCTAACTCAAAGTGTAATAAGGAGAGATGTCCAATAAAGGCTCGATCTCAAGGAGCAATAGACCTTTCCAGATGTCGCATGGTGAGTCACTCCGTCTCAGCAGAGACTATCCTCTACAGTGGGAAATCACTTCGTAACCATAAATTGAACTTTGGTATACACCCGTAGGTCCCCCATTTGGACGCAGAGTACATCAAAACTTAGAGAGTTTTGTGTTAAAAGTAACTGGCAGAGAACCCACGAAGAACGAATATAGTGATGTTATAGTTCTGCAGAAACCTCAGCGTCCTGGGAACAACATGAACTAGGTCACTTCTACATGAGACAAACACATCTCCCATCAGCCAAGCAAACAAATAACAAAATATCATAAATCATACTCGATATGACTGGGACAGACCGGAGAAAAAGGCTGCTACACTCCGTTAGCAACGTGCTACCTACGAACATGCAGCATGAAAAAGCACGAGCGCCTGACGGAGATTACGGACATAGTTTCCATTTCTCTCCCCGGTAAACCATCGCAGAGATATTGAGCTTCGAACACAAAAAGTCACACAGCTTTCATCGAATATTGTACTTACTTTTGGTCGAATCTCAGCGAAAAAATGGAATATCTCCGTACTTCCAACGCATGTTTGTCCAGCTGCTGGTGCTCCGTGTGAATCCGTTCGATTCGTGTCTCTCCGACACTCCTCGGATTCTTGGGAGGGTTGGAAGCTCAGCAAATCAGATTTCAGAGCTGGACCTTTTTGAGCTTTATTGGCTAATAGTGCTGTCAATCATCTAGCTTTCAATTCCAGGCAATTCTATTGGCTCCTACGGTTCGAAGGATGTCTCAATGGTGAAAATCGGAGAAGGGGGGGCTGAGATACAGCCCTGAACAGAGAGTCTGAAGCAGGATTTGACCTTAAACTAAATAACTAAAAAGGGCAGAGAAAGAGCTTAAAACACTCAAAAAAGGTCCAATCTTCGGTCTATTGATTCAATGAACATCATGAGTGATACATAGAAGTGATATAGAGTGTTTTTGAATTTTAAAAATACTTTTTTATTCAAATATTGGAGTATTTGATCAGTTTTCTAATTTGAAATGCTCTATATTTCATAAATGTTTCACTGTATCTATGTATAGCTGTGTATATAGAGCCTATATCAGTTGTTCTAAGAGCCCAGCATATTAAAAGTCTTGGATACCCATACTTTCCAAAAAACAATACCCTAAAAGTGCTGTTTTTCAAGATCGAGCTTTTGAGTTTTCCAAGTTCTGCTGTGTTCCATCCTTATCTTATGTGAACCAGTAACATGTATTCTGATAGTTCCATGATTTTTCTCATCTCAAAAATATATTAAAAAAAATTATTTTTTTTTTTATTTTTTTATTTTTTTTTATACAATTAATTAGGTATTTCTTATCTTTATTCGAGCTGAGGCCTGCAAATAGGCCTCGTTTTTTTAAAGCACGACCTATTTTAGAGTTCGCCGTACGGCTGACCTTACAGTGTAACCACAACCTCGGTAAATGTGACTCATGGTCGACACTGCAGAGAAGGGAAATGAACTCGAGAAAGAAAGAGAAACGTCAAAATGTTCAAATCATAAAAGAAAGATGAGCCTTTTCATATGGCTCTTGCATGTTTGCTTTTTTCGACAACAAAGAATGAGTCGGCATTAACAGGAGGGAGCAAAGTGCTTTTTTTTTGTGAGGTAATTGAGTGTTTACGTAGTCCCTCGGAAAAGCCTCCCTGACCAGAGTGAATCATCCTAATCACGAGTACTCTGATGCTGCGAGGTAAAACCATGTTGATGCCTCGCAATAAACTCTGTAAAAGCTGAAAAGTCTGAGGGCTGCCGGAGAGCTTTGAAGTAAGATCTCACCTCCTCACCTACCACCATTTCACATCTCCTCTTGTTTTGTTTTGTACTTATTAGGGAGCCGGCAAACACTTCAGGCACATCAGCCAGAACTAAGTAAAGGAATACATCAAATCCTCCGCTGCGTACCTGAGTGCCTGCATTTGTTTATCCTTGTCATACGTATACGGCTAACAGGGTGCCTTGTTAGCCAGCAACAATTCACAATTTCTAAATTGCATCTACAGAGTCAGCTTCCAGCTTGTCAAAGCTTGTGACCTAGAAAAGGCGGCAAAAAAACAAAGTTTTTTGGGTCAGGGCCTTTTTTCACGACGGTCTCTCCCCCCTTTCTCACGTAAGCATGCAGAAAGGATTCTTGGACTGGCAGGTAATGCAGGGGGGCCAGTTTTAGAAGGCATCAAATATTCATTCTACGAAGTGCTGGCCAGGATTCATGACCCGCAGGTACGTTGCTGCCTGTGCTCCTTTATCACTGTGTGGCTGCATAGACCCTGAGGGGCTGGATTCTTCATAGTGGTATGATTAGATATGTGTGTGTGTGTGTGTGTGTGTGTGTCTGTGTGTGGGGGGGGAGGGGGGCTCCCCTGAGCTTGGCCATCAGTTGACACAGTGATGTAATATCATGTGTCAGGTTGAGAGTCCATTGCTCCCACCAGCCGTTGACAATGAATGCCCACCACCACCTTTGCTTATGTCACATTTGTTCTGAGTGCTTCATTTGTTCATGAGGTGTTTGCTCAGGCGTAATGTCTCTTGGCTTCAGACTGGACAAGAGGACATTCAGGTCACCATATCGCATTAACTGGACAGGAGCTGTTCCTGTGAGGTCCTCAGTGGTGTGATCCAGAAACTTAGTCATCTGATTCTCCAAAGTGAAGCCAAGGGATGAGAGAGAGAGAGAGAGAGAGAGAGAGAGAGAGAGAGAGAGAGAGAGAGAGAGAGAGAGAGAGAGAGATCTCCCATCCCTTTCCCCACCCTCACTATTCACCCACACCTCTCATGTTTTTTCCCCATATCTAGGCTACTCCAAACTCCAACCCAGTTTAAGTAATTGATGGAGTGGAGGAAGGAGACTTTCACTTGGCAGAGCAGCAGCTGTCAGCCAACAGGGTTGCAATAAGGAAAACGTCGCCCGAGGGGGATCGAAGCAGACACGGGAGAGCAGCAGCGGAGACGAGGAGAAGGCGAGTAGAAGGGGGGAGACTGCTTCAGGTGTCGTACGAGTCGCGATGGAGGCGCGCGGCGTGCGTGATTAAAGGGGAGCTCACCGCTTCTGGAAAGCGCTCGCTTTGTTAAGGTGGATTACAAAGTGAAAAAAAAGCCTTTGTATAGCTGTCTACTTCACGTGGCTGGATTACCTCAGAACCATGAACGTGTCGCCCCCGGACCGCAGGAAAAACGTGCGGGAGCTGGCTTTGGAGATCGGCATCCGAGTTATGCTTTTCGGAGTTTTTGTGTAAGTATGCAAAGTCTTGAAAATTTGGCATTGTGCGCCCTGGCTCTGGCGATGTCATTCGGTTCCATGACTGTCGTTATGTGTGTGCTTTTTTTTTTTTTTACATGCTTGAGACACCGAGCTGCTGCGTTCAGGGTCACTTGCGGCGGTTTGTGGCGCTGTCCGGTCCCCCGTGTTGAGCCGCGGTTAACGGGCACATCGCTGCTAAACGACCAGGACAGTATACAGACGCTGCGGTAACAGGTTGCAAAAAAAAAAAAAAAACAAGTTTCACTTCACGTCACGAATCAGCGTGACACTATTATTTGATGACTCACATTATAGCCCAGATTATCACAGCTGGCATTGATTAGAGATGGTTAGAGAGACAGAGGCGGCTTCTTCGACCACTTCACTCCACAAGAAATAGATCTAATTGAAGCAGCCCAACACAGACACATTGCGATCCATGCATAGTACTTTTTTTTTTTGTTTGGCAGCATGACACCTTACGGGAAGGTTGTTCCTTCAGAAATACAATATACATTATTAATTTGTTTGTCTAGCCTGGAGGCGCTAAGCATTGTTTGCATCACGATTGTGTCATATTTATTTATTCTCTGCTTCATGTGCACTGATAAAAAAAAGCCCCGGGTCCTGTTGTCTGAACTGACTCACACATCGCTGCTCTTTCATTCCATCCGTGCAAGAAAAAAACTAAAACAAGAAGAAGAAGAAGAAGAAGAAGAAGAAGAAGAAGAAGAAGAAGAAGAAAGAAGTCAAAAGACCAGCAACGCTGGCTGCATAGTCTGTGTACACATTGTCGTTAACATGTGTCCTCGGGCTACGCGGTCCAGCTGTATGTGTGCAGTGTGCTGTCACCCTTTAAAAGGATCGCAGAGCCTAGAAGAGCGTTGATGCTGCATGGTGCACGGTGTTAGACACGGAGAGGGGGGGGGGGGGGGGGGGGGGGGGACACACTCACCTGGAGGGATCAGACCAAAGCATGAAGCGTGTCTCACTGATGCAGACCCCTCTGCAAGACTCTCTTTGTGGCTGATTTGTTATTGCGTTACGGAGTGCTCCAAGCCACTCACACAAAAAAAGGAAAGAAATTTCACACAATATCATCTTCATCATCAACTCGCTGCTGTGCTGCCACAGAAGCCCCTGTCACAAAGTCCTTGATCGCTGAAATGAATTTAGTTTTTACACATGAAAGCACGCTGAAGGCTCATAAGCCGAGTTTGCAAATGGGCATCTTCAGTAAACTTGATCTGCTTTGTACAAACTGTACAGTGGTGCCCTCATTAAATGAATTGATTTTGGTTCCACTTCCTCAGCGTGACACAGACATACTGGGGAAACACAGAGCCACAAATTCCAAATTCGATTTTGTGGCTAATTGTATTTTTGGCCTCTGTGCTCAAGATTGAGGAGCTTTTATCTTTGATAGCAAAAGAGCTATCATATGTTTTGACAGCGGGAGTGGTTGGTCTAATAGATTTCTTTGGGACCGGCGGTGATTGGTGAGCTGTAGCTTTTGGCTTGAGGGATCAGAGAGAGAGAGCTGCTCTCTGGCCCTGTGGGGCAGCGGTCCCCTGTTCTTGTCGCCCGAGGTGAAGGCAGGATAATTGGGGTCAACCAGAATCAAGATTTTTTTTTTTCTTCTTCACTGGAGGTGTAAAGGACAGTTTTGTGTCAGCTGCTAGTATAGATGTCAGATCCCTTATTCGCATGTGTTTCCCTTGTCTTTCCTTGCATCAGTGCTCATTTAAAATCTTGCTTCTACCGTTAGAAATTCATCTTATTGCTTTCTACCTCTGCAGCTCAGTATTACATTTGAAAGAAAAAGAATCACCCAATTTTTCATTCGCTGGTCATATTCCTTCATATTTGTGGACATGTACCAAGGGTTGCTGAAATTGAGTTCCTTAATCCTTTAGTTTGGGCTCACGAGCAGATATGGAGGCACCAGAAAGGTGTCTTCAACAAGCAATACGTGCAAATTCTGCCATTCTTTTGGTCTGTGCTTCTGATTAAATAATTCTCATTGGTCACACAAACTGTTCTTGTTTCTCTCTCCGCCACGCAGTGAATCACGTGTCTGTGCTACCATTTCTGTACCAAAGTGCCCTGAATTCCCTGCATTATTCACAGACACATTTCGTCAAAGATGACTAGCCTTTGAGGGAATATAACTTTTTATTTGCCCTTGCTTGCCAAGCTGCCTGCCTGTTCCAGGCCTCAGGAGGTGCGCTGACCTTAAGCAACGGGCCAAATGTGTGACGTGAGGTCGACCCTGTGCCATCAAACAGCTAACGCCATGCAGTCTTCATAGCTTGGTGGGCACTCCAGGAGTCACACATCTCCCCGTAGCAAAGCAAAAAAGTTCAATCTAAATGGAAATAGATCTTTGACATTTAGCAAAATGGTGTGGAAAAAAACACAACAAAAGCTGAAAACTGCATGAGAAAGTTCTTTTTCTTCTCAACACAGAAAGCGAGGATAATGAGATGGGTGCTATTTCACTTTACTTGTAAGCCGGAGCAAAACAAGCCAGAGCTTAGGCAAAATACCCAAGAAGTCATTTCTCCCTTGAGTGGTTGTGTGGCTGAGCTCATGTCCTAAATCAATCAACGCAAGTGTTTGTGCCTCAGCATGTGGGTGGACACTTGAATAAGCCAGTACATATTAGAATACCGTCTCAAGGGAGAACAGGAGACAAAACAAAAGGACGCAGGGACGAAAGGAAACAGAGGTGATAGATAATTGAGGACATGACGTTAGCAGGATCCAGATAGTCTTAAGATTTGATTGATTAAAACCACTCTGAGAACTCATAATCAGCACCATCCAAAAGCATGGTGATGGAGCGATTGGCCAGAGAAGAGGGCAGCTGTTCGTACACAACTGGATATAATAGATTCATTTGTGCCAAAGGGTTACAGAGTCACAGTTTGGACTCTTTTATTGCAGAAAATTATGGTGTCCGAGGAGGAATTTTGTTTATTACATGTATTTCCATTGAAGCATGCCAAAAATGTCCAACGTGAGACGAGCTAGATACACTCCGACATTGACATGATCTTAGAATTTTACGGATAATGATCTAGTCATTGTCAAATGAGTTGTGCGAGTTGTGCGCTCTGAAACAACACTGGTCATCCCTCAAAACAGAGTTCGATTCACTGCGAATCATCTTCTCCTCTCAGATGACGGCTTAGGAGCAGCCCTGGGATACGGCCCAGATCCTTGGCAAGTCTCAGAAAGCCCTGTGAGATGTTGGGAAAGAGTAGAATGTCAAGGCCTCAGGCTGTTTAAGAATAAGCCGATTGTTTAGCTTAAGGATGGGCGCATTCTGGTTTTGAGGAGACAGTCTCTTTGTAGAGGATCGGTCACAGTGTTGTAAGGCCTCTGCTGCTGATATGAACTTAAAAAGGTATTTCTGACCAAGGAGAATGTTGCAGTCATTTCTGCTATTGTTATTGGATTAGTGATGAAAAAGTTAACCTTGAAATGCTTACGACTTCAGTGGTGGATTTAGCGACACTCTGGGTTATCGTGGTGACAGTTTTAATGGCACAACAAGCACTTGTTGAGCAGCTACTTAGTCAGAAATACAACAGAAGGGCAACTGGTATGTCTGTTCATTGTGCACTACTGATGTTTTCATAAAAAAAAAATCCCTTCAAGCCCTTCATCAAACAGCTCACTGTGGCTGCTTCCTCTTGTTCCATTAGCTATACTCCCTTTGCAAAATTGACAAAATAATATAGAAAACGAAACGTGTTCAGTGCTAACCATAGTGACAAATACATTGCGTATTCTGTGACTGCTTCACAATAAAAGCCACCCTGTGTTTTGCCAGTTGAACGCTTTTAATGTGAAGCAGCAGCAGGATGTTGTGTTTGCAGTAGCGTAATGCGTCTTAGCCCGTAAAGAAACTGAACAGGAAACAGTGAGTTTTACCTGTTCAAGTAAATCCCTAGTGCTTAGGTCAATCTGAATTGAGTGCGGGAATGGCGGACTCCACCACTGTCAATAAAAACTACAATATATCGAGGAATAATTACAGAATATTATTAATATATTGAACAACTATTGCAGGAAACATGCAACTTGTTTGATTTCATGAAAAACTTAAGGATTCTAACTTTAAAAAACAAAAATGTTGTAAAATACTGACACCAAAGTATTCTTATACATTTACCCAAACTTCACTCACAGCAATTTTGAACAAATTGTGCAGACAGAACAAACAGTGGTTTTTAATATAAAGATGTTTCCCTGAGAGAAAATGTTCAGCCATAGGCCACAGGTGTGAGTGCCACTTAAAGCTCTATTAAACAGTGTTTAATATGAATCCCTGCAAAACGGTTGCTAATACTGACAATCACCATCTCCCAAAATAGGCACTCCACTCTGCAGCCCTAAAGCTTTCAGCTTTTTGTTTTATCTCCCAGGTCTATATGGTTTAGTTCCAAATGGCTCCTATACCCATGGGCAAAATCTCCAAGCAAACAAAATCACGTTAATAGAAAGAGCTGAAACTGAGTTGTGGAGGAAGAAAGTACATTATCAAGCATCAGGTGGTGAGAAAGAGGATTCCAATGTATACTTGTGTTGCTCACACACCTCTGTCGCTTTGATTCTGCTGGTCTGTTGTGGTCAGAAATGGCGAGAGTATAATCTGCTGCTTGTTTGTTTGACTATTCCAGTGCATTCTCCAGCTGCGTTTCTTAATTTTGGCAGCCAACATCTGAGGCACTGAATCACAGGTCATCCAATCTGTAACCCTCATTATCTCGGAGATAGGTAAAAAGTGAGATCGCAGGCTCGACTGTGGCTGGAGCGACGTGGAAACACTTTTCGGATTGGATGCCGTTGACACAAATTGACCGGAGAGGGAGGGGTAACAATGACCCTAAAGACTGCGGCCTCCAGGAATGCCCATTCATTTGATCTTCGTCTGAAAGGGCACAGAGCGAACATTCATTGCTGTACATCGTTTTGCAAAATCAACCTCATTAATTACTTAGTAGCCTTTGAAAAGCGGCAGTCTGTTCAGGTACATCTGATTAAACCAAACAAAAGAATAATTTGAGTATAGGTGAAAGCATGAGGGGAAACTACAAAAAGGATTTGTTTAGTGACCACAATGAATTAAGAATCCGAGGCGTCTGTGGAAAAAATGCAGAAACATAAAAAGGCCGAGGCAGAGAGAGAAGAATATTTATGTGAAGAAAGGATGAACCGAGCTGTTGGAGAGCGTGGATCAGCAAACTCTGCAGGTGCTGTGGCAGAAATAACCATTATTCCAATGAGAACAGAGGCAGCCGACTATCACAGCAAGACCAGGGATTCCCTAACAGCCCAGTCTGTCACCGCCCTAAGCTACTCTGGCATTTCATTCCCCGCAATCGTTTGATCAGCTCATTATGTCTGGCTGTCACTGCTGTCATACTATCCAACCCCATCTCTTTATCCCTCCATGGGCATCCGATCGCTCAGTTACTCTCCATGTGTTCTTTTCACCATTTCTTCTTAAAGGGAAACTGTGTTTACTGCGGTTACCCTGTAGGTCAACTTATCCAATAGATGGTGAAATTATACCGTAGGAAGAAAAATAATAGGACAAACAATTCCTCCACTATCATTAGATGCATAGCCTTGAGATTATATTCAGATGTTCATGTGCCTGATGTGATCGTCAATTCTTTGGTCCGTAACAAAATAAATAGTAACAAATAGTGACTTCCCCTGCAGGCTGAGTTGTACTTTGTGTTGAGTGCTAATTAGTTATGTTGTAGTATGTTAACGTATTACGCATAATGCTCTATATTTATCCCGGGTTGCTCTTTCCATAGTAATATACCATAATTCATGTAAACTAGAAATATGCGCTTAGTAGACTGCAGATTTCCGCCAGTTGTGTCTGCCAACAACCACGGCTGTATTATGTGATTGAGTGCATTTAGACAGCCAGAGGCTGTAAGGTGAAGTAAAACACACTTCATTCAAACTCAAAAACAAGCAGCAGTGCATGCAGGCCGTCCGCTCAAAGCAAGACATTCCGTAAAATCTTGCAAAATTGAAATCAACCAAGCTGTCTGGCTGGTATGGTACAGGTAATAAAAGGTGTCTTGAGAAAGTGTGAGTCATGGCAGCTATGAGAGGTACTTGAGCCATAATTGGCCACCCCAAATATTATGCAGTTTGCTGCAGCAGAATGCGAGATTGGCCATGGACAGACGATGAGTTGCACAGTCACTAACTCACAGATGCACACACAACTGATCGCATGATCCTCCTGGCGGCAAAAAATAATTATTATATTATTAATCTGAGTCTTCAAAGTAACTAATAACTACAGCTGTCAAATGAAATAAAGTGAACAGTGCAGCATTTCCCTCACAAATGTTTGGAGTAGAAGTATATAGTGGAATGAAATAGAAAAACTCCCATAAAGTGCTGTACCTCAAAACTTTAAAAGCACAGTACTTGAGTACAGTAAATGTACTTAGTTGTCCCCACTGCTCGTCTAGTTGCAACGATACACTCAGGTGCCAGTTTATAAGCTTCATGGTGGTGCAGCTGTTGTAGACTGCATTAGTTTTACCTGGGTGTACCTAATGATCTGGCAACTGAGAGTATAGAATCGCAGAAAATAACACGTTTGGTCAAAAGACAGATTTGGGTCAATATGAAATTAATCAAAGTAAACATTTTTGCATAATTTTTGCTGCGATCACATCTGAAGAAGATTTCCAGGGTTTTCTCTTCAGTTACATCCAGTTTGCTCTCGCATCGCAAAGAGTTGTGGAAGAAATCACAACCAATTCCCTCATTTGTATGGCGTAGTCATCAGTGAGGCATAGAATTATTATTTTCTCACATTTTGTGGCAGTTTTCACCCAAATCTATCCGAATGCCCTGCCCACAGAGCTCTCATTACAGAGTGAAATGAATCTAATGAATCAGACATGTTTACAAGGGACATTCATCAAGAATCCAGTCGTTTACACTACAGTCACAGTGAGAGCTGTGCTTAGGCTGATGGGCTTTAACTTAAATGGCATTTTCAGCTGGAAAATGATATGCTGGAATTTATCTGTTACCATCATACAATCAAATTTTACAATGCTGATCCTTTGGCAGAAGTTCTTACTGCGGCGTGGTATTCTGTTAAGAATAATAGATATCGCTTTAACAACTCCAAGCCCAGAAGATGTGAATGATGGCAATAATATTATATAGACCTACTGTCCGATATTATGTGCTGCAGCCAATCCATTTGTCTAGAAATGTCCTGCGAAAAATGTCCCCAATTATTATGAAATATGTGAACCGCAGCTGGCGCTCAGCAGGTGGAGGCTGAGCTGAGGGGGGAATGTCGGAGCCCTCGGAGGTGTAGAGTGTGAAAGTGGCAGTTCCCGCACTGCTTTACACTTCCTACCGTCGTGATATTTCTATTCTTATCCATTCTCCGTTTCTCTCTCTCTCTCTTTCTCTGTCTGTCACCTCCTCCCTCCATTGCTCCTTTCTCAGGTAGTTCCCTTAGATCTGCCCCATTACTGTCATTTCCAGCTTCA
This sequence comes from Cebidichthys violaceus, assembly GCF_023349555.1. NCBI lineage: Eukaryota > Metazoa > Chordata > Actinopteri > Perciformes > Stichaeidae > Cebidichthys > Cebidichthys violaceus. Next base: position 11,876,302 of record NW_027176263.1, read on the forward strand.
TACTCTTATCTGTAAAAACACAGACGAGGGGCTGAGGAGATGAAAGAGCTGTTGTCCACCACACACACACACACACACACACACACACACACACACACACACACACACACACACACGTCTCCTGGCCCAAATCTCTTCTTCTAGAGAAGCCTTCATTTTGTCTGTGTGTGTGTGTGTGTGTGTGTGTGTGTGTGTGTTTGTGTGTGTCCCTCTCAGGCCCCTGGGTTTTGCTGTCAGACCAGGCTCTTTCCGTGGTTTCCTAAGTTTAGGTAGGAGGTAGAGACACATCTCTGGCAACTTGTATAACTTAAAGGTCACCAGCCGTTGTGTTTTGAGTTCGTTAAATTGAGATCAGCTTCAAATGCTCAACGTTTGCCGACGCTGGGAACAGACGCGGGCGTTATTGACAAATGGAAAGACGAGACCCTCCACGTGCAACAGCTTGTTACATTTCGACCCACGTACACAGGTTTTTAGTCTTGACAGCAGCAGGAGGAAGCTTGAACAGCGGACGCCACACCGGATGACAGCTCGACGATGATTATGGTTGTGGAATAAAGGCAGACTCCAAATTCTCACGGTGACTTCTCAATGATGACGTCGTTGCTGATTACAGCTCCGTGTGGGTGCGTACGGACGGGCTCGACTGACATCTCTCTTTGTCTTTATTAGCTTGGTTGCCTTTATCATACTCATTAGTGCAATTCCTGCATAGCTTCGCCCACCTTTAACCAGAGAAAAGGACCAGTCAGACAGAATATCTGAAAACCTGTTGGGGGGTGTACAGGGCCTTTAGGCTACACCGTAGAAGCTGTACGATACATGAACCAAAGGGTTTTTAGCTTACATTTTGACAAATTGGTACCATTAAAAACATGCTGAATTATTCAACTGCGGTTCCTTTCTGCAGTGTGGCCTTGGATGTACAGACAGCTGTCACTGATTTACTTTGATACTGAAGAAAATGTTAAAACATGATGATTCTCAAGCAAGTTCTGTGGTTATAAGAAGTTTCTCTTTCTGATTGACGTTTATTTGTAGTGATGATTAAATCCTCAGAAAGTGCAAGTTGCGCTGAATCCCAATATATGCGTATCCCGTCTGTGTGTTCAGATTCAACTGAGTCATGACTCTGCGGCACACCTAGAGCTAACATCCTGCTGTTTTTAGAACACCAGCATGCACCGGTCCCTTTCACCTTGCAAACTATCTTTGTCTCACTTTTTCCCTCCACGTCCTTACTGCAACCCCCACACAGTTTGAAAACACCTGGTTTAAAGCCAAGGCTGAAAGGTCAATACTTTCATCTTTTTAGCCGACAGCACATGTCTGTCCATTGGGAGACAATATTCTGCATGTGCTTGACAATAAAATAGGGGGCTACAAGCCCCACGTGGCTCCACCCAGCTGTTCCCTAAAATAATTAAAGAAAGCACTTGTAGGGCAGTGATTCATCTTTACATCACTGTACTTGCATGTGCAGTGGGAATATTTTAATATCAGCGGGCATTGTTTATTTGCTCATGCGAATTGTGCAAGCCCTGCAGCTTCTAAAACAACATCCCCGTCCTCAAGATAATGAGAAAAAAAAGATCAAGATGACATGGGGGTTCTGTGGAAAGAAAATCCAAATGGTAGCCAAACTCATCCCAGAGAAGAATGCTTGGCAGAAATCAAACAAATAACCAGGAAGAAGAGAAAAAAAATAATTCAAGCTGTGGCCAATGAAACTCAAACAGCCCGAGGATAGAAGAGTGTCACAGAGAGAGAACATTCGATATATACACGTTCCAGATCAGCAGATGTATTGTAAGTGATTATAGATCCATGAAAGTACAACATCACTGTGTATTTTTGTGTTTGTTCACGTGTCTGAGGAAAAGCCAGTATTTGTGTATCTGATTTTCTGTGTAATTTTGTTGTGTGTGTGTGTGTGCACAAAACGCATACACAGTTTATGTTTGTGCATCTATTAGTGCACCCTGGCTGCTGATGCTGCTAATGACCAGCTTCAGCACTCTGCAGACGCTGTTGAGGGCCGTGTGTATGTTCACCCTGGCTTTGAACGAACAAAGACCACGAGGCTGGAATCTCTCTCTCCCATTGCTGTCGACTGTTGACATTTTGCTGGGATGAGCAATGAGCATGACAGCACTGATAAATGTCGCCGTTGTGTCCCAGGCCCATATTTGTGTCCAACACCACTGGCAGTGCGAGTGATCAGGTTATCCATGTGTAAACCTCGCTACCTCCCTCCCTTCCTCTGTCTTTTCTCCAACACTCCAAACACAGTTAACTTATGCTTAACTTAATAAACTACACACACAAGCAAAGGCACCCACATGCTCAACCGCACAAGTATAGTACCTTCTGGTGAGATTTGAAAACGCTCTGTGTAAAAAGACAACAATAGTGTTTGCCGTTATATATGTTACGGTATATTTCCGTAATCAGCAAAATGGTTAGTACATTTAACAGTGGTAAAATGTATTTTAAAAAATAAATAAATGCAATTTTTTTTATTTTGACTGATATATTTACAGTGTTTCACTGTTACAGAAACTGTATTCTGCCTATTTAGAGCATACGCTCTTTTACTGTCATGGTATGACAGTATTTGACCGTGATCCGTGCCCCTTTAGGTGAGACCACAGATGTCAATTACTCAGCCTGCAGAATTCGTTATGTGTGCCGGAGCAGGTCTGTTGTTTTATGTTTATATAATCATCAATTTCAAAGCAAAGTGAATTAAGTGACAAAAAAACGATTTGTCGTGTAGATTTAAACATTTCAAAGTTAACTGATTTATACATAATTCCCTTGTGTATTCACCCTCTAGTGAGTGCGGTTTATTGAAAGGTTGTGGGATAATTACAGAGTAAGCGTAGCTGGAATAAAATTAGATACAGCAGGTGCACATTGTTTGATTATATCCCAGTTATTAAAGGAACAATCCATCATACAACAAATCAGCACTGTTAATCAGCTTGTTAATGCATCTTGTTTGTGCAACAGTGGAGTTTGACTGCAGAGTGTCGATCTAAAACATCAATGAAACATCAAGTATTGCTGGCAGTTACTAAGAACGTGGCTTCTATCTAGAGAAGCTACTCTTTAAATCACACGAATAGACTGAGATGACATCGTTTTTAATAAATGGTTGCCTCAATAGAATGAAATGTTGCCAAAACATGAGGCATTTTAAGTATCCTGTGGAATTTATGACCTATACTGTAATTCATAGTGAAAGCAGTAGTTCAGCTATCTTGGGAAGAAATCTTATTTGCTTTCTTCCAGAGAGTTAGGTGATGAGATTGATCATATTCACCACCAGTCCTAGTGGGAAAATATATGAAATATATATAAATGTATATGAGATGCAAAGTCAGGTACAGCAGAACACTGAACTACAGCACTTCATATTCAGCAGTGCTTTATATGAGCATCCAAGGGTGACAGTTTCCTCCACTGTACGAGAGAGAGAGAGAGAGAGAGAGAGAGAGAGAGAGAGAGAGAGAGAGAGAGAGAGAGAGAGAGAGAAAGAGAGAGAGAGCTCACCAGATCTGATGAGCCGTCTCCAATGGGCCGATAAAGTCGATGCATTTACTCAGCAGGCTCAATGAATATGAGCCTCGGACCTGCGGAGCGTTTGACAAGCCTGCTGGCAAATCATCTGCTCTTAGCAGACCTGGCTCGATTCTCTCCTGCTGTGGGCTGGAAACTTATCTCGCCACGACACCCCACACACCACCACCATGCTTCCATCATTCCCCAATCCCTCTGTGTCCCCTCGGCCATGTCCTGCCAGCTTCAGACCGCTGCGTTTCCTAATGCCGGTCTCCAATATGAGCCTCTGACCTTTCTCAACAAGTCTCCGGGACCTTTATCGTGGACAGACACCTGTCGTCTGACCAAGCCAGCCCTCGTTTCGTTCTCATTACATACTGGCTTCTTTAATGCACATTCTTGAAATGATCCAGTGTGAATGGGTAATTAAAATCGAAATGACCCTGCATTTTCCACCAGAGTGTATCGCGTGACAAGCGAAAGGATGGCTTTTTCCTTTTTTCTCTCACCCATTTTGCCAATTTGAGACAAGATATCTCCAGGGAGGCCGGCGATAGCTGAGTGTCACTCAGCATCTATCTCCCCCCCCCCCCTTCTCCCTTCTCCCTTCTCCCCTGCCTCTGACAGGACCGGTGCTGTGCATTCCTCACACGTTCGGCAGAGGCCGGGACTGTAACCGCCAACACAAACAGAGACGGAGGGAGAAGCGACGTGACATTTATTGCACTCACACAATTCCGACTTGCGGAGCAGAGTACAGTACGAGACGCCTCTAGGAAAACACATAACGTCTTCTTGAATGCCTCGCAGTAATTATGTGGATCGAATATGATTACATTAGCTCTGCAGTTTGCTGTATGGGGAGTTCAGATGAGGATATTAGTATAAAGAGCGTAGGTGTGTGACTTCATTTGTTGGCTAACAACTTAATTTACCCATCCATATACTTTTTTTCTAGACCAAAGACCTCAGTCCTCCGGTCTCAGTACTGTCGCCAAACTTCAGCCTTTAAACCCATCGCCCATAACCAGTCACTCAACCTGACCTCCAGGCTCAATAACTTCTGTTTCCACAAATTCCCCTGCAGGGTGTCCCAATTCCATCAGAAAAAAAAAAACCACAGCCTCAAATGTCATTTTATAGGTCTCTGTAATCCAATGGGAATCCTCCAGGTAGATTGTTACTAGCCGGATTGAAACTGCCGTTCCTAAAAAGCGCTCTTATCCCCAGGCCTCTCAACAATCAACACCACACATAAGTGCACATTAGTTGTCAAGGCAGCAGTGCTGTGCTCTGGTCTTTGGGTCCGATATGAATGAAATAAAGCGACATAATTAAATCAAGAACGGATCCTCGATCGGTCGGCTCCCCAGTTTCTCCACTGTGACCCACCTCTAATCGAATTGCAGCAGCGCTTTATTGAATCACAGATAACCAGTTGTCTTTATTTTAATCCAGCCGTGCCAGAGGAGTTAAATTTGATTTAGCAGGAAAAGGATTTTTATTTATTTTTTTTCTGTGTGGAGTAAGAGAGGGAAACTTAAGCAAAAACCTGTGCTGTGCTACTTTTTCCCTTCCAGCAGTGTTGACTGTGTAAGCTGTGGATTTGTGAGAAACCTCGGCTCACCTGCCGCGACTCCCATCCACCAATCATTATGAATTTCTCTTTTTGAGGTTGAAACATTGTGACAGCACATTTCTCAGAACGCAGAACTCCGTAAAAGCTGATGTGAGCTGATGTGCTCCGTGAAAATGTACCCATTCATATATGCCTATGGACTTTACCAGGTTAGTACAACACAGAACAAAGTAGATTCCAGAAAGTGTACTTGGGGAATATGCTTATTTGCTTTTCTTATTAATTAAGAATACCACTCTCCACCAGAGATAAGGTGTTTTTAAAGGTGCTGGTGCAGATTTTATTACCTTTGGACAGAGCCAGGCGAAATGCTTCACCCTTGTTGTTATGCTAAGCTAACAGACCACTTGTTAGCTATCCTCTAGAAAGAGAACAAGCGTATTTCTGTCAAAATGTCCAACTGCTCCTTTAATACCTTTTTACTAATATTCCATTAGAATGATGTTGACTCATAGTATCTTAGTACTTCTCCTGAAGGCCATCCTGCCCCTCTGGTTCTTCATGCAAACATTAATATATGCACTGTGTTATGGTCTTCATACCATAGCACCTTCAACACTAAACATCAGTGTTGCTGATTTGTCCACACAGCTGGCCAACAGTCCGCTCCACCATTCTCTCTCTTCATCACTTATTATTTCCCTTTTAGATCTCTCCTCCTCATGTTTCTTCCAATATATATTTGTTTTTTTTTAGATATATCGAGGTCCAAGCTTTCAACATCCACCACTGACCTTTTAGCTTTTATTGACCAGCCCAATTCTCCAGCTGGATTTAATGGCGGGTAAGAGGAGGAATGGGAATTTACCAGTGGTAAATGAACCAGAAGATGCAGTGACCAGAGAAGGATGGGAATTTCCCTCAGGGCTCTACACATCCTCTCATCCTAATAGCTTGTAAATCTCACAAGTCACTTTTTCAATAGTGCCCTGCTGTATGATTCAATGACTGGAGTAATAAGTAGGGGTGGGGGGGGGGGGGGACATGGCAGTGATGACTGCCCACCTCTGATCTGGAGGGGAAAAAAATTAATTTCAATTTCCGTCCCACAATCTGGCAGATGGACGGCTCCAAGTCTTCTCCCCTCAGTCCTTTAGCTGAACGCACGCAGCCAAATGTGCGCCTCGCGAGAGAGCAAATGCAATCAAATGTGAGCGCGCACCCTGCAAACTGCAACCCCTTCTGAATGTGTCTCTGGGTTGCGTCAGGCACCGTGGCAGTCACAACCGCGCTGGTGGGAAGTGCAACAAGGCGAGGAAAACGGCTTAACCTCACCACTTAGGAGGGACAAGACTAGCCCCGAGCCGACTATTGAGACATTCCGACGGACCTCTGCTCCCCCGTGTCGTCGGGCGTGGCAAAGCTCCACCGGTGTTTTTCATTTCTCTTGAGAGGTGACGGTCACGCGCACCGTCCGCTGAGTGAACTACGCACTGTTCGAGCTGCTCTGTGGCCTCCTGCACCTGTAGATAAATGCTGCGTGACTGCAGTTTAATAAGTGGCTCTCTGTGTTTGGCTCAGACCGATGGCAGATATAATGCGATCAATATTGATGAATGCTCAGCTTCTGTTTGGATATATCTGTGATAGAAAACAAACAAACACACACACACACACACACACACACACACACACACACACACACACACACACACACACACACACACACACACACACACACACACACACACACACAGCCAGTGAGCCAAAACATTACTTTCAAATTTAGATTTGTGAAAACGGGAGCTTGCCTGAAGTTAATCCAGCTAAGCTATTCCACTCTTCTTTGTGCATCATTGCTCCACAGCATATCTAACTAATTAAGGAGGAATTTCTTGACTTTTGTTGTTTTTTTCTTCTTTTGTCACGCTGGCACAGCAGAGATTCTGCCCACAGTGCATTGCACATCAAGAGCTCTCAAATCAGCCGCTCGCACTGGTCTCCACGCTGTTGTGTGCTGAATCTCTAAAGTGTTTCAGCGATTCAGTTTTATTTCCTTGGCTGTGGCAGCGTTCAACAGATTTAGAACGTGCATCTTGCAGAGATGGATTGGAATTGGTGATGATGAATTGGCTCAATTGCAGAGCTTTTGGATGAAAAGGAACGGGGAAGAGGCAAAAATCTAAAACCTTCCTGAGTTAGAAAAGGGGTCAGCCTAGACTAAAGCACAGTCATGAGGATGGATGTGAATGTACTGTGCGCTATCAGCGGTTATCTCAACATCTTCACATACTCACCCACAGAGCCGCTAGGATGCCGGTTAATCCAGGAAGGTGTGGCCCCTATAGAAGCCTATAGAAGCCGCTCAATAGTGTCTCTACACGGAGCAAACAGAAGCAGATAAAACAGAATGAGGTGCTCCCCAGGCAGCCAGCAGGCGGTGCTGAGTTCAGGGCTTTTTGTGCGCCTCCGTTTTTATGAGCACTTAGAGGGCTCATCTATTCTGGCCAGAGAGCAGGGGAGAGGGCCTTAGGTCTCACTGGAGTACTGATTAGAGTTTGCCTTTGTAGACTTTTTTTATACACTTCTTACTCTGCATTTTGGAGAGACATGGTGGGTGTTGAATGCTTTATTTCCTCATCTATGTCTCTTCTCTGTAGCTCCTGCTCTCATGGTCATCTGCAGAAAGTGTTGAAAGGTTGTTGTTTTTTTTAGCTTGGAAATAAGCAGAATAAAAAGAGGCGCAGATGTAACAGGAAAATAACAGGAAATAAGCCACAAGCAAAAACCATGTAAAACTAAATATCACTTTGGCTGTTATGTATGAAGGCATCTTTGGCTGTCTTAATGTGCCAGTTGTGAGTTTGTTTCTGCTGTATTGCAGCCCACCATCACCTTCCACCCCCTCCGTCTCTCTCTTTGAATCAGTGTGATTACACCTCAGCCGGATAAATCGGGGTTCACGCTGTGTATGTCGTTACCTCTCCGAGCTCTGACATTAGCTGCACTAATGTGACTGTAATCCACATTGTCCTTCCTTCCCCGCTCAAACAAATGTATCCTCCGTCCACCAGCCTGTAAATGCTGCACTCCTCCACTGCTTTCATCTCAGCCTGTAAATTACAATGATAGTAAAATTTGTTTCCACAAAGGCCAGGCCCTTCTATCCACGGATGAAAGCCTTGATTAATTCCAACTACGTTCGGAGCCTGGAGTCCTCAAAGTGCACCGAAACCCCACTGGAGTATTTCTTCTAATAAAGTCCATGTCTGTAAGACGGGGGAGATGAGGCAAAAAAGAAACTCGAGCCAAGGCAAATCCTGTGAGGGTGGTATTGATTCTTTGCAGGAGATTGGATACAAATTCTCCAAAAGTAGGAGGAATATTATTACATGTCCAACAGGCATTTTAATTTTGACCTTATGAAAGGGATCATCTCCAGTGAACACGGAGATAGTGAAAATATCTGAAAATAGTGAAACTTCAGGAGTTCATTGGCATCTGTAGCTGCAGCCTCTCATCAAATATCTCACCGGAGTCAAAAATAGGGTTTGATTTTATGAAAATCTTCAGCAATGTAACTGTAAAACCTGCACGAACGGCCCCTGGCTTTTAAATAATAATGTTTCCCTCTGCAGCAGGTTTGTGTGTGCTATGTGCATTCTAATGTGATAGGAAATATTGTGAAGATGAATTTTATCTCTGTAGTTACCTTGGGGGAGCATGTGCCTCAAACTCATTAAGACGTCAGGGGTAGGATGCACGATAGTACGATAAGCCTTGCAGAGTGACAGACAGACCACTGCTGTATTTAATGACCTGAGAGCTCTTGTGTGTGTGTGTGTGTGTGTGTGTGTGTGTGTGTGTGTGTGTGTGTGTGTGTGCGCTCATAAGCGAGGAGGTGTGTGGCTATCTCTCTGCTTTTCTGTCCCTCCAGACTGCAATAACATTCCCTGTAACTGGTGTCTGGGCAAGAGAACAGAAGAGAGGACGAGCTGGGAGTAGTTCGCGGAGCGTATTGTGTGTCATCAGCGCAGTCTTTTTTTTTCTTCGTGCAGGCGCATACCGTTAATGTAATATGGCGGAAGTGGATCATGCACACGGGCTCAGCAAGGTGTAAAATTAGCCAGTGCTGATTAGGCTGCTCTCTCGCAAAAACACAGTAATCGGCAGACCGACAAATATACTTTCCGCGGGGTGTCATACGGCGCGCGTCTTTCAGGGGGATTAAAAACAGATAATTGGTTTTCCTGGTCCTTGAAGAGAGAGAGGGGGGAATGAGACATTTTGTTACGTGAATCCATTTTAATCCAGGAGAGGTTTGCAGAACATGCGTAAGCTTTGTAGCCAAGGCGCGTGATGAATGCCTTGCTGAAGGGCATGCAGTTGTTCGGGAGAGCATCACTCAGTCTCTATTTCCACCTAGAGTGAAGCAGCTCATCTGGGGAGCAAAGAAAACCCAAGAAACTTTAGGAAACTTCAGCTATACTTTTATTTATTTATTTTATTTTGAAACTTACACTGGCCTGTATCAAGGCAATGCCTTCATCATTATCCTTTATTTATTCCATTCCATTATTCCAAATGTTCCAAAAATCTGTCACATTTTTTTGGTTCACAATTTGTTGCATGGGACAATATCGCAGGAACACTGTAGTTTTAAAAAATACATTTGCTGCTGTGTTTGTATTCTACGGCCCTCGGAGGTACAGTAGAGTATCTCTCAACCCCGACTGTGCAACAGAGCGGCCTATTGAAAGCAGCGACAAGGAGCCTTTGTTGAGACGACAGAGAACAAGGTCGTCTCTGACAGATCACCAAGAGGCCGGGGAGGGCTGGAGGAAGCAGGAGCGTGCTAATTTGTACCGCCGAGTGTAGTCGATCTCGGATGAAGTCCAACTTACTGTACATGGCCTCAGATGTGTTAATCCTTGTGAAAGAACCCGCCTCCTCTTCTCTTGTCCCCTGCAAAATGCAGACATTTAAGCCTAATCGGGCTGTGCATCTTGAACGCATGTTGCTCTGTGTAAAAGCATCTACTTAAACGCCTAAGAATGAGTAACTGATCAGTGTTCATTTGTTCCTTGCTGCAGATTTACAGAGTTTCTGGAGCCCTTTGAAAGAGTGATTCAACCAGAGGAGCTTTGGCTCTACAAGAATCCTCTGGTTGAGTCAGACCACATTCCCAAGAGGGTCATGTTCGTAAGTACCTGCTTTCTATTCATGCATACCTCTTCTGACAGACTTGATTGGCACTAAATAGATGGTCATTGTTGTGCACATGAAGTGCATCCTCTGCTTAATTCTTAGTGATTGTTGTGGTGCAGAAATCCTTCATTTAGGGCGGTCAATACTGCAAAGCCTTTTCTCTTGAGTCGAGGCCTGAATCGTGTCGATAGATACAAGAAGGGCTCTATACCAACTGCAGTGATTAGTGCTTCCGATGTAAATATAATCTTCCCTCGGACAGAAGTGGGCGGTGAAAGGTTAAGATTTCTCTCTCTGGCTCATGCTGTAAATGCTGAGCAAAATAACCCAAAGAATCTCATGGAAAACACATTTTGGCTTCAATAGACTTGAAATACAGAGCTCATTCCAATATTGTTGTGAGTCATACATTGTTTTCAGACTCGGATGGCGGGACACTAGATGGTCCAATTTTCAAAGTGTGATCATCGTGAAGTATGACAACAATTGACTCCCACAATGCCAAAACAAACAAGCTGTTGTTAGACCTGAAAATACTGCACTATTTCTATCTGCCTCCAACGTAGACAGACCTAATGACATGAAATGTTTGGCAGGCAATTTTAATAAAATCATTTCTGAGTTCAAAAGGAAAAGAAAATCAACAATTGAAGACATGTGCTTATTTGCTTTCCTGCCATTAAATTGATGATTTAAAAGGATTTATACCACTCTCATGTCTGTACGAAAGTATGAAGCTAGAGCCAGGAGGCGATTAGCTTAGCATAAAGACTGGAGGGCAGGGGGATCAGTTAGCCTTGCTCTGTCTAAAGCAAAAAAACACATCTCCCAGCATGTCTAAAGACCTTTACACACTGGGTCATTTTTTTTTTTTTTGCGGTTAATTCAGTATTTATTTTTTGAGCTGTTGTTTTCTGTCATTCATACGTAAATGTTTTTCCAGAGCGACAATTTTTCTGAGCTTTTGTACCTTGAATACAGGAACCAAACACGTTGTGCAGAGCGTACACATACTCAATAGGTACACTTATATTGCACAACAACACAGGAGCGCCGTGGACCGAACCAAGACAGCAAATTTGATTTCTCCTTTCAACGTTGACAAAGGCAGTGCAGACCAGATCCACTGCTTCTGTTCTTACCTTTCACAATAAAAGCCCTAGACATATAACTCAAATTCACTCAATAAAAAAAGTACAGTTGGCTATACAATTTACCTCAAACAGTGGTTGCAACTGTCCCAAATTTGCATCGCTGCTAGTACGAATAGATTTGATGCTCTAAACAATACCTTATAAATGTGTTTTACATATTGGTGCTCAGTCCCGATGATGATTGCATTATGTACCCTGTTCTCTTATATGATAAACTCTTTTTTTTCCCACCAGATCAAGCAGGCTTCTCATGGCTGTTGCCCTGTTTAAATGGGGTTGTGACTTTTAGCTGAATAGTTAATCACTTCTCTGACAGGCTGACATGTTTCATTCTCTACAGCTGGATGTCTATTTCTGCATGCTATCTTGTCAGAAGAACTCGTAGTTGGCACTCACTGTTAAAATATTAAATGAGCTTAACAGGCGAAGACCATTGCTTGTTTAACTAACCTCTTTGCTATCTGACAGCGCTTCTTTGACTGGCGCACCGCTCCGTCCTGCGTTCCTCCCACACACGTCAATCATCTCATTATGTGCAGAAACAGCTGCAGAGGTGGTGAGCACTAACTGTCAGTCATTACACTCCAGACATGATGGCAGCTCCTCTAAACCTTGTCTGTATCAACAGTAGGTACTGTACGTTGAGGCTCTCCTTAAAGGCGTTTAGAAGCCTTGGTGACAGATCGATTTAACCAATTATAAAGGAGTTTACAAACAAACTCTTGAGTGCATTTATTATAGAAAGCCTTCGCCAATCAAGCAGAAAACACAAAAAACGCCTAGTATACTTCCTCCGCCACTCGCCTGTGGTGCTGAGCGTCCAGCAACAGACAAACCCTTGAGCTTATCTCCAGCTCATCTCAACTCTATTATTTCCTTTTTCAACATGGTTTTTAAAAGATGTTGACAGTTCATATTAGCTTCAACGTCCATAGATCTTTGCTAGTGGCAGGCCCCTAAATAATGAATGGGGAAGAAAGCCCCCCCCCCCCCCCCCCTCCCCCACCAAAAACCCAGCCCACGTGCTTCTTATAGGGAAAATGCTCCCGGTGCCGAGACCCAACAGTCAGGCTTCTACAACGTCATTGTGCTGACAGTAGCCCTGAAGGTGTGGAGAATTTATCTGGCCATTAAAAATAGTCCATGGAGAGGATTTACATGAAGCTACGCTGTGACTCACTGCAGGCTTCATTTAGATATATGCTGTTAGCCTTAAGAGTCACTCTCTCATTATGGAAGGGGCAGGAATATTCTCTAGTGCTCGTAATTTGTTCGACACAATGTTCTTAGAGTACATATCCTCTGATCAGTGAAGCCAACGGTTGTATTTCTGTCTGTTGTCAATGCAAACGGGCTAATACTGTAGCATACAGACCTCAAAGCAGTGCCTCAAGTCAAATCTCATCTCATCCTGTTTCCATTTTATGTAAAGTTCATGTAATTCACGGGCAAAACAAACAATGTCCATTTACAGAAAAGATATTCAGAGTATTAAAGTAACAGAAAATTGGTTGAGAATGATTTTTTTTTTACTGGGAATCTCCCTGAGAGCTGCATACTGTATGTGAGTCCTCCCTTCAGGCGGAGTTAACTAGGCTACAGTTATTCACAAACCAAGGGAAGTATGACCTTTAAAACAAATGTTTCCAGTTACACTTACATACGTTTGAACAAGGATTTCACGGTTAAACAGATGTGCATATAGCCTTTGAAAGGGACTGTTAAAGGGGACATATCCTGCTCATTTTCATGTTCATACTTGTAATTCGGGTTTCTACTAGAACATGTTTACAAGCTTGAATCTCACATTGGCTGTCTGAATAGACCCGTACTCACCCTCTGTCTGAAACACAACATTTTTGTGCCTGTCTCTTTAAGCGATAAAAATATGGTGCAACTTAGCAAAGTTCTTAAGCTGATGGAGGGTGGGCGGTATAATCTAAAGAACCTTCAAGTGACAGAGGAAGGGGAGCCAAATCTCAATGGCTTGGCTTGAATCACATATTTTGTGATCTTGGAAAAAGTGACTGGGTTGTCTTCTTTCACAGTTTGTGGGTTGGTAGGGACTCCAGATACCTAAATGTATGACATGCTCTGAATAAAGTGAACTTTTAATGACATGTCCCCTTCAAGAGCATCTAGAAATGTGAAAAAGACAATGAACATTATTTAGGACCATGTGCTAAAATGCATCTCTTTGTCAATGAAAAGACATGAATGCGTATTTATGAGTGTCTTTAAATTTCCACATGATGTTTATGGATGCTTTAATGTATTTGGCAACTCAAACCCTCATAAGTAGCCTACTGCTGCTTTCCTTATTGACATATGCCTCTTCATATCTTTGATTAACTGTTATACTCCCAGGAGTGCCAATGTATAATTCTAGGTTATGAAGAGCATCTGAAAGTAAAATACTGGCAGGACTGAAATACTGTCTAAAGATAGCTCATCCCCCCCCTGCATGTATATGATTCCCTGGATGCCCTCACAGCGATACAGTGATGGGAGCTGCTGTGACTGAAAGGGCACTGACACTGCATTTTTTTGGCAAACGCATGTCACTAACTGCTGAGTTGCCACAGCTTCATTGCTTTGATCCGGTTTTGCCAGGTAACATTTAAATACGTACGGTATTTGAATCTGTGTCTGTCTCTTTGTAGGTGGGTGTAGGCGTGTTTAGCCACCTTGACATTTAATAGCTGTGCATTCTACTCACTATGTGGCGAACAGTGAACGCCTCATCGGAGCAAGACACTGTTAAATGTGTTTCCATCTGCAGGTGCAACCCCCACTGTATCACACTGTATATAATGGGATATTGTTCATGATACAGTATGTCTTGCATGGCTGTTTTGTACTGAATAAGGCTTAGCTTAAGCACTTTGTCGTTCATTGCTACAATATGAGTGACATTTTGACTCACTTTTTTTTTTACCACACTGCCGTTCAAAAGTTTGGAATCTCCTTTTACAGTCAGGTGACTGAGAGGACTTCTTTATATTTTTTGAGTGGTCTTTCATGCTTTTCAGTTGTAGAAGGGATTAACAGATACAGGCTGGAGCAAAAGCTATTCCTACAACGTCACAATAGAAACAGAAGGTCTAGTGTTGGAACTGGATCAGGGAATACCAGCTGAACATACTATGGCCGCGCCCCAGTATTTACCCTCATGTCCCACATCCCCTGTGTCTCCTGTCCTCCTCACATCTGTCTCTGCGTCTGTGTCTGTGTGTGTGTTTGTGTGTGTGTGTGTGTGTGTGTGTGTGTGTGTGTGCGTGGCTCTCACTCTCCTAGCTCCTGGCTCCCTGCTCAACAAGCACACCTGCCGCTAGAACCTTATCACACCTGCAGGTCATCTTCCTTCCTTCCTGTCGATCCCCGAGCCACTCATCCTCATCCACCCGTCCAGCCTAGTCTGCCATCGGCCATCGCCTCTCAGCCATCTTCTTCCCTCCACTCACCCACCATCCATCCCTTGTTGTCCTGCAGTGAACCTCCTCAAACTTCATCTACCTCTGTGTCAGTGATCCTGCGCTTGGGGTTCAATTATGATCTCGGGTCGCCTGCGCTCTTCTGGACTGGGAAACAAATTCAAAATTGAAGTTCCAACTGTAGTCTCCCCTGTCATGCAACACTGGGGACATCGATTCAATGGGAAGTTGTAATCATTGAATTCTTTTTCTTTTGGGGCCGAAACTATTTCAAATGTAAATAATACTATTTGTGTCTGATCTATAATATTTTCATCTCTGTTAAAATTTTTGAAGGAAAGAAGAGAAACAATAATATAGCTGGTTCCAAACTTGTGAATGGCGACGCACCTCTGTGCCCATGTCATGACGACATACATAAATTGTAGCTGGTTTAATTTCTAATTCTGATCATAGCTGTTGGTGCACTTGAAGCCAAGTGTGATTACATATTTGAATCCAGCTCCTTCAAAGAGGAAAGTGAGGTACAAAATGAGTTGGCAGAGCTACACTGACGTACGCTCCTCTGAACTGATGAACTCGAGCACTCGAGGGAAATCCAGTTTGTGTGTTATGATAATGTAACTGGAGCTCTGTCTTTGTTTTTACTACCTCTGTTGCTTAAGGCAAAGAAAATATACAGCATTTGGCCAAAACGTAATGAATCCATTGTGAGGCATGAATAATTACGATGTGCCGGGGAGGCCCAAATCTCTTATCAAATGAGGGGCAAAATTCTTCTCTGTGCAGACCAAAAGAGACCCCACTGAACAACAAAAAAGCCTGTTTGGCCCTCCGGTTTGCCTTGTTAAAATAAACTGAATAATGGAGAGGTTCTGTCATTCCCCAAGGCAAAAGTCATTTAACGATTAACCTGCAAAATAGATCTCGTGGAACACTGCAGCGCATCTCTAATGTCACAATAACTGTCCATTTCTCGTCTCTATGTCCTCCCAGGCAATTTCATTCCTTACTCCTCTGGCGGTGATATTTGTGGTGAAGATAATTCAGCGGACGGACAAGACAGAGCTCAAAGAGGCATGTTTAGGTACGTGAAGCCAATTACTTCAAATGTCACAAATGTGTTGTTGTTAGTCACAATCTTAAGACAAGTCTTCAAGTGAAAGCTCCTCCATTTATATTTCTTTTAATACAAATGATCTTCTTTCCCCTGTTCTGCCTGAAAGTATGGGCTAAATGGTCACCACAAACTACTTAATTGTGCTTAATGGTGCCGACTTTCCAATTCTGTGACCTCGTGTTACAGTCGATATGCCACCACACGAGTTAATCTTAATCACAGAAGCCACGAGTATTTACACACGTTTTAGATTTCATGCTATTTCTCACAGCATCTGGGCATTTCTCTGACGCTGATTCCTGCCTCCTGTTGGCCATTTTCCCTCCGTGGGTCGAGGCGACGGCAGAGGACATCAGAGCGCATGAAGGAAGTTTAACGCAAATCTAATTGAAGAGACACACAGAGATGAATCTGGTGGCTCGGTGCATCGGTGTAGAGATTACAGGGCTCTGTAGAATTTAACAGGCCTGTTATCGCCTGCAGAGAAGCACTTCTACTCGGCTTTATAGTCGTACAAATCAACATCCTGCTGGAGAACAAAGAATAAAAGGGAGCCCATTACTCTGACATGGTCACAGTTTTGAACATGGCTTCGAATCAAGGCTACCTCTAGACCTAATAAGAAAGACGGATCACAGAAGCAGTTTTTTGGGCTGGGTGTGCAGTCAAGAAGTAACGATACAGACCCACTTATTTTGTCATCTCAAGCTTAAATCATAGAAAAGTAGCTATCCCTTTATTCCTGCAAAGTTATTGAGTTCAAAGTTGCCCCCGAGGGTCCTCTAATTCTGAATTCACAAATTCAAATTTCAAACAGACCTATTTGTGCTGGCATAATTTCAGGGTTTTAGGAGTTAGATTCTCACCCCTGTAATACCGAGGGGACTTTTCTAATATTGTGCATTTATTATTTGAAACTTTGCACTCACATCCGCTCCTCTTTATCTTTCTTTGGAGTAAACAGAACACAGTGCTCCCTTTGTCAGAGTCGTCTAATAACCCTTTATCATTCCCAAACTCCTGCAGCTTAATTGTGTAATCATCCCTCAGTCAAGATATAATGCAGTCATTTTGGAAATTTGATCGTATTTTCCAAAAGACTACACTCTGAGAACGGCACGGGGATGATTCTGCAGTGATTATTTTTAATTTTGGTTGCGAAGCATGAATGATGTTGTTCATCATCTGAATGTGAGATCTCATGGCAGGCAGAGGCGTTATTGTTTGATGTGTGTAGAGGGACTAATCTTCCAGTTACTGAGACAATGAGAGCGTCATCGATAGCAGGAGTTTGTATGGTGTCTGCATATTTGGTCTGATGTGTCAAAACTTCAACCGGAGCTTTGAATGTCAATAATCGAGAGCATTTGGAAGATTTAGACGGTGGCAGTTGCTTTAGGATGTCATATTGTTTGACAGAGATTTTATTCCAATCAGCCTCAACAGCAAATCTGATTGGTCGTCTATATGAGCCGAATGCGAGGGACTTTTGTAAAGTGATGACAGGAGCGCAAGTCTTTACTGAATAGGTCTCCAATTTCCTGAGACCCTACCTCCTGTAGTGCAACCACTAGAGCAAACTCTGGGGTAAGTGACTCAGTCCTGCACAGACCAATTTGGCAAAAGGCTTTAGCTGGGGGACTTCATTATTTTGAGGAGGAATGCAATATCAGCAGGTGCACTTGTTGCGAGCTTCAAGAAAGACCAATCACATCGGTTCCTTTCATACCCTTTAAGTTCAAAATAACAGATGCGAGGCTGAACTTGATCAGCGAGTCACAGAGCAGGAAGAAAAAAAAAGAATGAATACTTTAAAGACAATCAGCGTCCTTCCCCAGACTAAACTATATATGAGCTGGAGCAATAGATTTAATCAATAAGCGCCGCCTCATCCCATGAGGTATCCGACGAGGGGAACACATTGCAATTTAATGTCCCAATTTTTCAACTGGTCAAACGGGAACATGTCTCATTTTGGGCTTTCATCTGATTTGCACAGAGTTTGCCCAAATTAACGAGCTGTTAAATAACATTGACACTGCGCCCGTCTCAGCAGTTCAGGAAGATAATACAGCTTGAGCTCCGGCGACGTGGGGTGCATTCAATTGACCCGCAGACTGCTGGGATTAACCTGAGAGGGCAGCGACTCTGGCTAATGATGAGCCCCAGTGGTTTGCCTCACAGCTAATTAAATGAACGTATAGTTACAGTGCAATGCCTATTGCCTACCTGTCAACCAACAGCAGTCCTCCTGTTTCCCATTACTAAAGTTGAACTGAAGCACTAATTGCTTTACAGTTAGATTGGGTCTAAGTAGGCGCGTTCATTTTGCCACCACCACTGCAGGGATACTTTTTCTCCCAATTAAATATCTGGCTCTCTGTAGCAGTGGCTTAAAGTAGTTACGATGGGCCCCGGGGTACACTATTATGACGGGGCCTAGTGGCCTCAGGCTTCATTTCATTTGGCTACACAAAGGACGTGATTCCGCTATACATGAAAGAAACCTACCATGAATATATATATTTGTATATTTCTCTGCGTGCGTTTATGAATCTGCTTGCGAAGGTTGTTGCTTAGAAATTCTGAAAGGCTGAACGCATAAATCCTGACAACCATCTGTCCAGCGGCAAGGGAAATTCCAGTGAACCTAATTGGCTCTTTTATTTGTACATTACATCAGAAGAGTGGGCAACCTGCCAGAACATGACAGTTGAATCAGTTGTATCACTGCAGCCTCACTGTTTCTATGAATGCTCTTTGATGGTGATTTGACTGTGTGTGTGTGTGTGTGTGTGTGTGTGTGTGTGTGTGTCAATCTTCCTCCTCCAGCTGTGTCCCTGGCCCTCGCCCTGAATGGAGTCTTCACAAACACCATCAAGTTGATTGTTGGCAGGTATGCTTAACATCATGACGCATTTCTCCGGCTCCGTTAGTAACGCTACATCTCTGAAGATCACATTTTTTTTTCCCAGCTTTGACTCACTAGATTGATTGACAATAAATTGTTTGTCAACCATCATTTTGGGGTTATTTTTCCACTTTCAGACCCAGGCCCGACTATTTCCAACGTTGCTTCCCAGACGGACAAGTAAATGCGAAGATGCTGTGCACCGGGGAGCCAGATCTAGTCTCCGAGGGACGCAAGAGCTTCCCCAGCAGCCACTCCTCCTGTGAGTACCAGCTTTCAGTCAAGGCAGATGCCCGCCAGCGCACGCAACGCACAGTGGCAAAAGATATCCGAAATCACACGCTGGCTCATTAAAACTGCATGCAACTGTAGCTATTCACACAGTTTGATATCTCAATGCTCTGAGCAACATGTCACCAAGTAGATCACGTCTATGAGTGCTGACTGGTTGTTCACGAGGCATTTAGCTCACATTTCACAAGTGATGATCTCGTTGCCGCCTCTCTTTTCAAAGGTAATTACAAGATGTAAGCAATGAGCTATCATTCAATTTACGCATCCCAAGGCGCCTTGTCGAGACGCCCTCAGGTTGATTGATTGAGTCAAGCGCATTCAATCCGCCTCATTTGGTGATCGCATGAGAGTTGAATGCACACCCACCATTTCAGCTTCATGAGACTCCCCGCTGTGTTCAGCTGTGCAGAGCAATGCGGGACGCTGGTCATATTTTTGAGACCATATTGCTTTCCAAGCTGTTTTTCCAGCAGCGTGTTAAATAATTCACATGTTGTTCTGTTGTCCAGCAGATGAATGTTACGTGGCGTTCATGGAGTGTTTGCTGTGGGCGGCCGCACAGATATTGCATAGCTGCTCAGCATTGTGTGGCGCGCGTAAAGACGGCATTCAAGAAGACACACGTCTTTGATAAAAACATACTCGTGAAATTGCTTTTCTCTCGTGCTCCTGCGACTCAGTAAAGTCAACCAAGAGTTAAAGGCTTCCACTGGAATTACATCGAACTTCCTGCTATCTATTATGCAAAATGAAAAAGAAAGAAAAAATCTTTATATCCTCCAGCGTGCTGTGCCCGGACTGTTGCACCCTTTATATCTATCTTGTTTGCTTTTATTCAAAACCCTTATTGCATTTCCACTCTGGATGCACATTCACATTTAACAAGGTCATTATGTAGAATTCCCAAGTATTGCAGCAATTTGTGTAAATACGGAAGCATTTTAATTGTCGCAATTTAAAAAAGATGTGAAAATCCCTGGCACTGTGAACATTTTGAACTTTTGAATTTCATATTCCAATTAAACTTGAAATGTTTCATGTGAGTTCAGGACGAAGATGTGCACTCCAGAGGTGGAGGGCGTGTGTGTGTGTGTGTGTGTGTGTGTGTGTGTGTGTGTGTGTGCAAGAACCACTTGTGAAATGGTTTGTGAATGTGTTGAATTGAAATCCTGCTGTGGGCGTGACTGCCTTGAACTACCCTGTAAAAGGCTGGAAAAATTAAAACCCGGGATGAATCTGCCTTTTCTCTGTTTTTACAATGATGCAGCAAGATGGATGAGACTTCACCGCTGTTGTAATTTCATGGTCCAAGTCTGATTGCAAATCGATGCCTTGACATAATGTTAAAGTTGCACACTTACAGCTTCTCAGACACCTGCTTTAAATAGAACTGCTTTGAAGTCCTGGCTGTGTCCCATTAAAAGCGGAGAGGGACCTTTCTCTGTACCTCACTGCAGCGCTGTGTATGGATTACATCCATCTCTCGCGGCAGCTCTAATGGCCTTATGTTGTTGCGCTGAGAGTGAGAAAGTGATTGAGAAAATTGTGCGACGGGGATACAGGGAGCACCCGCATACCGGCACGTCTAGAGAGCAGAAGAAATCCAATTTCCTGTCTGTGTCCCCTTTCAGCAGGACCACGGTTGTTGGACCACGCAGACGTTACAGAGCTTTTGCCCAGACAGATGTGGGAACGGACAGGGAATAGGGGCGGGTCCATAGCAAGAGTGAATGTAGCCTTAATCAAAGTGGCATCAGTAACTGGTATGAAGCCATAGATGCGGACTATCGGTAAAAGAAACTCAAAACGATGATGGATTATTCATCCGAATCAGCCAGGACAAAAATATAAATATGCACAGGGCTTCAGTGTTTGACAGCTTTGTTCTAAAGCACAAAAACTATTATTGCATTTCAAAGTTTTTAAAGCCACTCAGGTCCTCTGTGATTTGATTTATTTTCACCTCATAGCAAAGTAACAGAGTAACTCAAATTGAAGGAGACAGGTCCCAGAAAGAGAAAAACAAACTCTCCTGAACCCACTGCACCATTATAGACGGCTGTGAATCAAGCCGGCCCAAAAGCATTAGCTGTAGGTTATCTCCCTCTTAATCATATTCATTTCATCATCCCCCCTGTGCATATTAATATAAATAAATTATATTAGATATGATCAATTAATATGCCCTTTTAAAAAATAATGCATCCCGCGAGACAGACCTAATCACATCTCTGAATCTCCACATTGCTTCTTTCACTTGCACACAACGATCTACATTAAATTAGCCGCAGCTTGGGATGTCCCATCAAATTAGCTCAGCAGCTAAAGACTTCTGCAAAGTGCTCTCGTATATTTACTGTTTCCCGCTGAGGAACACTTCAGGCCGTCTTGAGTGTCCGAAGAGATTGAGGAACAGCTTGTGTTGGAGTGCTGCAGCAATTTATGCAGCGCTAATAAGAAGTTCCTGTTGGGCTTTTGCATGTTAATGGCTGTGACAAATTCAAAGCTCAAGTGGTTGGTTAATATGCATGGCTTGTGACGGGAGACAGAGGGGTGCCCTACGCGTTCCAGCAGGGGTCAAATGTCAAAACAGAAATGAGAGTGAAGGGAGATGGAAAACAGAACCGCTAGTGCCAGAGATTGGTGGGACACTTTGTGTCTGTGTGTGGTCAATGACAGACATTTCAACAGAATGACCGGGGGGAAAGGTAAAGAGACTGATATTACCACAATAACGAGACTTTGCAGAGGCTTTGACCAGAGCTTGACTCCACTCTTTGAGTAGGGCCAAACCCTGTACTTTAAAGAGCACTTTATCTACTTTAAAATGTGTCCTCTGAGTTCACTTGACAAAAACCTTAACAGGTCCAAGAGAACACCTTCTTTTTGTCATTACACAGTCTGCGGTATTTCTCCTCTTATCAGCCATTTCTTCATGCTTCATTAAAATATACAAAATGAAGTCCACTTAGAATATACTCATATGGTGTGGTGTGGTGTTGATGGAGACTATTGTCCAACATAATGATAGTTATAAAACCACCAGCAACTTGAAAATAGTGAATACTGTGTGTGCTTTTAAAATGGTTAAGAGTCTTCAGCCAGGTTAGCATCCCTGCGAGGATTTACTTAGGCACAGTGTTACTTTAAGCTAAATGCTAAAGTCAGCATGCTAACAGTGCATGCTCTCGGTGACGATGCTAACACGCTGATGTTTAGCTGGTATAATGGTTATCATGCTCGCTCCCTTTGTTCAGTTTTTTTAGCATGCTTACATTTGCTAAATATCAGAAAGCACAAAGTAGCTGAGGCTGATGGGAACGCCATTAGTTTCAGCAGGTAGCAGCCGCCAGTTCTGAATAGTGAAGCCAGTTTGGAAGTGCCTTAAACTTTAAACGGCCATCAGGGTTGCTCCTCTGCTTGCAAAAAGAAGTCTTTGTATATCTATGAGAAAATGACCTTCACTTGATTTATTACATCAGTAGACATTTTAAACATGAGTTTATGGTCTCAATCTGTTCTTTCACATCTTCCACAATACAGCATGATGTTCATTTAGTAAATGATGGTTCTATTTAGGGTAAAATGGACTATAAAGCAGGATATGCTTTAGGGCCTGGCTACCTTGTGACAGTGTTTTCGTCTTACAACTTTAACCCTTTCACAGTTCATGAAAGTTAACTTGAACAAAAAAACAAAGCAGCCTATTGGACAAATTCAAATTTTGACCTGTAAGAATATTCAGAGTTTCACCAAAGTTATTGTAATTTATCCTTAGTGGAACACCAGCTGTTGAAATATTTCACTGTCGCAGGAAATGTAAGCTGTGTATGTGTGTAAGACTCCTGACGACTGAGTTATTGCCATTTCAATTCATCATGCTGCTCTACCACCACCATTGGCTGCCGCATGCATCTCCCAAAAGGAATGCCAGACTGTTTTATAGAAACTCTGCAAGCTTTGTATATTCCCAACAATCATTTGTGGGAAGTAGCGTAGCTCCCTCGAAGCTAGTTATTACGATGCTCAGTAGGATTCATACACAATGCTACACATGCCTCCACTGTCACAGGGAGGATTGCTATTCTTTTCATACTGGTTTTTATATGCCTTCATAATATACCTACACACATGGAATTACTGATTGGATATTCTTCATATAGACACTGGTATGCCTCAGTTCCACCATGTTTACAGAAAGCACCCGTTCAGACTTCTTCACTTGCATCTTCTGAACAAACCTTGTGCTCGTTTGAAGATGAAAAAAGCAATCGCACTGCACTCATCACTCTCATTAGGCATCTTTGTTTTGTCTCGGGGGAATTGCTCGTCAAGGCTTTTTAAACGCACGAAGCGGATTCATTACCGAGATGTTTTTTCCCCTTTGTTGGCCTCCTCTCTGTCCTCTGGCCTTTCAGAGAGTCCTGCTGCCTCTTGGAAAGCATCCTTCAACAGTCTACTGTGCACACTAAGTTTCGCTGTGTCACCCTGCCGCTGCAAATGTTAATTATGCTAATTTTACTCATAGAATTGTGTTTTAGATGCGAGTGAGGGACACACACTTAATGTCCTCCCTCATGTTTTATGCATATCCCCAAAGCAATTCTATTAGGCTAATCCTCAAGATGTTGACTCACTGTCTGCAAACATATTGTTTGTATGCAATGCGGAAATGAAGCATGCATGTTTGCTGCTACAGTAAACAATTCCTCCCTATGAGACCTTTACAAATACAATGCAATTTTGCTTAGTTTAATTAGATATCTTCATATCTGTGCTACAATTCTAAAACTAGTAAACAGACCATTAGAGAAGCCAACAGAGCATTTGGTGCTCGTACCAATTACCACCATAGACTGTGTATAAGAAGTGGACGTAGTCATCGTGACGTCACCCATTGGTCTGTGGACTGCCGTTATGAAGCCTTCGCCATCTCTTTCTCATAGACTTCCACGGCCATTGCTGGTTAGTAGAGAGAATGCAAGTTTTAAGACACTTCCGCAATGGCTTCACTCGTCAGAGCTTTACATAAAAGCCCCACACTCAAAGAAAAAAAAAACAGAATCACATAGGTTTAACTGGACCATGAGCATGTTTTAAGAGCATGAAACCAACGTCTAATAACCAAAAACAAAGCAAGAACACAACAATAAGCACTGTATTAATGTTCAAATAATACAGATGGCATTGTACGTTGAGATAAACAAATACATGTTTGTATCTCAGCATTATAAAGTTGCAGTTAGATCAACTCTGTAGGGAAACTGAAAGGGAGACCAGGTGTTGTGGAAACATGGGCTTTTCTCATGTGTAACTGCTGTGAGTTTTCTACAGTTGAAATGTTCTTCACACTGAGTCACTGGTTCACGGATAATTTGTCTCTGTCTATCCAAATGAGCAATGCAATCTTCTTAGCTATGGTTCGAGAGCTATTAAAATGAATGGTGTGAGCTGCTGTGTGATTGGAAATGTGGAGAGGTTGCCCAGCAGCGCGATGTATGGGCACTGAGGGATGCTCAGCACCTCAGATGGCTTGTTCACGACCTCCGAACAGAAGAACTGGACTGATGAACTGAGCCAGAAAGCATGACAGTAACGTGCGTTTTTGTTGTCTGGTAAAGCTCTGTGGCACACTTTGTGGGGGCTGAAAATGACGACTCTGTGCAGGATAGGGTTATACCGTATACTACAGTGTGTCAATTCATTTTTTGCATATTTCATAATGTCCCTGCTCTCCATGTAGATTGATTTAACTGGTAGAATGTATTAACTTGGTTAATCTAGCCCAGAGTGAATTATGTCTCCATGAAGCTTTGAACTACTGGTGCACTTTAAAGCTTAAACTATTAAAAGGGACCAATTGGCCAAATGTAATCTTGTGTGTCTTGTGTAACAGTGTGTCCAGCTTAAGAGCTTACATGGAAACTGTATGTTGGCTGAGTAGCAACGACAAGAACACATGCAGGACACCATGCATACCTTTGTGGAATCCAACCCACATGAGATCCATTGCTGTTTAAATGTTCAATATAGGAGTCAATTTTAAAGTAAAAATGCAATCAAGCAAACAACATTATAGCCATCATTTCCCAGGTGTGTGACACTGTATAACCATTCTTTATTCAAAACCCATTATCAACCTGTACCAGCCATCCAATATATGGGGCTAAATTGCCTAATGGACAAATGCTGAGTTCTTAATGGAGCCAACTCCTACTCCCTGACAGCAGGACAGCCACTGAGACGGCTGGACCTCTGCCTCTTTCTCTCTCTATGGCTACACCCGTGTCCTGCATTACGACCAGTATTCTTGACCAGTTTGTGGGTTGAGGGACACATTTGCAGCAGTAAAGTAATGACCCTGCCTCCTTTTTTTACGGCTCCCCACAACTTATGATTCATATAATTAGAGCCCCACTGCTTCTCTTCCACCAACCACCGTCAACTCCGCACAGCCGGTCCAGCGGCTCAGTCGCATTTGTTTCTGCTACAGGGCTTTAGCTTTCACTGTGACCTCAGACTCTCCGGGCCGTTGGCGGGCCTGTGCGGAGGAGCTGCTGGACCAAAATGAGCATTTTGCATCAGCTATGTATTAATGTATCAGCCCCATACTAATCTGATGTGAAATGTGGTGTAGTTTGGGACCGACGGGGCCTTCTGTCTTATCTCAGTACGGCAGTGTTTGCATAAAAACGGGTCATTATGGATCTCATTTTGTTCTACGTATTGGCTCAGGGATGGATGCACACCGAGAGACAAACTCCACGCGCTAAGAAAGTCTCCATCAGTTTGGGTCGTGATTAGTGTGGCCGTTTAGATTTGGATGTCGTGTCGCACACAGTGATTTAGTGTGGAGGAATTTTCCTAACAGACTGAAGTTTCACCCCTCAGTGAGCTTACCCGCTAGTGGGTGGCAGTGGACAAACTGCAAGTCTCCCATCTGCCTTCTTCATTACCTTGTTCAGCCTAAAACGCTTTGTCATCACAATATAGCTGTTTGTTTCATCTCTGATTTTTTATTTTGCACTGTAACTGTTGCACACTTTTCCATCATGCAGTGTAATTGACTTTTACAAGAAAGTCCCTCGAGAAATGGTCACGGTTTATGTTTTTGCTGATACACAATGTTATTTATAATCTGGTTGCTGCATTTCATTTTCAATCTCTTTTTGTCTGCCCATTTCTCTGCCTGCTATAGTTGCATTTTCCGGCCTTGGCTTCACCTCCTTCTACCTGGCCGGGAAGCTGCAGTGTTTTACGGATCAAGGTCGAGGGCGTAGCTGGCGTCTCTGTGCCATGGTGCTGCCCCTCTACAGCGCCATGATGATCGCGTTGTCCCGGACTTGCGACTACAAACACCACTGGCAAGGTCCGCAAAACAGCTCAGACACGGGACACAGGGACTGCGTTAATCAGAATTGCTATCTTTTTTTACACTAACATAGTGTTAAATCTGCTTGTGTCAGTCGGAGAAAGGATTGTTGTGCAGAAGTCTGTTTCAGTCCCACCTGGCTCAAGGCGCTTTTATAATTATAATACACATAATTTAGAAGGCAAACTCGGGGTGACGCTCATTTCAAACAGCTGTACTGCTGTAATCACATTTTTACCTCAATCAGCATGGCTGGAAAATCAAGGAAAGGCTAAAAACTGTACAGTAAATCCGACTGGGTAGCTTGCTTATTTGCCCAACACACTAAACATGTTGTCGTATAAGGCTGTTCTCTGTTTGCTGCAGCATAATGATTGAAAAATGCTTCAGATGACAGCGAGGTGGCTTTTATTTCAGCAGTCTGGGAGGAAAATTATAATTACAAGACTTAGTTTTGCATACGGTCTGGAAGAAGTAGGGGGGGGGGGGGGGGGGGGGGGGGGGGGCATGCATACGTGGGTGTGGTGTGGGAGAGAATATGTGGTAATAGGATGGCAGCTCTGTCATATGGTGTTAATTAGTTTTAGGGAGCCATATGTTCCCGGGGAGCAGGGCAGCTACAGAACAGGCAACTCTGTTAACTGCCAGGATTTATTTACATTAAAAATGCAACACATGCAGGAGTTACAGGCAAGACGACCACTCTCTGAGTATTTCATGAAAACGGTTTCTCCTCCCTCTCCCCGGCAGACTGTAAGTAAGCAGCAGTGGTGCAGCCCATTAAACTGGAGGGGCCCCCGTCTGCACTCGGCGTAAACACGAGCTGAGAGCCCCCATTAGCCTGGCTGCTGAGCCATGGATTCTAATATCCTCACCACCCCTTTGCACCTTGGAGGTGCGCACTGTCCTCCAACGGGGGGGGGGGGGGGGGGGGCTCTGCTTCCAATCGCTGTCTCGGTGAGGCCACCAGACTAATATATTGCATCGAGTCAGTCTATTAAATTCATACGGGAGTCGATGGGACATTCACAGCAAGCTCATGCATTGCTTAGTTTATGAACGGTGGAAATCGATTTCGTATTATATTTCTTTTCACACAGTAGGAGAAAATAAAGGGAGCATGTTGCGCCCTGTGGAGAAATATGATTTTGATATTATGGAATCCTCTACTTCTGTTCCAGCCACCAGCTGGTCGAGTCATTTTGATCTATACCCAGCAATATAGGCTTAATTTCCACCGTGGCGGCGTGATATTACGTGATGTATCGTAGCTTAAAGGGGAGCAGGTATAATACGCAAGTGCTCAGCGCAGATGACAAAATGACAGTGACAGCCTGTCCAGAGGCAGCTGAGCCTCAGTAGAACAGATCCATCGCTTTGCCTTTCAGCTTACTTTCATCACGCTCTATAAACTAGTCAGGCGTGATGAATGCTCACTGGAACACTGTTGCACATGCAGCAGCCTATAGTAATGCCTAATCGATTGTGCTCATTCTAAGAGCAGGTGTTGTTGTTTTTTCTTCCTCCACACGGGCCTATTTAACTCTGAATGCATATCTTAAGATATATGTGTTTTTGTGACTTTGCAGATGCCTTTGTCGGAGGAGTGATCGGGTTGCTGTTTGCGTACTTCTGCTATCGCCAGCACTACCCGCCCTTCCTGCACATGGACTGCCACCTGCCTTATGCCAGTCTGGCTGCCGCCGCCCACGCGCCCTCGCATCCCCAGGACGACCCGCAGCCCACAGACAATGCCACCACCCTTCCCCTGGAGGGCTTGACTGAAGGGCCAGTATGACTAGTGGCCGCCACCGAGACTCCCCCCAACACCCTCACCAAGTCAGCGAGCCCACCTCTCCATGCCCAGTGACTGACTGGCTTTCGTACACATTCCAGTGGACAATAATACACCCCATCCATCTCCACGCTGTTGCACCCCGTCTCGGTGACACCTACATTAATTAATTTATTTTTTTAAATATCTGGCTCTCGCGCAGCAGCCTTGAAAGTCTATATTTAGATGTGATATGTGAGAGGAACCTACGAATATGGGACATCACCGCAGAGAGAGAAGAGAGAAAAACATGTTGAAAACCTGAGGAAACACGTCTTGCTAATGGTTTGGGAAGGAAGATGAAAATAATTTTTTTTTGCTTGATGAGAAATGTTGTCAGCTTGTTTTATGCTGGAATACATTTAACTATGTTTGGCTGTTAAAGGATGGGGACCGCAAGTCCCATGAAATGTCACAGCAATCAAACCAAGAAATCAAACCAGTTTAACGATTAGAATACTGTATGTTATATGTCACACTAAAAAACTAATTATGGGATATTTGTCAGTAACTATAGCGCCAGAAATCCATTGACATTCTGTGTGTTTCAGTTAGACTTTTAGATGCATTTTCATTTAAAACACAAGGACATGGGACACTGCTTACAGTTATTTTTGGTTGTACCATCACAACATAAATATATATATAGAACAAACAACTCTTGGAGAAAAGCACTGCTCCATGAAAAAGAGAGGATCCAATGTTCCTAAACTTTTCTCTTCTACATTCACCCATTTTTTATCATTCCATTCCTCCCTGTTCTCTCTGGGTTTGTATAGTTTTCCAGTGCAGTCCTGCATATCGGCCCATTCTCAATTCTCTTCCCCTCCTCGTCACCGTCCAACTTTTATTTTTCACAATCCCTGTATGTGCGTGTTCCCTCCGAGGTTTCACGGGGACATGAACCCAAATTGTAACTCGATGAGCCCAATCTATAACAGGCAGGTGGAAGTGTGTCGGGACAGACACAAGCCCCGATGTGATTCTGCATTAATGCTCATTAAGGGGGCTCCGCTACTGCTGCTCATGAGCACATTAGGACTATATGAGGTGCCCCACTAGCATTGCAAATGGCTTTCAGCACTACTGTGGCCCCGCAAATAGACAATCTAGTATTCAGGAGACGACAGGCCTGAACCCGGGGCAGCGATTGGGATGTATTATTCATGCACATCCATATTAATATTTCCAGTCTTAATTGAGGGACAGCACGTCCAAACAAACACCAAAGTCTTTATTTCCTGCTTGGGTTGCATGCGCCCTGCAATGTGTTATTAAACGAGATGACACATTCCCTATCATCAACGAAGCAATTTGTAGCCTCTTACAAGTTTTGTTAGGTAGGATGGGTCATTTTGTTGCCTTGGTTACTATGTCGTTTTTTCCTATTGCTGTGACATTAATGGGAAGGTGCAATAACCCAACCAGACTTCATGCTGTTGGAAGTTTCTTTATAGCACTGAAAGGTGAAGTGTTAAAATCAGGAGATGGCCCATTGAAACGGATTGATACGAAACAAGCAGCACAATCCTACACCAAATGTAGGCGGTTGATTTGTAATTTTATTATCTTGCATGTATTATCTTGCAGAATGTTGGTCGAGCCTGTTTGTACGTTTGTGTCCGCTAAAGACGTGTGTGTTTTTAATGTAGAAAGTAACAGCTGAAACAGCCACACCTTCAGCTGCTTATTAAAAGAGACAAGGAGAGCTTTTCTGATTGGAATTCTTTTAAACATGATTTACTCAAATCAGCCACAATCAAGCCTCCATCACTAAAGCAACCCATCGGCAGCTTCTTCAAACTGCGCGTGTGCGCGTGTGCGCGCGTGCGTGCGGCTTTTTGACGAGGCCAATCCCGCACGGATGCAATACAGAATAAAAACTTTCCACAGAATGAACTCTTCCCCAGAGAGGAAAAAGGTGCTCGACTCTGCACACCAGACTCTGTGACGGGACTTGACGAGACTCTGAGAGTTGACTGGAGAGAAACTTGTAACCTCCTCGCTGGTTCTCACACCTGAAGATCTGTGGCTGCGAGAGTTTGACATCTTGAGGCAGATTTGGGGATGGAATGATCGTGACACGGATTCATTATGTTCCGTAGAACTGCATTCGCCTGACTTGGCAGCCTGATGTTTGTACTTTGTCATTTCAGTATTATTCTATTAGATGGTGCAGTGTATATTGAAAAAAAAAACAATGTTGTTCAGAGGTCATGTCTGTAACAGTATTTTCACTTTGTCAACAAAGGATTTCAGTTTCCCACTTCAAATCATTCCACGATTTGTTATCATTTGGTGCTATGGATACTGTTGTAGCAGTAGGTGTCAGTTTTTTCAAATGGTGAATGTGTCATTTTGAAATGAAAGTTCAGTACTTTTCTACAGAGACCGAAAAAAAGATGATAATACAGTCCATATTTCCTTTTTTTTTCTTTTTCAAATCAGATGCACAAGGGCAACCAGTGCGCGTTATTCTGTGAATTTTTCTTTTCAATTATTTCACCTTCCCAAGGACTCAAGGGATAAAAGTAACAAAAAAAAATAAGAGTAATGATTATAAAATTATAATGAATAGATGTCTGAAGAATCTTTGTTCATGGCATGCCAGTTCCATATGTGAGAAAAGAGTGTTTTCTATGAATAAGCATGTCTGGCCTTGAGAACTCTTTGACCTGTGTTTTGCTGTTTATATACTTTATGTACAATAAAGGACCGCAGCTGTGTGAAATGTGTCCATGCAGAAAACAAAGAAGCCTAATGTACCTTGTCTAAGTGTGATCGTTGGAGCCTATGTTCGTTGCTGTGACGGGAGCTCTGAGCCTCCCTCTTCACAACGTACTAATGGGAAACAAATCAGGACGTTTACGTGAACAATGTGCACCCTGTAATCAGAAACACAGGTATCACGTTATTCTTATCACATGCAAATGAACAATATGACATTATGCATCCACAGGTGTTTGAATGAGCTAAATCCCTAAAGTTCAGTTCAATGAATTTATGCTTCAACGGGCCTGCTGTCAGATTGCACAGTGCTACTGAGGCAGTTGAGAGTGTGTGTGTGTGTGTGTGTGTGTGTGTGTGTATGTATGAATGTAACTCTGTGCTAAGTGTGTGTTGTGCTTTACTGAATCGGTTGTGTTGCACTTTGTTTCGAGAGTTTCCAATAAACGTGTGTATGCTTAAGACTGCCTGTTGCCTTTCATATCGGTGTGGAATCAGGCTGCTGTCAACAACTTTGCTGTTGAGTTGTGGGTTTTTTAAGCCAACGGCAAAGTATCTCGCTCTCCGTCCATTTGGTCCCGACTCACTGTCCCTAGAATAAATTCAAATGACTTATTTCCAGGAAACTAATGAGCACATCTCTAGTAAACACAATGTAGTGTATTGACGAGGCGGACGCACATGTAGCGTTGGAAGGACCATGTTCACGGAGGTCCAAAAAGCATTTGTACTCATTACAACCATAGTAGCTTAATGTGATCAATATACCACACACAAGATTCCCAGTGCTGCTGTTGTTATTCTTTGTGGAGAACCTCAGTTTTAGGGCTGTTTTGATTAAATCCACTACTTGATCAGTTGGAAAAATCATATGAGAGTTAATCAACTAAGAATGTATTTGGTCGAGGACAGCCCTAGTCTCTTTCGTGTCAATTAGCAAACGTTAACATTAAAAGAAAACTAATTAAGCTGGTCAAGCTGGTAAATACTAGCTGCCACTGAAAGCATGTTAGCAGCAACATGTTGTCAAAGTTTAAACGTTTCCAATGACTCTGTTTCCAAGCCTCTGTGGTACTTTGTGTTAGGTGCTATTTAGAAAAAATGAGCATGCTAAAACAAAACTATGATAGTTAGCATGATACTAAACATCAGTATGTTGGCATTGTCCTTATGTTAGCATGCTGACGTTAGCACTCAGCTTAAGACATGTCTGTGTCTAAATTCAGCGTCACAGAGTTGCCAGCATGGCCTCTTGTTCGTTAGCAAGTGGCCTTCCGCTCTTTAAGAACTTTTTGAAACTAAAACAGTTTACTTGATTTTGGTAATTGTACGCCAAAATGATCATCCTCCCAATGCATCACTTTCAAAACTGCAGATTATAGCCTTTAGTTTGAAATAAATTCAGTAATTCAGTTATTTTGAAGGAGCTGAAAATTGAATCCCTGAATGTTTTCATGCAGGCTTTTAACCACTGCGGCCTTGTCACTCATACTCCAGCTGAACAGCAAGACACCACAGATCAATAGCGTTGTTAATCTCAGACATTTGCCCTCTTCGGCTGATAGAAATCTGTGTGATGTTGGGTAACAACCCATTCAATCAGACCCAGGAGTGCTGCAGCAGCAGACACCTCTGTCACAAGTGGAGAAAGTTGCCGTGCTGCGAGAGCTTTGCACAACTTGAAATATCCTGGCTTCACCTCACACTCCAAACTAAATGGCAATTTGGATCACGTAAATAATTGCCCCAAAGTCTTTCTGCATCTGGCAAATATGACTTACTTTATTAGGAGTTGACAGTGAATAGTTAAAATGGCACAATATTTTCCTGAGAGTCTGGGCTCCTGCTTGGTATTATAGTTTCACAGTAAAACACCCACGTAGCAGCAATTACACAGACAGCCACTGTATCTCCTGAGCAACCCTCACATTGAAACCTTACGAGAACCCACGTGTTTAGAGATTATGTGCTCTATATTGAGGTATATAATGCACAAAATACAGTCCGTGTTCAGCATTGCAGACGACTAACATTTGATACAGCTTTGGGGGGGAGGGTCAAGTATTTGCTTGCTCAAGTCTGCCATCCCTCAAAACATCCATATTGTTTTCCTGTCAAGGACAGCTCCCCGCCTCTGGATGAGCAGTGCCATTATGGCAGTCAAATCAACCTGGATCTAATGCACCAACAGTCTAATACCAC
Source organism: Cebidichthys violaceus (assembly GCF_023349555.1). NCBI lineage: Eukaryota > Metazoa > Chordata > Actinopteri > Perciformes > Stichaeidae > Cebidichthys > Cebidichthys violaceus. The sequence goes on from NW_027176263.1 coordinate 11,909,704, forward strand.
TTAACATTGCAGTACCCTTCAAAATGCTGCACAGTCCATCACACTCAAAGGGGTATGTAAAAAGAGATTTCATGGACCTGCATCGTCGACACCATTCGGAAACATGGGTCGGTAACATGGTAAATAGATATTGTAAATTGCTAAATAACTAAACTAAGTAAATATTTATATTTTTAGGTGAACAAAACTGCTGCTTTGTTGCAATGGTTAATCCGTGCTTATGTTTTGCTGGTAACGGCCTTGGTGTACTTTAATTTGCACTTTCATAGTCAGACGTAGTCATTGGGCGTTCAGTGGCTGTGCTCCTCATGCCGGATCTTAATGTGTTAAATTAGAGGAGAGCACTTTTGGGTTTTGAAGTTTTTCTGCTATGTGTTTTTGTTTCAGCTACACCGGGTAAACAAAGATGCATTTTTAGCTAATTTAATTTTTTGGAATAAATCAAATTTTTCACAAACAACCTCGGACTCATTTGGAGATAGAGTTTTCTTTTTTTGTTCTGAAGTAAGACATGCCATTGTAAGGAAGTGTTTCATTACAACTTAAGCTTTAAATAATGAATGTTTTTTTTTCCTCCCCTACTCCTCTAAAAGTTGGTATTGCTTTTTTGATGATATGCTGCATGTCTGAATAATGAATGGATCTGGATTCGAGAGAATGTGGCAAAAAAAAGGAGTCATCAGATTGTCTCATAATTAATGGCTCAGCCGAGGAATGTGAGACTCATCTGTTAGAAGTCTCTTCTGCGGAGTCGTAACTGATATTGGAAAAAAACCTTCCGTGTTGCTGGGGCTCCCCAGAAGTGAAAAGTTTTAAACAAAATAGAAAATAAAACATCTTGTAAAGTGGATATGAGTGGACACAAGGCACATTAATATGAGATGAGGTTCTGTACAGGTCTGCAGCTTTATGATAAGTGCTAACAGCATTAAGAAACCAGTTCATATTGTACTCAATATCATCTGGGTTGAAAAAGCTCTTCCCCCCCGGTTACTATTTAATATTATTATAAAAACTGTATTTATGTAAGGTAGCACGCACAATAGACTCAGCATGAATCACAGCGGAAGTAGAAGCTAACATTCATAATAGATCAATAGCAACAGACAGCTGTAGTTGTACTTTTCATGCTCCTGTAAATTCCTGAGGGTACTGTGCTATATCGCACGACTCAGTGATTTCTGTCATGTCTGCCTCATTAATACACAAACCACAATTCTGTCAAAGTGCAACATTCAGTATAAACCCTCAAGGAAGGGTGTGGGGAAAGTGAGTGGCGGGCTTGCTTTCGTTAATGCTAAGTCTGGTTTTGACTCACACTCAGAGCAGCCTAATCAGCATCGAGCTATTATTATATCATTCACAAACGTGGCTTACAAGTTAGCAAACCACAAACATACTTGAATGGAAGGAAAGGGGCTTTTTTCAATCTTGTCAGTTAATTATGAGAATGGGTTTGAGAAACTTTATCAACTATTCTTTTTTGGTGCACAGTCAACTTGAACTCACTTTAAGCAATACTTAAAAGTAACTTCCTCATGCTCTTCTATGTATAAATAGGCCTCGATTCCTTTACATCTGCTGTATGGTTTGATTGGTTGACACGTCATCTGAGAAATATCAGCTCAAATCTTGTACATGTCAGTCAAAATCAATTTGTATGCCTAGAAGGCCAAGTTCCTGTACTTTTGCTTCATATTGAAGGCTGGTCAGTGAGATGACTGCATGTCCAACATAGAAATAGAAAAGGAGGTGAACTGACATTGAACTGTTTTCTATGGTCATTTCATTAGTACAAAAAATGGCCATTGTTGTTTTTCCCTCTATGGTGACATGGTGGTATTCAAGACTAGTGCTTCTGTCCCGAAGTTGAATAATTGTAAAGTTACGTTCATGATGTTAGCATGTTAGCAAGAGGTCTTGTTTTGCATATTTCTGATGAGGCTTAGGTTGTTTTATTACTATAGTACTCTGGTTTTCTGTGCTTTGTCACGTTAATGCTCTCCTGCTTGTTTTGGGCCTTACTGCAAAACCTCCCCTCAGTCAGTTCAGCCTCATTGATCTGAATAGGAATGTCTGTTGTACTCCTATTCTGGTTCTATGGTATCCACACACAAAAAAAAAATCATGGGAACTAAAACACTTAAAATGCTGTTTTGTTACATCCGTTATCAGTAAGAAAGGTCTGGACTTGTATAAGTTGGGGAGACCTATTGCCATTCTGGTGTTTATTCGATATTATCTTTTCTATTTAACCTTTATTTATTTGAGACACGTTCTCTATTCATTAGGCTCTACACCCATTATGCTCGTTCTTTATACCATAACCAACAAAAAGTCAAGGTAAGATCACAATACAAGCTTGTATAACTCCCACATAAAATTGCAATCCTTGCCTCTCTGCCTTCCCCTTTAACATTGCTATTCGTTGCCTAATCTGCTTGAACTATTATCAGAAGAAACACACTTTTATTCTGTAATCCTATATGATTCTATTACGTTCACGTTGCCTCCTCTCTGTCTGCTGAACTCCCATTGTATTCTGTTGTTGACTTTACTCCCACACATTTCCTTCAGCGGGAACACGGACCTCCGTGTTATTGCGTAAACAGTGAATGTTAAAATACCTTTTCATGTAAAATGAATAACTACCCCATGTTATGTTTTGCTTAGACTGTATTACAAGACGTATCGTGTTTTAAAGCAGAGGTCAGAAGTTTCAATCTCAGCTGAGATTTTTTGTTTTTCTGTGTGTTTTTGTGTTTTGGTGTGTAGCAAAATATACAATGACAATGGATGACACTGTTATATCATCTTCTTCTGCTGTGCCTCTTATTGATGGCTGAGGAGGGAGAAGAGCTACGTGTCATTTAGAGCTTTCTTTGTTACGTAGTAAATGCTTCAATGTGGTTGGTGACCATTGATATATAATGGAAAGATAAATCATCTAGACTTAATGGAAAAATCTTTTTTCGCACTGTAAGCTGTGTTAAATGAGTTTTTCACCCATGGAAAAGGCCATGTGACAGACCAAACAATAGACATCAAGCTCCCTCTACAAAGACGTCAGTGTGCAGTGGGCTGTTCAAGAAGAGGAGTCAGCCGTTAGAAATAGTGTAAATCAATAAACATAATCTCTGTGGTAACACTGTGATGCACTACTGCAGTGAGCCAATACTGTCAACACCACAGAGAGCGTTCCCAGCTGAAGTGAATGGCAGCTTTCCTGGAGGAGAGCTAAAGGATTACAAAAAAAAAATCTGCTCTGCTCCTGGTGCAGCAGCCACAGGTGAATTGCATTATGCTAAAAGCTTCTGACCTAGTTATGAGAACTTTTAAGAAGTGGAAGACCAGAAGAGTGGCTCAGCCTGCTTCATATATATATATATATATATATGTATGTATATGTATATATATATATGTATATATATGTATATGTATATATGAGAGCTTCGGGAAGAAAGCTGGAAACTGTTATTGGCTTTGTTTTAATAAAAATCAAACACATAGCACAACTCATGTTCAATGTGCTCTCTTCCCCAAGCATGTTTGGCTATCTTGGATGAAGACATGTAAACATACTGGAACATGGAAGTACTTTACTGTAGAACTAAAAGAAAACGAATCACCCAGTGTGTCACGGCCAGGCTGTGCTTCCTGCTCTTGGATGGGATGTACCCTTGGGCCAAATCCCAATGTCCCCCCCTTACGGACTCACAGACTTTGAGGCGCGCTCCCGCCAAGAGGGTTTAGGGATGTCCCACTGTCAAATCCTCAAGTGTTTGAGGGCTCTCTGGCAGACATTTTGAGCCCTTTATGAACCCTTTCCGTAAGTCAGCATGGCATGCTGATTTAGCCTAAGGGAATTACCCACAAGTCATAGCAACGTGACGTTAAACACAGGGTAACCAGTGGACGCATGGAGACATTAAAAAAAAGGTAAACAAAGAGGACGGCTCACGTGTGTTCAGCCTGTCTTATTATATTTACACAGAAACATTAAGAGTTAAAGATGGAACAAAAAATAAACTTGAAGGGCTTAAAGTTTAGGGAGGACAGTGGGATTTGGCCTTGGTCTCCTCCCGGCTTCCTCCTGATTACGATTCACCTCACCTGCCCAGTCAACCCAGCTGGCTTCCATCAGCTCATCACACAACAGTATATCTACCCCAGTTCTTCATCTACTCTCTTCCACATCGTTGTTACAACCTCAGTGGTGGTTTGCTCGTTCTCAGCTGCGTTGTGTAGATTATTTCAGAATTTATCCAAGTATTTTGTTCATTGTATTGACCTTTGTCTTCCTGTGCCTGTAGTTTGGATCATCCTCCATGTTCCCCAGTCTGCATTGCCCTGCGTCGTCCTGCCTGGTTTCCACCCTCGCCCTCTCGGCCTTGGATTCCCTCGCTGTTCCCTGACAGTTTTTCCTTTGTGTCCTCCCAGAAATAAAACCCTTACACTCTCGTACTCCCTGGTCTGTGTCTGCGTTTGGGTCCGGCAACACCCCCCCCTAACCCTAACCCTAACCCTGACACAGTGGCTTCCTTTTAAATATATCACACTTGCAAAGATATCTTTATTTAATTAACAGAGAGGGAGACGTGGAGGAGTTGCTCCTAAAAATGAGCAAAGGAGAACGTGAGAGATTTTGGCTTTCCCAGGCATATAATCCTCTTGGGTTTAAATTAAATACAATAAGAATGGATTTGTGCTGTGGAATTTTTAAAAGAGAGAAAGGAGATTTTAGAATACTGTTTTGAGCACAGAATTTGTTACCTTGTGTTGAAAAATGGGCCTTCAACCTTGTTAACATATCTGAAAAAGAAAATATTTGAATAGTTGTTTATAATGTAAATCTGTTATTTATGGCAAATATAGTTCCCTTTCCTTGTCTATTAAGGCAATTAAGTATAATATTCAGTTAAACTGTTTTTTGTTGAAAGGTCATTGCAAAGTTGTTATGTTTAATTGCCTGTACTGTATATAAATAAACTGGTTATACTGAGAAAACGGTGTGTGCCGGAAATTGGATATGTAAATTAATAGACTCCCAATCATACAAATAGCAACTTTAAAGTTCTAAACTTTATTTTCATGTTGAACATAACCATTTTTGGAACTGATCATTCTACCTACATGCCACCATATCGGTCAGATGCATATCAGTCATACATGTATATGATACTATTCAGCAATCGTTTGTGTTTAAACTCTCTTCTGCCATGTTCAGGTCTCATTCACTGGTATTTGTCTCAGTAGCAGTTATAGAGTAATGCAACTGAAAAATGTTGTGATTTTTGGAGATTCTGTGCAACCTTTTGAGGAAAAGTCATGAAAGATCATCATTTCTATTGTCAGTCAACATTTTGCTGATAAATAAATGATTTACGTTTTTGGTAAGAGTTGCACTTTGCCATCATTGATGACTCATCTCAGGAGCTGCATTTCAAAACGACATGTCTGCCAAAGTGATACCAGCTCAGCTGACAGCACAATATTGTAAATGATGAGTCTAGGGGGAGGAAATGATAGCAGGTCATTTCTATCTGCAGTAGTCACATGGTTGGCACCTTTATGAGCTGAGTGATGGGCACCAGGTAACTTATTTTCAGAATGGGAAATTTAGTACGATGAGTCATTTTTATGGCCATTCATCTCTTCCAGATCAGTTTCTTTAAATCTGTGCTGAGAGTAAAAGTTTAATCGACTCAAGTGAAATATGGACTTATCTACTATCTGCAGAGCTGTGGGATGAAGGTGGCCCGGAGAGGATGACGGGTTTATCTCAGCTCCACCAACCTCTCCAGCACCATGACTGATGACTCCTGTATGCTTTCATGTAAAGATGAAACGTTAGATTGTAGGTTTTCACAATGAAGTGGCGCGGCAGGCCTTTTGAACTCTCCAGCGTGCTCCAACAGGATACGTGTGTTTGTACAACTAGAACCAAAAGAGATGAAGTGAGCAGGAGAAAAGCCGAGAGTGGATTAAATAAATATTTCATGATCACCAAATGTTATGGACCAACATGAAGCAGCCTGGTAGACATGACTGCTAATGCTGAAGTGGAATCCAGGACCCATACAGGAAATCCAATCGCAAACATCTCCAGCTATTGTGAGAGATATTCTATGTTAAATCAAAATTCAAACTCATAGAAGCACATGTTGGCCACATTGGATGCCAGATTTATCTTTTTTACAGTCAGCACACCAGCTGAGACAACATCTGCAGTCATTGATATTTGCTGCTTGCACTGTGGGGAAATTGGAAAAGAAATTATTCCTTTCCAATATCAGCTCATAATGAAATAATTGGATTTTCATTATGTGCCACAACTTGAAGTTGTACGACTTCTGTGATTATTTGGGTTGATGTAAAAGGCAAAGTTCACATCAAAAAAATAAATTAAAAAAATGCTCACATTCACGGAGAGAGTTATTGGTTGCTATAAATGTTCTTGATGCTCATACTGGCCCTATAAAGATGGGGAAAAAAACCCCACAGTCCTCGCCCTGACACAGTGTTAGCTCCTGTCACACATCAACTTATATATTCATGGAACATCTAAAATCCACCTTTCTTATTTATTAATCTACGACATTCACAAGTGCAAAGTAAAATTACAGATCCTCAAAATATGCAGCTGCCTGTCTGTGTGAAGCTTTATGCCGAAAGCCCTGAAAGTCATTCTTTCCCAGCTGAATGACTGGAGGAGCTTTAGATACAGCAGCCCATGCATTTATTTGGGCGAGTGTGCGCCCATGTATATCTGTGTGTCTTTCCGTCACAAGCCAGTCTGCCTGTGTGCAGGACAGACGTAAAGAGAATAACTAGTGTGTCATGAGTAGCACCACCTGCCTCTTAAAAGCAGAGAAACATCAATAATTCAACAAGTACAATTGTTCATCGCGGATTACAAACCTGAGTGTCTGGTCGTATCTCCGCTTTACAACATCCTGCCGCTGTGTTTTTCACTATCACACAGAGCTCTGAGATCTGACAAAGATACTTTTACTAATTCTAGCAGATATTTTCTTCTATCATAACCCTAGCGACGGCTCGTGTGACGGATGCCGTCACCAACTGTGTAAATATCAACAGTGCAACTGGTGCAGATGCACAGAGGCCCGGAAGCTAACCTGACGGTTAGCCAGATGGTTCTGTGTAACAGACCATCTGGCGGGTCAGGAAGGCGTCATCGGAAACTGTTTGGAAAAAGGCAGGCACTTTCAGAAAAATACGTGGCAGGTGATTGGACGAAACATCTGTCAATCAAACCCTGACAGAGGCTTGTTGGAGAAGAATGGGAACATCTTAAGCATTAAGAAAAGCCTTTAGTGCCGTTCTTCGCTCTTCTTTCAAGGAAGAAATACTCTCCAGTTCTGATATAGCTGATGCTGTTTCAGCTACGCTAACCTCTTCAGGTATCGTCATTGTTGTTTTGGACGAACAATGTCGCCTCTCTGTGTCGTCTCGCACACCCAAGCCATGCTTGTAGCTGCCAGTAGGTCCTCATGGGACGCTGATAGGTCCGTGCTCGGGCTTACCGAACACAAACTCCTTACTTGAAGCCTGATAAGTAAACCGTAAACTAACCACATTTGGACTGGAGATGTAACCACGTTTCTTCCTTTGTTTGTTCTTTTTAATTAAGAGGAAACACACTTTATATTGTGATATCTACTTAGCAATTCGGAAACTTGCGGCTCCCTGTCGATGTCCCTCTAAACAGCTGCCACCTTATTTTGATTTTCATGGTAAAATGAGGCGGTATTGCATAGATAACTCATTGCAACTTCTTGTCATTCTTTGTCCATTCTTAAAGAAAAGCACCTGGTGCTTGAGCGATGTTGTTGATGACTTTGCTGAGCGTGGGCCTGTAGGCTGAACTTCTAACGGGTGATCGTGGATTTAAATCTATAGCAATTTAATTGTTTACTTCTCATATGTTGAAAAATAACCACCTGTAATCTTTGTGTGTGAAATTAGTGTTGAAAAATTTGTCATTTTGGCTGCTGTCCGTGGTGCTGATCTATGGCTGGTTTGCAGGATGGCAGTTGTATGGTGAGCCTCATCATGATGGTATAGCAATTGTCTGCTTTGCAATTGTACTGGAGTGGTTGTGTGTTCCTGTGTGTATGTGCACAAGTATATGTTTGTGTTTGTGGCAAAGACCCAAGAAAATAATTTTCACAGGGGACAATCACAATTATGTTACGCTGCTGGCTGTTAACATAACTACTGCGTGTTGCTAAATAAAATACTGTGGATTTACGCTGAAAGTTTACCTAGGAACTACCAGCCCTGTACCTTGATTATAGGTACTGGCAGACATACAGTCTAACTGTTTGTTTAATGTGATTCGAGTGGTTGAACATCTTGATTGTTGCCTCACTGTTTGTTTACTAAATGTACTATATTGCACTTTGGTGTCTGCTACATCTTAAAAGACTATAATATGCATAATATGTGCAGTGAAAGGCAGGTTAGCATACTCTTGCTGTGTTTAAAAACCCTGCACTTAGCCTGCTCCTACACTAGTGGGGTTGAGACTGTAATGACTGTATAATGGGGAGCAGGTGAAATAACCTCCATGTCAGGCTTCATCAGTGTGCTGATAATGGGTTTGAGATGAGACTTTGGCCCTGTAGAAAGGCTTTAAAACTGTTTTCAGTCACTGAACACAATACAACATGCACTGGTTGGTGTGACACCGCTTTGATGGGTGCAAATCGTGTGTAACGCTGCTAAACTCCAGGGAGGCAGGAGAAACAAATGCATCTCTAACTAAACAACTGATTCGTACACACCCAAAGCAACAAGGAGTCCTATCACACATTTAAATTTAGGATGATTGCCGCAACTTCTTACACCAAAGTCATTCAGGTTTGTGCAATATTTCTTACAAGATTTAAAAAAAAAAAAATGTTGGACGAGGCAGTCGACCTCGGAAACGGTTGAGCTGAGAGGTTATAAAAAAACGTAAGGGTCCTCATTCAAGAACCATGACCGGAAAACACCGTACATTGGATTACTTTTGATTTGTACTGTATTTGAATAAACCCCAAAAATCGTGTGCAAACTACAAAGTTTCATCTTGCCCGAGGCTGAAAAAAAATGGTCTCAAAAATACTTGTCCCTCAAAGAAAAATGCCTCATTTCAGCCTGGCAGCTCCACTGCCCCGAGGCTCCCCGAGGCGCGCTCTCTCACGCTTTCTCTCAGGGAACATCAGACTTCACAGGTAAAGGTAAATACCACACATGAATGCACCTATACATTTAAAAAAACATTGAACGATGAATTATGGATAGATGGTGTTGTTTTTTTCTGTCGATGTTGCCGGTGATACCTTTCAAAACAAAGCAGCAAAAGACAAAAAGGCAAAAATGGCATTCAAGAAATATATTTTAAGATCTCCGATGAATGCAGCACATCACTTCAAAACAGAGACGTGTTGAGCAAAGGGACTCAACAGACAGCATGAATATTTAAACTGTCCCCCTTCTTTCCTTATATATTCATTCTGTCTGTGTAATTGGCTTTCAGTCCTTTTGCCTGGTTCCAGTTGATGAATCACAGATGAACTGCAGTCTGTTTTCTTTCTTCCCCTGAAGAGCTTGTGAAGGTGAGTTTGTGAAAAAAGTTAGAGGATTTCCTCCCACGAAGAAAGCAATAGTTCTCTCCAATTGTTGGTGGGTATTTTCAAAAACTTGTCATTTTGGGAGCAACTGCGGTAGATATCAGATTCCCATTATTAATCAACGTTTAAATAATGTTGTTATTTAACAAAATGTGCAAACTGTGTGATTAAAAACTAATCCTCAACACAGATAACTACATCTCCTCTGCATCAATCAGGTGGCAGAATTGTATCGACTTTGTTTGTGTTGGGCCTTTTTCACAGAAAAAAACGATATTCATGGAATCTCTAATTGCCTTGGTTTATTCATATTTATGTGCACACACAGACACACGCACACGCAGTCGACCAGCCCTCTGAAGTGGAGATGATGTGTGAATCTGGGGCATGAAGTGACTGATGTTCAGCGCTGATGGGCATTGGCACCGCTACTCTGGCAAACCCATGAGGCTGCCCGCATGAGGAGAGGGACTACATCTGGCCTGGATATGAATCTCAATCAAGACCAACAGCAACCTGGCTTCAATGGGAATAGGAACACTTGGGCCATCCAGGGACACTTGGAGGATGCTGCTGATGCTGTTGTTTTCTACTCTGTGAAACACCGTAAAAAAATGACTTTGACTTTGTGAGCGATACTTGACCTGCCCAATAATTATTTTTTTTTGCAGACATTTACAGACATCTGACAATCTGATACTGTGATGATAATTCAACATCTAAGAACAACTCACGTGGTGTGTGGGGATGTCAGATTCATGCAAAGAACTTGAGAAAAACAATGAGAGATGAGTTCACAGTGAGCTGAATCTGTCTCAGCTTTTTGTTCTACTCATGTTTCTATGGCTATACTGTGCAAAGGGTTAAAGAATGAGAATGTTTAAGAACACAACAGAATTTTTCAGTGTTATTATATCATAGAAAGTCACCCTGCTTTCTCATTTAGTGTGAAAAGATTGGTGTAAAAGGTTGTTTTGCCTGATGTGTTTGCTTTTTAAAGTCAGTTAGAATTGTGAATGTCTCGTCATCTGCCCCAAGATTCCAGATGTTGCATTTGGGACCTGTACTCCTCTATTTTGCCAATTCTTTGTACTGCCTGCATCCTCTCTGTTAAAGCAATATGAACACCACAATGAGTCTGTTTCGATTCGTATTCCTGTGCTGTTTGTTGCGGATGTAAGGTATTCTTAGTAGTGCTGCTCTCTTCCAGAGCCATGGTCATAGATAAGGCTCTGAGACAATGCAAGTCCCCATTCAGACTCACTTTGTCTGCCTGCTTGCAAGAGCTCATGAAATGACAATAGTTAGCAGCATGCAGGCTTTCGTGTTATGCCTGCTCAGCTTATTTTTTTTTTTTTTTTTCAATCATTGAGTGAAACCTAAACAGTAAAGTTGCGAGCCATAAAACCCAAACAATGAGGTGAAACACTAAAACGCTCTACAGAGCTGAGAGTAACTGCAGTCAGTTAATGTTTATCACTACAGGCGACAGCTTTCACATATGTAGTGATATGATCCACTATTACTGTAATACTGAAACTATTGATTATAGCTGTTTAAATGAACACAGCAGATAAGCCGGACTCCTCTGTGGCAGAAATTGTGTTAAGCAGCAAAGTGTGAGTATGACCATAGGGGTTAAAAAAAAGAAAGCCTGTGACTGCCGTGTGCATTTGGATGATGGAAACATGACTCCCCTAATTCATCACCTATAAGTGCCATTAAGGGAGGTGCTGTGCTCGTACTGGGCAGCTTTCGGGCATGAGCTATGAGGCTGAGAAAGCGCTGGAATAAAGTCGGCAGTTCTTGTTCCGATATGTTCTCCTGGAAGGGAAAGGTGACAAAGTTAGTTGGAACTGCTCTATGTGCAGAAAGTTCCAGCACTTCAGCTGCTTCAGTCACACAATAAGTGAATATACAAACTTTAGAGCAGCTATGCCTCCCACACACCAAGGTCGACTGGCATTCTTTATAAGCTGTACTCGCTCCATGACTGGATTTAATTTGAATGAAATAGTTTCCCCAGCTTTTTACACCACAGTTAAAAGCACTCATACACAAATTACGGAGAAAATGCATTATTACAGGATAACTGTGCTTTAATTGTTAGGGGAGCATGTCTACTTGTTGCCTTGGTTACAACTCTATCAGTGTTAATGAGCTGCAGATCCACTCCATCAGCCTCGCTGTTGTTGCCCTGCTATAATGGAAATCCTCACAATGCCGTTCAGAGAAAAGACCACTTCCACCGTGCTTAACCTTTAAGAAGGTTACTGTAGAGTAATAAGCTATGAGACATCCAACCTGCAATGAATGAATTTGCTTGCCTCGGCCCATTTCCTAATGGAGAGGGCTTTGTTAGCTGTAGAAAATGTCTTCCTTTTGCCCAGCAAACAGGAAAGATAGGCTTGTTTATCCAGTCATTTCCACTTAGGCCGGCATGCCTCTCATTCATCTGAGGGGCTTTGTGAAAGAGTGAGTGAATGATTATACCTCCAGGCTGGTCGATGCGGCGCTGGCCGCCGAGAGCACCTATGTTTATTGTCATACAGAGCAGAAGACGTATTGGCCCAGGCTTTTTACTGGGGCTTCATTGAATGTGCATGGATCACAGCAGTGATTTTCAAATGATTTCCCCGTCAATTAATTCAATGCTTTGTACTATTTCATCTGGCAAGTGATACAACTCCTCTGCTAATCAGTCTGAAAAACATGTCTTTTTTTTGCACCTCATTGTCTTACTTGTATCATCTCACACAGAAATGCATCCTCAAAGGTGTCTATTTCTTTGAGAATGTGCTAGATATTTATGCGAGCTCGGATATCAAATTAAGGTTTGCCTTGTCTTGTTTTGTCTGTCATCATTCATACTTTGAAGCGAGAGATGTATGAATATTACATCTGGATGCATTTTGTAATTAAAGCTCCAACTAAAGGTGCTCTAACTCCCCAGTTTCATTATCTCTACAGCCTTTGCAACAATTAAGATGCAGCTGCAAAGATACAGCACCACACATTTTTTCCTGTCCAGGTCCATGGCTAAACTCAGCACAGACACCTCAGCAATATTTCCTGTCAGTTCACACTCATCAGCATGCATTGCTAATCTTCTTATTCCACTGCCAGTCGGATTACCTGACTGCTGATATGTTGAATAAACCTCCGTGTGTTTTCCCTCTCCTTCTTCCCTCGAACCCTCTTCATCTTGTGAGTGTGTCCGAGCAGAAGATGCACCCGGTAATCATTTAGTCGTAGCTGGTAGCACAGCAGAATTGCGCCATATCCAGGAATTCCATCTCACACCCGCCATGAATACTTTCTGAAGACATCCACACACACTGGAGAAGCTTTGTTTGCGTAACTATTGAAAGAAACCTTGCAAAAACTGATAATGCTTAACAATGACATTTAGGCAAGGTTGCATAACCTGCTACATCACACAGTGCTGTGTTTGTTCTTTAGATTAAGCATGCATGCATAATTTAGAATGGGATGTTTCTGCTGACTTTAACCTTGGAGTGTTAATTATTGCAAAGCATTCCAAATTGCCTCTCACAGCTGCTCTCTGTATTTCCTGTCTTTGTGCTCGGTGAGCAACAGTTGTGAGAAGCTGATTGGAAGACACCGGCCTCAGAGTGTGTTGTAATCTGGCAAAGACACAGCCCTTTATCAGCATCCCCAGTCAAGTATGCGTGCATCCACTTACGCGCAACACCAAAAACCTGCTGGCCTTGTTCTTTCCTGTCCCTCTGCGTCCAGCATCAGCCCTGAAAATGCATTCAACCCGGCAAATGAATGGTTTTCTGTTAATTTCATTTGTTCTGCTCTAGTTGATGCAATTGCTAAATTGCTGCTCATTAGAAGAGATGCGGTCACACATTGTCCTAGGTCCATCCTGTTCCCCTATGTATGGGAAACGACTCTGCTATTAAGAGGAGAAGCTTTAAGAGTGGCCATTAGTGAGCGTACAGTGGAGACACATAAAAAACAAAATAGCACCACACTTTCTGGCAGAGAGAGGTTCAGTTTTGCATTATTTTTTCAAGCATCTGGATAGCGGAATTCAAATTTGTTTTTCACAAAGGGACTCCAGCTTTATCACAATCAAGGTTCTGGCACTAGTATTAAAAAATAAGGACTTCAGCAGTGTTGACAGAAACCTGACTTTGCTTTTAGCTACAATTAGAACAAACATATTATTCAATTTAAAGTGCTTTTCTCATTGGATGCTTGAGCTGGTAACTTTTTCATTATGACATCCCATGACACAAAGCATAATGGACTACAGTAAGTAATGGTGTGCATTGATGAAACACGTTTTTGGTCTGACACTAAAAAAGTACAAGTGAGGTTGAAGGTATAATGCCATTACTTTGTCAGTTATGTGGTCATAAACGAAAGTACTAGACAACTTGACATTTTAGCCTGATGATGGTGCCAGATAAAAAGTCAGCGGATCACCAACGTGATTACAATTCACTTTGAAGGGGGCTAAAGTATGTAGCAAAGATCAGTTCACTCAAAAACCAAATTGTTTTTCCTTCAAGAGAACATTAAGGGGTCTAGGGTGGACATTTTTTTTAATAAGACATAATTGTCTTTTCAAGGAAAAGTCAGGGGATCACCAATGTTAGCTGTATTTATCCTCTGGGAACCCTGAATGTCTGTACAAAATTTTGTAACAATCTGTTTAGTAGATGTTGATATTTTTCACAGGGTCAGCAAAAACTTGGCTTGGTAGCTCACCAGTGGAGCCCAGCAGCTGGATACTCACTACTTGTGTCTGTACACAATTTCATGGCAACCCATCTGATGATTGTTGAGCAATTTATGTGCAAGCAGTGGCATTCAAATCCCTACATTGTTGGCACTAGCATGGCTAAAAACACACTGTTGGTTGTCGCAGCACTTTGTATTTCCACCATATGCTCAATAGATAATGTGTAGTCTTGTCTGAACTTTAACGACTCCCACCTAACCGACTGAGTAGCTGAAAGGTCAGTGCTGCTTCTCCCATTGACACTAGTTATTGCTGCTGTGAAATTTCTTCCTGCTGCAACCTGGCTCTTAATAAGTTCCCAATTTCACTTTAATAAGCACTCTGCCGAGTTGCAAGACAAACACGTATTTACTGGTGCATCCAGTACAGGCAGCAAAAGGGGAGACATCTTTCTTTTTTTCCGGCTCATGGTGAGCACGCACTGCTTTACGTTTGACTGTTTAAATGTTCAATTTATTCATCTCACCATGACAGCTATTTAAAATTGCAAACTTATTTAAATGGCAGCGGTTGTGCAATAAAATATTCATATGAACATTTTATTTTGCCATATTTTAGGGCATGCTAATGGGTACTAACAGCGAAACAGCATTCAGGGGTAAGATAAGGCTTGATTGTGTTCCTTTCTGCTGACAGTGTCAGGCAGCACCCTGTCTTTATGTGCTCGCATACAATCATCATCTTTTGGAAGGTTATTCACCCCTGATTCTTAATACTCCACCTATAAAACTATACAACTCCAGTATATAATGGAAAAGCAATCCATGCACTAAGGCTGATACATGTTCTACATTTATTGGGAGTCTACACAGCCAAAATGTTTTCCTCGAGGGACTCATTATTTACTCTGGTTATATTTTATAGAGATAGTGGTGACCTCTTGAGGTGCACACCAGATGAAATTTGAATGTGCTTCAGCACATACATAGGCTGCAGCAAATTGTATAGAAAGTACATCAGCAACACATTTGAGTTGGGAGTCATGTTTTATTCAACACTGCTGAAAAGAAAAGACCTTGGAGTGAAAACATGTCGGTCGGGGGAGAGACAGGGGGGAGTCAGCAGGAATCTGCCTATTTGTGACAGCAGTTAAAGCTGAAGTAACACACACTGTACTCCTCTGTTGTCATTTATCCGTCTTTAAGGCACACTATGTGGGTCAAATTGAAAGTCCGTTCCTTTTCCACAAGACTATTTCTCTTTGCCAAAAACTATTTCCCATTTTGCTTCGACTGCTTTCGCAGGGTCGCTGCTCTGATATTTTGCAGAGCATTTTCCAGCTTTCAATTTATTAAAATGGGTCGGGAATGCTAGAACAGAACCAGTTTGAACAATGCGTTGTTCAACCATGTTGTAAATGTCGCAGACAGATATATTTATGGTTGTATGCCTGTGTAGATTTATTGCACATGAGCAGCCTTCAAACACACACACACACACACACACACACACACACACACACACACACACACACACACACACACACACACACACACACACACACACACACACACACACAGCTACTGGGCTCACTCACAGGACATTTTTCAGAGAGAGAAAGAGCTCGCTTTAGCAGCAGCTTTGTCCCGTCTGCAATAGAAATCCAGAAAAATCTGCCTCGCTGACAATGTTGTAAGCTGGGATAAATGAATGTATCCATGAAGCTTTTACTGTCCATATGTGTATCTTGCAATCTGTATATATGTGTGTTGCTACGTGGGACAATACATCTAAATATATACAGTTAAATGCTGCTTGCAGTTAATACATACCCCATATCTATTTAAGTATTATTTAAGTCATTTTAACTCCAACCTGTTATTAAGCCATTAAGCCCCCGAACAGATGACTGTCAGGTGATGAATAGCTGCAGGGAACAAATCGGTTCCTGAATGACCAAAACACACATAAGCTGTAATAAAGCAAAATAAATCCATCACTTCTACACAGTGACAACTCCTTCACATCTTTAGCATGTCCTTCAAAATGGTCCTGCGTTTTATTATTGTAGGGTCTCCTACGACATATTTCGGGATCCAGACAACTCTCAAACTTTGCACAAGTATTTTATGAAAACATTTAGAGACAGCGTTGAGGTATAAAGTTTGAGGTTGAAGTTTAAACCAAGATCTTCCGCACTACTAATCTCCCCGCCCCCTCAGAGTAGCCCGTCTGCGTGACTCAGGTCTCGGTTCCACGCCTGGCAGCGACGTGATCAAACTTGGCCTTTGTCTTTTCCACTCTGTTGCACTTTATCTCACTAACCTCCTCTCTCCTGCCACCCCGGTGTCTCTTCCTCTCTCCTCTCTCCTCGTCACTGCCTCGAGATCACTGCAGTGGAACTTGCTCTCATCTCAGCAGTGAGGATGATTGATTACCCATCAGCACCCAGACTCATCTACTCCCACCATCAACTGCTGCGACTGCTGCCGCTGCCCATTGTTGAGGGCTTGCGTTGGTCAGAGCAGGTCGCCAGAGCCAAAAAGAAAGGTGTGAAAGACTTTGATTTCTTACCAGTGTTATAAAAGTGCTCTAATCTCGGTCGTTACTCCAAGTCTCTCTTAAATGACCTTCCCACTAAAGTAAGAGAGATCTAAGTCACTTCTCATCCTCCATAGTAGGCAGTTAAGTCATCATTTAGTCATGTCTGCACCACATTGTCTTTTGCTGTTGAAATTTCGCCTCTGTTCTGACTCTTTTGACTTTGATAGATTTTAAGAGTTTCAAAACAAACACTTACAGTTCTTGAAGCTGGAACTATTTATGAGCGATACTGATGTGTGGGAGGGAGAAATTCACTACGATATGACACAGATCTCATTGAAATTATCGTGCGGGTGTTGAGTGCTTGACAGATGGATCCTTTTTGTTGAATAATATTAATTGAAGTGGCTGTTTTGGAGCTGAATGCAAAGTCTGATGACTAAATTATTAACTATAGAGGATCAAGGAATTTTGTTGTGTTAGTGTAACACAATAGTGGGCACATGGAGGATGTTTGACATTAATCTTGGATCTCTTTTGTAATTTAGCACAAAAAAAAAATCGGACACAATATTGTTCACACAAATGATAAGATAATTCTGTCACTGCCAGTCATGCAGCAGAGGTCTCATATCAATAACATCAACATTTGAGTCATCAGCATAGAGGGATTGCTGGCTTCAGGATAATAAAAGTGTCGTCGGATCAAATGTTCAATAGTCCAGAATGCTTAAAAAAAGATCCTTTCATCCTGAAATGCATTCAGCCTGGCAAAAACAAAACGTCTGCTCTTTGACAGGGGAGAGTCCAAGACAGGGGAGTTACAAACAACCTGAGGTGAAGTTTTACTTTTACTTTATAGAGACTTTAAACCAACTTTGTAATAAACTCATCTCCGTTTATTTCTGGTGGCCTTTGCCTATCCTTGCCACACATATTGTTATTTCTTCTCACTCACTCGCTGGCAGAGACACACACACACACACACACACACACACACACACACACACACACACACACACACACACACACATACACACACACACACACACACACACACACACACACACACACACACACACACACACAATCACACTTGCACCAAGTTATTGATTGGACAATTAATATTGAGCTGTCATGCATCCCTGCTTTTGGAAATTATCTGGCTTAATTGAAACTGGGATGATTAGTAAATAACTGCAAGACGGAGTGCCTCTAATTCAAGCCCGCACATGCACCAGTGAACACGAGCACCTAATGTGTGTATGCTGTACGCACATGGCCACAGATATACACACAATCAAGAGGCGCACAGGTGAATAACTCTTCTTTATTGTCATAGATTGGGTACATTTACGTTGGAGGTGCAAGAGAGTGGAGGGCAGCAGCGTCTCGCTGTGCAGCTGAATTGTGATAATGAGAGTCTGAGCTTGCAGTGGATTTTTGGAATTTATTTGTAGGCATCAACCTTGAGCTTCCTTCATTCTCTGTCTGCTTCTCCTTGACTGTTTGCCTTCCATCTCACTTTCACTCCCTCTATTGTATTTAGTCGTGATTCAATATGGCATCAAATCAATATTCTTTATTATTATAAAGCCCGCGCGATCAAATCAGCCACAGCGTCGCAATGCAATGTCACTGAGATAGAGAGAAACATCTCGATCTGTCTTTATGTCTATCTCACATCCCTTCGATCTCTTTGTCTTGCCATCGTATCTGAGGATGATTTAAGTGTATCCCTGGCAACTGGGTTAGTTGCCATTACCAACAAGGCTGCCAGGAATGTACTTATACACTTGTATAAAAGTGTAAAAGAGAAACTATCTCTATAAAGTTGACACCACAGAGCCGAATAACATTGTTAGAAGGTCAGATAAACTCATATTAGTGTGAGTACCTTAATCGAGAACGTCTGTGTGCCCACGGCTTTACTCGCTCCCTTTGGGAACCGAGTATGCAAGATTTGAATCATAGACGAATGTTCACAAAAATGATTTGCATGAATGTGAGACGTCTACAGCTTATCATGTTGTTGGAGATTTATAGGCTTCATCATCACATTAAGCCGGTGAAATACTTTCAGAACTGCTCTCAAGGCCTTAATGTACCATCCCCGCTCTGCTCTTCCTCAGTGTAACTAATAGGCTGTGAAGCCTCGTCTGCCCTGCATGTTGAATGTAGTCTCACTGCTTTATTGACACATCACACCCCCAAAGTTTAATTTGTTATGTTTATACTCCTCTTGGGGGAGGCTCGTCTAACAGCATTCTATGTCTGACCATTCCGTCACCTCGTCATTTATTAGACCCCAATAAAACATAGAGAGAGCGGCTAAAGCAAGAATGGTAATGAGTTATGCTGACAGCCACATCAGCATAATGTGGTTTGTGTTGATGAGGCGTTGAGCGTGGCCCGGAGACCGAAAGCACCACTTATGATTCTCTCGGGGTCAGGTTTATTTAACACTGTGTTACCGCTACATTAAATATTCCTTCTACAAGACCTGGAAAATGAGGCTGACATATGCTGTTTTAAGGTAAATGTAAATGCAATAAATGGTCATTATTTGTCTGCTTTTCTTGGTGCCTTGGTCAGATAGATGGATGGATGGATGGATGGATAGATATACAGATTGAATATATTAAAATAAATGATGAATATATAGAATTACTACAACTAAGACATGAAATAAAAACACTAGATAATTGTGCAAATGTGTTGCAGTCTTGTTTTGTTTTTTTAAAATGCAGTGAGGTAGAGTGAGAGTAAAAAGATTAGCATATTTGCCATGAGCAAGGTTAAAGTGGTTCATTGACTCATTCCCTCTAATATTTAAATGGTTTGAGTCTTTATGGTTCAGAAAGGCTTAATGACCAGTGTAATGCATAGTTTAACTTAGCACTCATATATCCACTAATGAATGAAAGAGAATGTCCATGCAGACAGAAAACTCTAATGTCTATAAATGATAATCATCTGTTGCTGCATTGCTTATTCACAAACACTTATGTAACAGCAATAGATAGAGATGGGTGAAAAAATTAAAGGAATAAAACAACCAATTACCTATAATAGGGTGTTGGGCCACTGTGCATAAGAGAAGTCTTTGAAGAAGTATCTGGAGGGATAAACACCGTTCTTTCAAAAGATATTCTCTCATTTGCTGTTTTTTTAATGAGCGCTGTCTAACACGTTTGCCCCAAATCTCTCAAGTTGGGTTGAGATGTGGTGATTGCAAAGACCACCACCACAGCATATTATTTGTATCATTTTCATACTCATCAAACCACCAGGGGAGCCTGAGCGCCATGCAGAATCTGCATGTTTAATGTTTCTCCTCTTGTCGATTCAGGTTTTTGCTGTAACCTGTCACCTTTCTGGAAACAAACATTCAAATGTTAACAGATCAATCTGTTCCATTTAGTATCTGATCTTTTGATCATATCATTTGATCTTCAGGAGCATCATCTGCTCAGTTGTCATGGGAATGGAACTGTTCAAATATCCATCATTCTACATACTCTCCAGGCTTCTGCTCCATGTTGGTCGAACTTTTGAACTCAACGTTCAAATGGGTAATTCAAATGTATTTTGGATATTTTTTATTCTTTGCAAAAAAAACCCCACAATAATGTTAATCCATTGGCACTCTCCTCCAAAAGCACTCTCATTTTCACCTCCGACTTTGCACTCAGATGTGGTTCAGACACTTTTATTGCTCTGTGGAGATTTGGTACAAATACATGCCCCTCATCTGCACTCAGTTGATGAAAATCATCATCCTTTATGGGTCATTTTGAACAATTTTGAGGGTTGAATATATCGTATACATCTAATACAGGGGCAGTATCCTCTCTTTAGGCATTAATGAAATGATGAAGCTCATTACATATGCACAGTATATTGCCAGCTAAAGCCTGTTACTCTGTAGGGAGGGCGAAATGGATGTTGAGTATTCACATGAAATCCAAAAGGTTATTTCATGAGGTTATCAATTCCCTCCTCTTCCATGGGCACAAGATGATAATGTGTATTATAACCCTTGTGTTTATATCATGTAAACTCAGTTTCACTCCAGATTCTACTGTAATCATGATACATAGAATGTATCCATTATGTGTCATTTTCCCAGTGTGAAGGCATTATGCAGCCTGAGCATAAAGTGATCACTCACTTTGGTAGTACGAGCCAGCAATTTAGAATACATTTCATTCCAACAGAAGTATCAAAAACAGTGCTGCCAATTACACACAATGCCTTCACTTTACTACTCGTTCAGGCTTTAATATTCATGTGGCAGATGTTCAATTGCCTGGACGATAAAAGTAAATCAGGGACATCTCGTGGGGGATCTCTCGTCTCAAAGTGTGACATCATAACTCATTCTGACATCTAGTGCTGTAACCGTCAAGTGAGACTGTTTGAAATATGGAGGAGAGGTGTTAACGCATTCTGGAGGCTTTCAAAGGGCTCTGTGTGGATCTGACATGCTTCATGAGCAGCAGAAGGTTTAATCTGGTGACGACAATATCGAAAGAAAAACATTTGGGCTTTTTTCAGCTGCCTCAAACAAAAGTTAACTCGAACCTCCCCTATGGACTGCAATGGTTGTGGAGAAATCAATGAGAATTTGATGGTCCTGTTGCCTCTGTTTCATCTTCCCTGAGCCCACTGTGCTCACAGAGGGAAGTCCGCTGATGTGATGATCAGAAAGATGGCAGGCGGCATGGCAGAAATGAGAGCATGCAGACTCTGGGGGGAAAGAGCTTTAGCGTTTCATTAACTCTAACATAAAAACACACATGACTGGGCTGAATTTGTTGTGTTTTCTGTGTGTGTTAAACATTTGGAGAGCCGATGATGATGATGATGATAAAGGGAGCCTCTGACAGCACATCTGTATGACACCTTTGTTGTGTTTTTTTAGGTTTTGTTTTTCTCTTCTTCAATGTTGTGCAAAATAGGGTAAGTTACACATTTTGCAGTTTTGAAACTCCCAATTCACAACATTTTTTGTTTGTGAAATTGAGTAATACTTTGTAAGCAATGAGCACGAAGTTTGTTACTGTCCAGTGAAAGGACATATTTCCTGTTAAGCAGGAAAATCTAACAGGTAGGAAAATCAGCCTAGTTTTCAACCTGCCAGCAATGTTTGAGTTTATCCACTGGATCTGATAGATTTTCAAATGGTTATAGACCAGGATGAATGGTTTGAATGTCTCAACCTTTACTGGGAATGTAATGTGAGAATGACGAGTAATGAAAGTGCTCCAACTTAGTTTAACAGTAGCACATTGTGACCTGCCATGGGACCAGTAGTATACATTAAATAGCAACATGTATGTTTAACATTACACATGGTCCCTTACAAATGATTGAAAATGAATATATCAATAGAAGGGAGAAGCCATCAAGTCAGTAAAGTGAGTCAGCTATGAGAACAATATCTAAAGTTTGCTAATATCAGCCAATACCAGATCAAGTAAGCCTATAGCACAACCACTGGGTGTATTGAATTGCACAATGGCATGTTTCATTACTTATGAATAATTTAAAATTGTACATAATAATCCTTTAAAGAAATATGTTATTCTCTAACACAGTGGCAGACTCATTCTGTCTGAGGGGCAGGGGCAAAAAAAAGGGCACCAGCAAGCAGAAAGTTTTCTCTCAAGTCGGCCGCTGAATCACTTCTTCTCAATGTTAAGGGTAGCCTAGAGGGCATTTTATCATGTTTTACTTGCAATAGGAGCATCCAAGAGGACACTTTAGAAGCATTTCTTTCTAACATAAGGGCACTATCAGTGCTTTAACGGAAACTCAGAGGCTGGGAGTCCACAAAACTTGAAACATGTGCCATAACATCTTATATTCATGCACATATTTATATATTGTTCCCTGGTATACATATACAATGCATTTAATATATCAATAAAACATTTCGGCATGTGCATTAACACATCTAAACTAAGGGTGGGTAGACAGATGGGGAGTGGAAATAATGGGGATATTTCACACAGTCAGCAGTCAGGTGTAGTCAGAGCACTCAGGCGCTAATTGGGTTTTTATGTGACCCAAAGTGTGATTATCCTTGCTCTCCATTTTCATTACAGATCCTTCATTACACATTGCTGCCACACAACCACAGAAACTTAAAGGCTTTAGGAAGAAAAACAAGAGAGAGAAATAAAGGACTGATTTATTGCCTTTCACTATTTCAAATAAGACCTGTCCTGCGAGGCTAGACTGACTAAATGCTTTCTTTCCAATCACGAAACAGGGGAGAGCTGAGGTCAAGTGACTGCTGGAGAAAGTAGCAAAGCGCCAGCAAGACACATGACCTTTTTTCTCAGGAGTTGCTACAAAACAGACCTGAAATGGACAGTGATTATTACATTTGTCAAACAACCAGAACATCAATAATCACATTTCATCAAATGCCCAAAACTGACTTATCCTTTTTATGTTTTCATACAGATTAAATAAACAGGATATGATGTAATAATTGATACGCTTTAGAGGTGCCAGTAGGCAGTTGTTTTCTTTTTTAGTCTTTGCATGGGGCCAGGCTAGCTCTCCCCGTGCTTATTTTTTATGCTAAGCTAAGCTAATCGGCTGCTAGAGGTAGCTTCCTGTTGAGTGTTTCTGCTAAAGAGTCAATAAGCGTGTATTCCCATGAAGTCAAACTATTCCATTAGCCAAGTAATTACATTAATA
The DNA here is from genome assembly GCF_023349555.1 of Cebidichthys violaceus. Lineage (NCBI taxonomy): Eukaryota > Metazoa > Chordata > Actinopteri > Perciformes > Stichaeidae > Cebidichthys > Cebidichthys violaceus. Next base: position 11,933,326 of record NW_027176263.1, read on the forward strand.
CCAAACCACAATCTTTGCCTGACCCTAATCAAGTTTTTTATGTGACCAAACCTAACCAAGCCTTTCAGGCGCATTGTGTAATCCCCCGCTCCAAGCACACACAAGTCAGCATCTTACCTCTACTGGGTCCACACAATCTAAATTTACAGTCATCAGTTAATAATAAAAAAAAAAGCCAACTACTAACTGCCAATAAAGCATGAATATGCAAATTCCGACAAACGTGATACATTTTGATAGTCGGGCAATCCGGGATCAGACCACTGGTGCTGGGGAGTGTGCTGGCCGAATTCAAGTTGCCAAAGCCGCCAACTGAAGGTCTGTCTCCCTGAGCCATGCCTGCTCTCCTCCCGCGAAGTAGCGTGGAGGACAAAACGAAAACACAAGTCAGGCCCTCTCCTTCGCCACCCCACACCCAATCCAACAAAACAAACATACATGGGCCGTGTACCTTCAACATGATTGACAATCCCCTTGGAGCAGCTTTACTTCTCCACCCTCTCATGTTCAAGAAAACTGAGAGAAAACTGGAGGCCACAGTGGCTCACTGTCGCCTGTATTACCAGACAGGACGGACCGAAGCAAGGTTATGCTCATTTCAGTAGATATCTCTGCAACACAATACATAGACATCTTCAACATTACGTCAACACTGTAACCTCTTCACATTTCTTTGATGATGTTAACTCATTCTTTTGAATCTTTTAAAGTAAAATCACGGCCAACTCCTACACAATGCACCTTTAACCACCGTGGTGTGACTTGTAACAGTTATGGAGGGCTTTGACAAATAATGCCATCCCACTGACAGAGGCGTCAGATTAGAAAACGACAGCACGTGTCGCTCTGGAGGGCAATTAGAAACTTATCAGGTCAGAAACACAACTCTGATGGTTTGCTCTTTTCGCTTTGTGTTAACATATTGGTCTTAACAATTTGATAGCATAATGGTACGGGTTTTTATGGGTTTGTTTTGCAGTTTTGCTACCCCCTACTGGTCAAGAATGCCCCAATTTTATACAGCTGTAACTTAGTGTGAAATTACCCTCACACACAACTGTCAAACTGACAACATCACAACGTACTGTTTGTTGATGCCGAGTCGTGATAGACTGCACCAGGTAAAAATAGTGAGGTAAATTACTATAATCAAGGATAAATCAGGCCCAGGCTCAGGCTCTGTAATGTGTTAGTGGAAACACAGCTATACTTACAACAGTAGATGGATGTGCCTCAAGAAATGCTTTATAGCAGAAGCACATGAAGAGGTAGTTTGACAGTAGATAATAGTAGAAAAAAGTGACAGAGAACATGGGAGGACATTAGTATTGGGACAGAATTGAACCAGGGATGTCACGGTTATATATATTTGTTTTAAGCTGACCAGGAAAACCCAGACTCATCAATCTTAAAGGGACATTTTGAGAAATATGTTTGGTAGAGGTCTCATGCATTCAGATGGGAAGATCAATATCAATTTCTGTGCACCCACTGGGTACTGTTCCTCCAAAGAAAGAAATGTTTTGTTTTCATCAAACAAGAACTGAAAGAAATATATACCTGTAGATGTTTTTTGTTTTGTTAAGTCATCCTCATTCTGCTTAAATTTCCAAATCACGTGAGGTCTCTCATTCTCCTACATAAATCTCATAGCACACTAAAGAGAGAGCACAGAAACCCCGCCGTTCCCCCGTGCTTTGGCCTCTCCCTTTAACGGTGTAGAGTAACTGCGCCTGGTGAGGCAGGAGACCAGTTACACCTGTTTAGGGTGCCCTCAGAGACCCTTAAGCCTTGGTTCCTGTTAGGGAGCGGCTGGGCAAGGACGTTGCCTTTTGACTGACAACGGATCTATTGGGGTTATTCTCCCCGTCAGAAATGAGTGAGGTAATCAGATACCTGTGTGTATTCCTTATAGACGAACTGGCTGTGGAGCATTCTCGGGCTTCTGGACAACTCCACATGGTAGTCCCACCCTGGTTCCACTTCCTGTGTCCTGGCTAGGCTAAGCTTTAGCCGCATCCCTTGTCACATTTCAGGCCAACTGACTCCAGAAAACTGTCCAGTACGCTTACACCATCTTTCTCCGCCACAGCCTTGAAACCTCTCTTACAACAAGTAAAGATGGCTCTCGTTAGGTGACCGACACCCCTCGGGCGGCATGTAAGTCTTCCCTCCATCCAACCATACGCCTGCTGCGGGCTTAGAACCAACTGGCCACCGGCTGCCAGAAAGAGGCTTGGTTCTTCGTGATGAACGTAGGAGTGTGACCGTTGACCTCCTCTTCAGTCTACCGCAGATGTCCGATTCGCGCACGGTCACACAGGAATAGGTTGAGCCTGCGCCTTGTCTGGGGGGTGGCAACCGGAGATCCCAGACATAGACACTGGCCCCAAGATCCACCTTGCTGATCCCCTTATCAGCGTTTTATCAGGTCTGTGTTACAGCGGTTAACACCAGCTGACCCCTAGCAACACTCATCACTAGGGTGTGCGCAACTCTGTGGCGGGCATTACTTTCTTCTGAAGTGTCCCCAGACCAGAGGCTAGTGCAGTAGCACTGAGAGGCTATGGAACTCTCGCCCGATCTTAGAGGCTGTTACGCGCCAACTTTAGACTCTCGGTGGGAAGCCAAGGTCTTTCGTGTCAGAGTACTCTCTCTTTACTCTCCTTCTATTCCATAAAAGCAGTCATTATATCCAAAGAATACAGTGCTGTTCTTCGACTAAGAAGTTTAGCAAAGCTGCTGCGTGGGGCTTTGCTCAGGCCGAGCTCTATGAGAAGTTTCTCGTTACTGGTTGGCCAATTGCCCCTGGCTCCCATTGGGAAACCAAAGACTTTAACCTCATCCAGCTGAGGTTTTCTCTGCTTAATCACTTTCACCAACGGGCGGTACTTGCTCTCTTTATCGATTCGCGCTGTCTTTAGAGAGTGTTCATTGAACTCGTACCGGACCGTGACGTCAACAACTTGAATTCCAAAGTCGGATATACGTTTGCCCTCAACTGTAACATAGTAACATACTGGCCCTGTTTGAGCTTGGATGGGGCCAAGTTCCATAGCCAGCAATTGCTAATCTTGTCACCTTTAAACTCCCGTATGCCTTTTCCCTGAGACTTCATGTTTGCCCATCTATCGAACTCAACCTGGCACCAGTCACACGGGACTATGCGCTTCTCAGGCTTCAGTGAGCTGGAGGGTATATCTTCGGCGACCACTGACCTCTGTCCCTGCTGTGCATCCTCAGTCGGGGTGCCTAACTCAGGGAGTTCAGCCAGCGGCTCCCCAGCTCTCCGCCATGCCCGCTTAAATGCGTTGTGTTTAACCGCTCTATGAGCAACCCACCTGACTGTCATGTCCGGGGAGTGACACAGCCCGTGGATTCTTCGTACCTGCATGGCCGGGACACATCTTGTCAGCTTAGGAATTGCCAGACCACTGCTGGATGCCAGCGGGTCCAGCACAAGGTTGAAGAGGAGGGGCGACATGGGGTCCCCCTGTTTCACTCCAACCTTCATGGTGATGTCCGAGGTTTCACCCTCGGCACATCCCACTCAACTCTACAATGTGCTGGTCTAGACCCTTTTGCTGCAGAACACTCGTGGGCTACGGTGTCGAATACCTTCGCAAAATCGACAAACACCACCTTCTGACTTAGCCAACCTCATTACGCCATCAAGAGTCATGAGGTTCTCCGAGCACCCAGGCGAGGCAGTGAAGCCCCTCTGGCGCGGATGTGTAGGACACGCTACCGTCAGCCTACAAGTCAGGATTCGAGAAAAGAGCCGCAAGACCACGGACCCGATAGTGATGGGCACATCCCTATGCCGAGCTGTATCCGCGGTCTTCGGTATGAGTGTCGTTCTGCACTTCTTGAAAATGTTCGGCAGAGTCCCCGTGACCAGCCACAAAGAAAACATGTGGGCCAACTTGCACCCCTTAGGGTCCCATTTAAGCATCACCACACGGTAGCGGTGCAGCTTTTCATAGCCAAGATATTAGAGATTACCTCCAAAGGTGTGATCAACCCTTCAAATTGACCCAGTCCACCAAACGTACTGACACTGCCCCACCTGTCGTTGAACACTGAAGTGATCTCTGCCAGGGGGACGGGACACGTCCCCGTTTGACCATCCAGTACAAGCAGCGCCAGTTTGGATTGGTCTTTGCGCCGTAGGCTGTAAAGCTGTTTCCTTAGCCACCTTCTCTTGTCTTTCTTTCTTACACCTTCCATGACTGGGTCATCCTTTGCCTTCCTCGCGTCCACTTTTCGACCCAGCTTTCGAATAATCTCGGAGGCAGCAGACGCAATTGCTTCCCGTGAGCAATCGACCTCATCGACAGCCCTGTTGGGAGTTCCAGCATTCCCATTGCCCTCCCAACACCTGCGCGATTGAATCGCTTGGTCGAGGGCGTCCTTGACACCGCTGACTGGTGTCGGTGAGGGGCAAGGAGCCACTAACGTCCTTCAAAGCCGTGCGACTTCCTCAACTAAGGTTTGCTGTTTACTCCTCTGTCGGCGGGGGTTTTTATGCAAGTCTCCACTTGCTTCTGACTTGTTCTTTTGTTTTTCCCGTGCCAAGGGTTACTGCCAGTTCTGTGCACTAGGGGGATGTAGGCATGCCATGGCACAGACCAGTCAGCCTTCTTACTTCTTCTTCCGACCACAGGGCCTCCCGAACCGGACTCCCGCGGCCACCGCCCCGCACTGACCTTTCCCTCAGAAACTTTTTGCAAGGTGGCTTGGTTATCCCCTACCAAAAGTGGTCACATCGGCATAGGCAATCCAAATAAGCGCTGAAGGCTTCAGCGCTTGTCAGAATTTGCCTAAAGACACTCTGTCGTTTTTTCGAGTTTCGCGCCCCTGGAATACCAGTTTGACACACAAGCGCTGGGACCTTCAGCACTTATACAGATTGCCTAGAGACACTTTGTCGTTTTTTTCCCTTTTTCACATGAGAGGCTGTTCACATCATAAGTCAATCCGTTTTAAGGTCAAAATCCTGGGGGAAACATCAACCGCAAACAGTCGCTATAACTGTGTGGAGGACTTGTGTAAAGAGGCTGTTCACATCATCATTTAATCCGTTTTAAGGTCACAATATGAGGGGAAACATCCTCCGCAAACAGTCGCTGTAACTGCCTGGAGGACGCGCGTAAAGAGGCTGTTCACATCATAAGTCAACCCGTTTTAGGTCACCTCCCTAGGCAAAACATCCTCCGCAAACAGCCGCTGTAACTGCCTGGAGGACACGCATAAAGAGGCTGTTCACATTGTCAGTGAGTCAGTTTTAAAGTCACAATCTGAGGCAGAGCATCCTCCACAAGCAGTCGCTGTAACTGCCTGGAGGACGCGGGTAAAGAGGCTGTTCATATCATAAGTCGACCTGTTTTAAGGTCGCAATCCGAGGCAAAACATCCTCCGCAAACAGTCGCTGTAACTGTCTGGAGGACTCGCGTATAGAGGCTGTTTACATCATAAGACGCCCGGTTTTAAGGTCGCAATCCGAGGCAAAACATCTTCCGCAAACAGTCGCTGTAACTGTCTGGAGGACTCGCGTAAAGAGGCTGTTCACATCATAAATCGACCTGTTTTAAGGTCGCAATCCGAGGCAAAACATCCTCCGCAAACAGTCGCTGTAACTGTCTGGAGGACTCGCGTAAAGAGCTGTTCACGTCATAAGTCGACCCGTTTTAAAGTCACAATGTTAGGTGAAAAATCCTCCGCAAACAGCCACTGTATCTGTCTGGAGGTCGCGCGTAAAGAGGCTGTTCACATCATAAGTCGACCCATTTTAAGGTCGCAATCCGAGGCAAAACATCCTCCGCAAACAGTCGCTGTAACTGTCTGGAGGACTCGCGTATAGAGGCTGTTCACATCATAAGACGCCCGGTTTTAAGGTCGCAATCCGAGGCAAAACATCTTCCGCAAACAGTCGCTGTAACTGTCTGGAGGACTCGCGTAAAGAGGATGTTCACATCATAAGTCAATCCGTTTGACCTCCGCAGCATCCACCCACACACACCCACGCAGCCACCCCTCACCAAAAGCCTGCAGAGACACCTCCGCCAGCTACTCCTCTAACCCCGTCTCCAGGCGGTCCCGGGCCCCGGATAAACACAGAACCCCTGCCCGCCAGGAGTTTCGTGCCACTGGTAATCTAAATTCTGTTTTGTGCCCGTGGGATACCAGAGTGGCACTGAAGTGCTGGAGGCGTCAGCGCTTATCCATATTGCCTAGGACACAATTGAAGTTTCGTACCCGCCGAGCTCGAACTGAAGCGGAACCACAGACGCACCGTTAGGCACGTAATATTCCGTACAGACTCGAGACTCGACTCTCGGAAACACATCTTTGCTTAGGACCAATAGACTTACCTTGGCAGATGAACCGATATACGATTGCCCCCGGCTTTGAAGTTTGGCAAAGTTCCGGCGATGAGCTTCACCCAGGCCCTGGATTGAGAATCCCCCCATTCTTAAAAGGTTGTTTGCCCTTGGCCCCCGATGAGAGGCCGTGATTCTTGACCAACTTCTCCTGGGGGAGCTTCTCCTTAAAACTGGTATACCGGTTGAACCTAGGTGGACTCAACTCACATTCACACAACCTAACATGTCTTGACATTGTGGGGGAATCCCCATTGCCTGGATAGAACCCACTGACGCTGACACAGGGAGAACATGTAAACTTCACACAGGAGGGCCATCCTGTGAGGTGACTGTGCTAGCCACAGTACCAGCGTGCCAACGAGATGGAATGCAGGGTATCCTCTACCCACAGAGGTGTAGCACCCCGGCCTACACCTCTGTGGTCTGGAGGACCGTGGCACTCCATTCCATCTAAGGAATCTCTGGTATTCTTTGGTAATATTGATATGGAAAAGAGCTTTACATACTGAAGTTTAAAGATGCGTGCTGCAGAGAGGAGTGAGGAATAGTATCATAGATCTATATCAGCTCAGCGATGTTCCTAAAGACAGCCAGCCTGCTATAATTATGATGAATGTGACAGATTCTGTGTGTGTACATTCAATGTGCAGAAAACCATGGACACAAGATGATTTTGAGAGAATCAATCTTGAATCAACCAACTGACAATTAACATGCAAATCAGAAAAGAGCTGTAGGGAATTGTTTAAAATAATAAATAAATAAATTACCAGTCATGAAACATGTTAATTTAGTCCGTCTGCCACAGAAGGAATGTAAGAAGATAGGAATCCCTTTCCCCTGTACCCATATCTGTATATTGTGCTTAATTCACAATATAGCAAATAATAATAATTTTGAAAATGAAGATTTGTTAAAATATTTAATCTTATGGTACAGTTAATGCATTATATGGGACAATTAAAATGGAGAGTGGGAATAAAACATTTACAATTCCAAAAGAAAACAGAGTAAAATATCTTATTTTCTTATATATTGAAAACATCTTTAACATTGTTGCGTTTGCAACCAGTGAACCACAAAACAGTTAAGCTGAACATTTTCTGATTGTAAAAGCTTTTGACTCTAACGTATTTTATCACATATCAATATCTCTACTACAATGTCTCTATAGATCATGGACAGAAAAATGTGCTTCATTGTTAATATTGTGGAAATATGACTTGTTCAATAAATCAAAGTCAGCGCGGGAAAAAAAATATATCTTTATTAAAGATTCCCATTGGAATCAGTCAACTGCTGTTATTTACCAGTCAATGGAAAATATTTCTTAAAGTCACTGACCTATAATAGAGGGGGAAAGAAATGTCTGTCCATGGGCTGATATATTTACACTTCTGTTACTGTTTGACTCTTAAGAAAGAATCTATATTCTGCCATTATTAAGAACAAAAAGCTTAATTGAAATTTTGACTTTTTTTTAAATGCTAAATAGTGGAAGTTATGCATGAAAGAACACAAAGCAGATTTGACCTGCAACCACAAGTTTGAATATGTGCCATACAGGCTGTGTAGGAGATGAAATAATATAATAAAATATCATCCAAAACATGTGTTCTTCCCCCGGAGTCATGGCTGTGTGTTATCAACCAGTGAGCCAGCTTGTGTCACTGCTGGGAGGAAGTGCCATGACGATTTGAACAGCCAACCGTTATTTTTAAAGAGTTGCACAGCTGGCGCGGCCTCTAGCCATTCGCTGCCCTCCCTTGTGTGTTGCTGCCAAGACCATCAGACTAGAATACGACGTCACCACCTTCCTGTGGGACACTGCTCCGAGCAGAACACCCACTCTGAACCACGTGGGGTCTCGCCTGTATTTCAGATAAGATCATCAGTGTCTGATGGCAATCACGCAGGGGGCAAATTGTAATGATGGCTAAATTGCTGGGACAATTGGTTATAATTAGATGTTGTTAAGAATTATCAAGCTATTACTGGTGGGATAAACTATTTGATTAAATAAGTAATTTCTGGTGATTTTAGGTCTATATCTTAAGACATCAAACTGTACTGTTAGAATAAAATAGCTTGTACAATATTTGAAAAACATATATTTGGCACATTTTATTCAATTATTTTTTGGATTTATTTGGTGACATTCAATTGAATACTAATACTACTACAGTAAACAGACTTTAATCAAAAATTAAACAATAGCAGTTGGCCAGTTCTTAAATACGGACAACCCTTACAAAAGTGTATATTCTTAAAACAAGCTCAGAAAATAATATACATATATCAAAAAACAATCCCACTTTTTCACTATTACAAAGTTTTAATTATTGGCTGAAAAAATAAATAGTAAATTACTTTAAAATGATATCTCAACAATTTTTTTTTTACTTGTCATCGTAATAAAATCATATGTCGTTTTGAGAGAATGTATTCATTTAAATAACATTTTGCTTCCGGACTGACAAATGCAAGGTGTCGCATGTGGAACCTTGTTTCGCTGGGGTTTGTTTCCTTACGGTGAACCATTTGCAAACACCGCTACACTTCCTGTTGGAATTGTCATCAGAGGCGAACCACAGAAGCTAAACAATTGTTTCAGCTTTTTGACAACAACTATTAATGTAGCATAAATACTGTTCAACAATAATGATTCCGTACACGGTCAACATCAAACTCGCGGCTCGGACGTTGACTGGCACTCTAAATTTGCAGAATAAAACCGCTGTAGATTGGTGAGTACTGCACCTCTTCCGCTAGCATAATTTTGTAGCTGCTTCGTTTAGTCAAGACGCGCTGATTGACGATAGATGGTGTCAACAAAGCTAATTACATTGTATCCGTTTCATTATATTGTTCCCCTTCACGCTGCCTGCGAAGACAGTAGTGGCAATGGATGCCGATAATGTAGTTTTTTTTGGGTCAACAACACAGAGAATCACGTAACGTGAGGGAATCTGGTGTCATGTGATGTGATGTGATGTGATGTGGTGTGACAGTCTGCTGGGCCTGGTGCATTTCCTTAACCCTCATCTCCCCGTAGTGATCCAGCAGGGAGCGTGGCTGCAGTGTGACTTCCTTTAGGTCATTGTTTGTGATAAAAGTCGCTTTTATTCCACATAATGCACATGGAGCTTGCAATTATTAACTTTTTTTTTTATTAATTATTACAACTGAAACCTCTCACTGCATTAATCACTTTGAATAGAAACAGTCAGTGTAACTGTTCTGAATATTATTCCCCTCAGACATCATGTGGATTATGAGGTAGTAATGCTTTTTGTTCTAAATAGTGTCATTTTACCCTGCAGCTACTCTGTTTTTTTCCTGTTATTATTCCCATATTTTGATTTACAGTCACACACTTCTTCCAGCTGTGCGTTGCATCAGCCTGTTTACACCAGTGCTCATTAATCAATATCCTGTGTGTACAAAAAACAGCCTTAGTTCATATTGGAACTTCAAAAGTTGATGTGAAATTGAGCTGTGATTTTTGTGCAGTCGGGATTTTGGTCCAGCCACCTATGGGTGCAGATGTTGTATGCACACTGGAGTATGATGACAGACATGGAGTGGATTGATGATCATTGATGTTGAAGTTTGCTTCATGAGGCCTTAGGCACAGCTCACCCTGTGTATGGTTACCCTTCATATGGAGAAGTAGACTATCAAAGGGCAGCTTACCAAACTCTTAAATGATTAGTTTTCCATTACTGGGCGCTGATGATGATGATGATGATGATGATGAAGATGGTTTCAGCGATGGCATACTTTAGGTTTCCTGCTATAGCTTGATATATTTATGTATTTTATTACATTTTTGTGTACCTGAGTCCGTGGGCCTATGTGTTTATGAGTTGTTTTATGTCTTATCTGGTTGCAAGATAAATAAAGCGACAATTAAGTTGAAGTTGGCTCAATGACTCTCAATGGCCGAGTGACTTCCTATCATTCTCTCTGACTTTCATTCGCTGTAGGGGTTGGCAAGGGCTGATAGCTCAGGGATGTCACTCCAGTATTCTCATCATCGATCCAAAGACGTCTCAGACCATCCAGGTGTTGGAGAGGCACAAAGCTAATGTGGTCAAGGTGAGTTTCCTAAGTAAACTGTCTTACAGCTGATCTGTTTATTTGTTTCTTCGTAGCAGGGCTGTGAGTATCGATTTGTTTTTGATCCCTCTGTTAATTATTATCTGAATTCAATTATATATATTGTTTAGTCTATAAAATGTCATAAACGTCTGAAAAATGCCCAAAACAATCTCCCACACCCCAGAGGGTTGTCATTGACTGTCAGAGAAAGTAGAAAAGCAAATCTTCCTTTTTGAGGAGCTGATTCGTGCTTGAATAATGGGTGGAAGAATTTACCAATTATTCAATTTGACTCATCAATTAATTTACCAATAATTGCTCCATACGCTAGAAAAATAGAATTTGATATCCGTCAATAAGTAATAACAATAATTCACTTTATTCATATATTACTTTTCAAAGCAAAGCTTACAAAGTGCTTTACAAGATAGATAGGGCAGACAAACACTGACAAAAACTATTTAAAATAGTTTGAAAATGTGAAAAACATACGACAATAACTAAAATAAAACAATATAAGAGTAGTGAAATAATAATTAAAATAAATTACAATTGAAACATTCATGCCAAAAACCCTCACGCACGTAAAGCTGTAACATAAAAAGGCCACAATCAAATAGGTTAAACATGATTGTGACAAATCTGTCTACTTGATGTGAGAAGAATATGTTGGCTCCTTCGGGACACTTGTTTATCTTCTTTTTTGCTATTTTGCTCTTCGGCAATCTCAAACCTGCTTTTTGGAAGCACAAATGTTCCCCTTAAAGTCAGCGGTACGGATTGTAAGCTTCAGACGTCTGTAGAGCACTCACTGTTAATGTAAGGCTGTGTGTCCCTTTATGTGTCCGTTTCTTTTGCTTTCCAGGAGCAATACAAAACACACACCTGCTGATGGAGTAATATTTCATCACCCAGTATTAACATAAGCAGTGTGTAACCTTGAGCTAAGTTGTTGTCATCCCTCTCTGGCAGACACATTCAGCTCACTGTGTAAAGGTTGCTCCTGTATTGACGGATAGTCCTCTTTAGTGTGTGTGTGTGTGTGTGTGTGTGTGTGTGTGTGTGTGTGTGTGTGTGTGTGTGTGTGTGTGTGTGTGTGTGTGTGTGTGTGTGTTAGCCTATGTGTGTCTATATGTTCGATGTCTCCGTGTTTTGTAGAAGGGTAAATAATGGGCAATAAATTCCATGGTGATTATCAGTGCATGAGCTCAATCCGAGGCTCTCGTTCGTCACTCCCAAGCACACTTTAATCTTCTAAAGCACCGCGGCGACAGCAGCGGGCCATTCCTCACCCACCAGCCTGACACGAGAAAAGAAAGAAGTAGCCACAGTAAAGTGCATGCCTATTCAGGAACAGATACAAGATCAGTAATTGAAAACCACCAACTTGTTCGTAGAGTCATTTGTCTTTTTAGTGATAGAACCTGCGTAGGCTGCACCTTTCTCCACTAAGCCCACGTTTAAACTACAAGACCTGCTCTGTATAGATCTACAGTTAACCAGAAGGTCTTTGCACCAGCTGTGGAGTCAAATGCATCATCTGCCAGACACTCAGCGTGCGTTCTGTGTTTGATAGGTGAGGTGGTCGAGGGAAAACTACTACCACAACTTGAGCTCTCCCTACTGTCTGCGGCTGGCTTCGGGAGACGCCTCGGGGAAGATCATAGTGTGGGATGTGGTCAGCGGCACCGCCCATTGTGAGATCCAGGAGCACTCCAAACCTATCCAGGGTAAGAGATCTCCCCCCCCCCCCCCCCCCCCCCCCCCGTTGAGTGATTGGCGACACTGTCAAGGAGAAACTTGGAGCTGCTGTTGGCAGTTTGTTTTCATTACGATGCTCTTACCCTCATTCTCTGTCTTTCCTCCTCTTCATTCCCTCATCCTCCTCTGTCTCGCTCGTCCTCTGCCAGACCTGGAGTGGCTGTGGACTCAGGATGCGTCTCGCGATCTGCTGTTGGCCATCCACCCTCCCAACTACATCGTCCTGTGGAACGGAGACACGGGCACCAAGCTGTGGAAGAAGAGCTACGCCGAGAACATCCTCTCCTTCTCTTTTGACCCCTTTGACTCCTCCAACATGGCGTGTAGGTGAACAACACGCTCCAAAAAAAACAAAACAGCAGTGTGTCATTTTCCCTCCCACATATATGCGTCAGGTCTCTAAATTTCTACATTGTAGCTGGGTGTCACACACATATCAGAGAGACCAGCTCTAGAGAGATACATGACTTTCAGTTATGCTCACTGCTGGTAGCATCACACTTTCCATCCTTCACTTTTTTTGTGAAAAGCAGGAATAAAGGGAAATTGATACTTTCTCGAGTGACAGATGCTGAGTTGCTGACTCTATACTGACAGCTGTTACTAGCAAATGCATCTTCACAATGTTTTTAAAATCATTCTTCTCTGTGCAGTGCTGACCAGCGAAGGAATAGTCTTCATCACAGACTTTTCCCACTCTAAACCACCGGGCAGCGCCGGCAAAAAGGTCTACATCGCCAGCCCCCACGCAAGCCCCGCCCACACCAAGCCTGCCCCCACCGCCACCCCCGGCCACTACCGGCGCCAAGAAGGCCCTCAACAAGGTCAAAGTGCTCATCACCAATGAAAAGCCCACGTAAGTTGTGACGCGTGAATACGTTGATCGCATATTGAAAACCATTTCTAAAATCTATATCCACTTCTTTTGTTCTCTGTGTAACTTGTGCTGCTATTCCCCCTTTTTCAGTACGTTAACTGACCTGTTGAAAGTGAACCCTGACACCTGGTCTTTTTGGGAGGGATGACATGTGGCTATTTGTCACGCCTGAGGCCTCTTACAGAGGGATCTCTCAGGTGTGATGTTTCTGTAAGAGGATGAACTGACAGGCCTCGCTGTGTGAGAATAAGAATGGATTCTGGTTGTGCCTGAGCTTGTTTGTTCGTTCAACCGTCGACATTCGAGACTGATCGATTCAAAGTTCAAATTTCCGCTTTTTCGGGGTTAAAGCCATCACATCGATTAAGCCTCGGTCTGGAGATCAATCGATGCAATTTGATTTTACGACTCCCCATTTTTTTTCAATACTCATGAGAAGTAGTGACTAACCTCATTTCATGCCATTAAGTGACAAACTTGTGAAATTCTATAAGCCATACTTTTCAAAAAGTTGCAGCGGATCAGCGACCAAAGGCTTGTTTGATGTGCTGGCAGCTTCCCTTCCTGAGCGCTTGTGACTGTCAGACGGGCTTATTTATAGCAGCAACGCCCCGGCCTGCTGCGTCCACCTACTCAACCAGCTCTATTAACACACGCCATTAATCTTACTCATCTCTCTCACCTTGTCCTTTTCGCTCTTTGTGTCTATGTGACACCTTCTCGCCTCATCTTTCGCGCAGTGTGTAATTGCCCCCCAGAGAACGCCGTCTCCCATCAGCCTGCCTTTTTGTCCGCGTGTCTGTTTCGGGTGTTCATCATGTTCAGTACAGTATGTCTGCTCTCTGGCTCTGTGTGTCTGCAGGTTGATAGATGGGTGATTTAAACAAGACTCTGCTCCCTCGGAAGGTTATCGGAGACGTGTGAATACAGTACTGTGTTACGCACATTAGTGTCTCATCAGGCATCCGCTAATCCGGTTGTTTAGTCGATGATGGACATCGGCCTGTTCATTCGCAAACACGCATGAACATTGTGTCAGAAATGCAATATCTATGAATTAAATATCACTTCTCCTGAGGATATTTCGACGCCGTGGTCCAGTGTGTGGATGGCAGACTCTCCCTCAAACGATGAAACTACTACATGTAGAGGTTCGATTCATTCCTTAGACGATAACAAAATACTTTGATTCCATGAAAATCTGTAAAATACATATGTAAATATTTCTGTTCTACAAGTTATCATGCACACATTTGGTGCCCATGTGCAAATCCAAGCTAAAGTCGGCCTGCCGGTATTGAGTTGTGCGTGTTTATTCTGAATTGTCTAGACATGAGAAGCTTAAGCTGAAGTGACTAAATAATGTATAATAATAACTATTTGATTTGTTTGTCCTCGGGGTCATTCATGTTTATTGAACATGATTAAACGATAGAAGCCAGGGAGTTCTTTAGAAAACCTGAGATTGCCTCCGGCGCTACCAAAACGCACCGTTGCACAACTCACACTCTGTGTGTGTGTGTGTGTGTGTGTGTGTGTGTGTGTGTGTGTGTGCGCGCGCGCTGCATGTGCGCACGTGTTCATGTGTCTTCGTGTAATGATCCACAGACTTCTGCATCCTTCATGGCTTATTCAGAGCAATGATGGAGTGAGATGTGAGGAGTGTGTGATGTTTCGGTAATTGTGCAGCTTAATATTTTGTGAGGGCTTACCCGACTTTCTCCTCTCTTTTTCTGTTTTTTCTTTCCGAAGTCGTTTTCTTCTTCTTCTTTTTGTTGCATCTAAGACACAGAAGTCTCTTTCACAGTTTCTTTCTGATGTTCTGCCTTTGGTGGCTCAGATGTTTCTGGCCCTTTCGCCGCCTCGCCTGACTTCAGTGAGCCGGTAACGGAGTGGTTTAGCTCAGCGACTCTTAAAGGTTCCCCTTTTGAGTCCATGTTATCCCCCCGAGAGGATAATGATCTCCATTGTGTTCTAAGGTTTGTCTCTCCTTTATTTGATCTCATGGGGACTTAGAGGAATGAAGCTGTAGGAATGAGTTATTGCCATGGTCCCGCTCATAAACTTTGAGAAGATCAGCCCTCTGTTCCTTCCTGATGGAAGCGCTAAACATTTGTGACTGCTTTGTTGGATCGCACCTGGCTGCTGCCGTGGATGATGGTCTTTGTAATTAGTTTTTAATCACAACAGACTGAGCTTAACATTTTTACGACACACAAAATAATAGAAGGTTGTTTTTTTTTTTTTTGTCTGACGCTGCCGATACCCGCTTAATTCATCAGCCTCCTACTATTAGACCAAACTCACTTCTCAGTTCCCCCTCATCTGCCTGAGACTCACGGAGGCCGCATCAGTAATAACTAATTCATTCAGCCTTCTGCGCTAGACGGCGTAAATAAAGATCAAGTTGATCCTCGAAAATGAGACAGTTTTTTTATTAAACTTGTTTTAAGACTTTCTCATCCATCATCACATTGGTGTATTTGCATATTTCATATGTGTTGATACTGCAGAGTCTCATTATATCTTTGGTGATGTGTGTGCTGAATGAAACTTATTCATTTCTAGTCCTTCAAATATACTTTTAGCCTCTTCAAACATGTCCTGTGTGCAGTACATTTAGTTTAAAACAAGTATGCAAAACAGTGGCCAGATGTAGGAATACATTAGTTTATCAATAAATAGACAAATGTGCTTCGGGCTTTTATCTTACCTTTTTTCCAAGTAAAAAAAAAAAACCAACCTCACGCTGAAATGAATTTCCTCTTTCGTCTCTTGGCGCCGTAGTGCGGAGGCGGTGACGTTGAACGACTGCCTGCAGCTGTCCTACCTGCCATCCAAGAGGAACCACATGCTGCTGCTCTATCCCAGAGAGATCCTCATCCTGGACCTGGAGCTCAGCCAGACGGTGGGCGTGGTGGCCATCGAGCGATCCGGCATGCCCTTCGTACAGGTGAGACACCGCTTTACATGTACGGGCAAAATCTGTGTATTTGGGGATCTTGGTAAAGCGTGAAGTTCGTGGAAAGCGCAAACCTAAAAAGAGTTGACCGTCGTCGTTTTTGGTGGAAAGAAGGTGGCAAATTTTTTCAGGTCAGCTTTCGTCCTTTTTTCTAATGTGATGGAGTGTGATGGAGAGGCGTTCCTGCTGTGCATTTAGAAGTTGTCTTTGCATTACAGCGACGTCTTAGTTGGTGAGGTAAATGCAGGGATGTCTCGCTCCAAAGCGCTTCCTACACCACCATCTTTCCCTCCCCCTCAAATGAACACAGTGCACCAGTGCACAATTTCTACTTTTATTGCGTTACTTGAGGGGCTTTACCTTAACCTGTCTTTTTTATTTTTTATTTCTTTTATATGGATGAATCTTCCAGCAAGCCAATTCCCCCTGCCGTGAATGATAAAGTTCTCCACTTTTCATCCACCCTCTCAGCGCCCTCCTCATCAAGGTCTGACAGCTGCACTGTGCAGTCCTTAGCTACAGCAGGAAAAACCTCACCAGCCGCCGTATTTCTATTGTCACATTCAGCCGCCCCGGTGACCTTTTAGGTGCTGGTCCCCTTCTTTTGAGGCCGGGATTTCTAATTGGAAATTGATGAATGCTGCGGGGGTGTTGGATAAAGGATTTGTCACGGCTGCAGAGCCAGTAATGGAACAGAAACTCTCTCTTAATGTCACTCTCTTCACTCCCAGCTCTCTCTCTCTGAACGAATGGCCATTATGGTGGCTTGTCATTACGCTGAGGAGGTCTCACGGTTTTCACTGTGGTGGTCCCATTCTATTTGAGCCATAATATGCCCTTGGAAACACATAACCTTCAAAGTTATGCCTGCATGCAGACACGTGGACCCGTTTATTGCTCCTCAGTTTATCCCGACAGACAGTTGACATTTTCCGTGTGCGTGGAATTGTGTTCCGTTCTATTTTTTCATTGCACTTCCATAAATCATACTTATTTTGGGTCGTCGGTGATCTTGTTTTAATAAATGTGCCTGTGGTTAAACGGTACAGAGGTGGAGAACAAACCTTTGTTGTCGAGGAGTAAGCCCTGAAGCCAGGAGGTAGGAGTAGAGAGGTATTACTCAGCCGCTCAGGCTCTGTCCGGCCATCGCCACCCTCTTCTTAAGTGTTATAAAGTGCTTGTCACACAGCCAATTTGCATGACTGATGACACAGCTTCAGCAAAAGTCCAGGCTGGAGTGTAGAAGATCCCAGAGCCAAGGAAAGACGGGGAAGTATAGATACATCTATACTGCACACTGTCAGATTTGGCACGTACACAATGTGCACGGAGTTTATCAGTAGCTGAACATCTGACGTGATGAGGGTCTGGGCTTCAAACGATTAGTTGGAAAATAACCACAAAGGTGATGCTCAAAATCTATTTAAAAAAAAAAGATAAATAGAAAATGCCATATAATTACTAAAACTGTAGGCCATGACCCAAACTATGTTCTTCTGTTTGTAATTTAAATAATGAACTGAGCACTGACAATGCTTTCATCTTAATGATGTTGCTTAGTGCAGTTCATCTTGTACACACAAGCGTCTCAACAATGGATGCCTTCTGCTTGTTTCATCCATCGAGAGCGCATTGAGCCGGAATACTTCCATTATCGCATGTAGTCACTTGTTAACATAATGGCTAATATTTGTTTATACTATCTAGAGCTGAAGTGCTTAATTGATTACTCGATTAACAGAAAACTATTTTCACAATTAATTAAAAACTTTTCAAGCAAATTCACCAAATGTTCCTCAGTTCCAGCTTCTCCAGTTTGAGCATTTGTTATTTTCTGATTGTGATTTAATCTCCTTTGGGTTTTTTGGACTGTTAGTTGGACAAAAGAAGCGACGTGAAGACGTCTCCTTGAGTATTAGGACATTTGTGACGGACGTGTTCTTCTTTGTTTTTTGACACGTATGTGATGCAGTGCTCTCCCTGACTCTCTCTGTGTTCAGGTGATCCCCTGCGCTCAGCGGGATGCCCTCTACTGTCTCCATGAGAACGGGTGCATCACCCTCCGAGTGTGTCGCTCCACCACCACTGCAGAGGAAGCGGCAGGTATGAAACCTCTTCACGGAGACTTACGCACACACACACACACACACACACACACACACACACACACACACACACACACACACACACGTTAGCTGTACTGTACTCACTCAGAAAACCACTCTCACTCCTGTGATGTCCCCCCAGTCATCCTAACTGCACAGTCAGAGCCTGTGGCCGTTGTCTATGTTTCAGTGCATGTAGCCCCATGCTGTGTCATTTATCTCTGGCTTAGTGTTATAGGCCAATGGGAGTCCATTGTTGCCGAATATCTCTCTCTCTCTCTCTCTCTCTCTCTCTCTCTCTCTCTCTCTCTCTCTCTTTCTCTCTCTCTCTCTCTTTCTCTCTCCCTACTCTCCTTGCTATCTCTTCCACGCTCCTCATTTTTCTTTCTTCCTGCCATTTGATTTTGTGAGTCATTTATTTGCTTATTCCCTGTCTTCTTTCCTTACCTCCTTCAACCCTTCCTCATATCTCTCTACTCTGTTCCTCTTCTTTCCTCTCATTTATTCAAAATGATCTTCCCCACTTTCTCAATCACACTTTCTCTCACTCTTGTCTACTTCCCCTCTCCTTTCTGCTTCTATTCCCTTGATTAATAACATCTACTCAATGTCTTCCTCCATATTTTCTTCTTCTATTCCTCCTCCTTATTTACTGTCCCCTTGCAGTCACGTGTTCAGAAATTTGCTCTTATTCCCCTTTTGTCAACTCCCCCACCCTCCTAATACATTTTTTTTTTTTCCTTTTTTTTTTTATATCTCCTTCTATGTCTCTATTTTCTCTCTCCGTCCGTCCTCCTCTCCACCAGACCCCGAGCAGAATGTGTACGAGCTCATGTACGACCTACGTTCTCAGTGCGATGCCATCCGAGTGACCAAGACGGTCCGGCCGTATCGCATGGTGATCTGTCCCGTCAACGAAAACAACGCTGCGCTAATGGTCAGCGACGGCAGAGCCATGCTGTGGGAGCTCAAAGCCCACACCGGCAAGCCTGCTGTCAACCCCAGGTACACACACACACACACACACACACACACACACACACACACACACACACACACACACACACACACACAGATAATTCTGCGAAGCTACATTACATTTTTGTGGCTGAAGTAGCAGGGAGAGGTAACGGTTAAAAGTTTGGAATACTTTAAAAACTGACTTTCAACCTAATCCTCTGACCTAAATTCAGTCTTCTCGGTAGGGGGTGCACAGAGTTTAGCTATCATTGATGAGGCCTGCTTCCCTTTGATGGAGCACTCTCTCGCTGCAGTCGAGGAGACATTTGTGTGTTTCTCTCTGTAGTTGGCTTCCTGTGCTAGGCAGGGAGAGGTCTGTCTGCCTGCGAGCATTTCAAACCAGAATGTATTTTTGGCCGACAACAGAAATCTCGGGATGAGGGACGGCGTGCTCTTGCTTTTTGCCACTTTGTGATGAATGATCTTATTATAGCCGTGTTTGAATTAATTTGCTCTGCAGTCTCAGACGGATGGGCTTTCTATTTCAGTACTACTGCAAAGATGGCAGTTGTCTTCCGCACCACACTCGATCGATAATCTGATGCTTCCTTGTGGTCGTTTTAACATTCTTGTGCTCTGGTGTCCCCAAACATATTCCTATAAAGGTGGTTTGGCCCAGGTTTGATGTACCGACATAAATAATGATTCCCGTTACCTTCTCTCTTAGTCACGGTGTGCCAAGCATTTAGAGATAAATTAAACAGAGTCATGTAGAGTGGAACATTTCACTCAGTTATAAGCTGTAGAAGCTCCATCACAGCAGTCATGGAAATATTCTTTACGAGCAATCTTTTCTGTTATTGTATTTTATTTAATTACATTTTTGTTTTATTGAGCTGCCTTCTATCAATACAAGGAATCAGTAGACATGTCGTCCCCCATGAATACTGCTGTCTCCCTCTGGTTCGGTAATTTATTAAAAGGTGGAACACATTCATCACACAAGTAATATTCATTTATCGCTCTCCATTCTCTTGGTTTGTACATGCTTTAAAAAATGTTCATGATTAATAATCTCTCTCCCCCTCTGTCTCAGTTCCGGTCTGTCGCCGCTCTACACCCCCGTGTCATTTTGTGGAGCTCCACTGGGTCTAAACCAGAAAAGGATTCAGGATCTCTCTCTCAACAGCATGATCGGTAATTTCACACATCGCCATCGGCACCGTCTAGCGAGTAGCACACATGTTGGGGTCTTCAGCATAGCAAAATGTCCCACACAGTGGGTAGAAAGTGAATACACCCCCCTTCAAAGTTTTCACACCTGGTTGTGTCGCGGTATGTAAATCTCAAACATTGAAGTAGCAGCTACCAGTGTTTATGGGCAGTTTAGTACATCTGGATCTGGAGATTTCTCCCCTCTTTGCGGTTCTGTTTGAGCTGGGAGAGGTTTGTTGGTTTTAGATGATGGACAGCAACCTTTGTTCACAGATTCTTTTCTGGCCTTTAGGTCAGGGCTTTGACTTGGCCCCTGCTGAACATCTGCCTTGTTCTTTGCAAACCACTTCATGGTCTCTTTGGCCTTACCCCCAAACCATTTTCAGTCTTTTTGCAGACCTCCTCAGGGTATTGTAATTATTTGTTTCAATTCACGTTAGAACATTTTTATTGTTTGTTTTTTGCAATTTGAAATGGCCAAGTATTGTTTGTGTGTGTGTGTGTGTGTGTGTGATTACTAAGAAAAATATGTAGATTTATTGCATTGCATTTAAATTCAACATAATCTGAAAAGTGTGTGTAGTTATTTTCTATTCACAACATATCATTTCTTCTTTCTTCATCCTCCATAGAAAGATGGCTTTTATTTTTGAAAGTAAAGGTGAAAACTAAAAAGAAAGGAGACATAGCTGTGTGTGTGTGTGTGTGTGTGTGTGTGTGTGTGTGTACGTGTACCTGGCCCTCTTGTATCTCTTACTGTACTTCAGGTAGTTGGCCCCCCTTCCCTCTCCACTTTAATGTGTGACTGCTGGTTTCTCCTCTGCGCTCTACACAGGCCGGCGTTATTCCCCAGTCTGAGCGGCTCGGCACAAAGAGTCCCGTGGGTGCTCGGGCCTCTTCTCTCTCACTCGCTGTTTACCATCTCGTCCTTTTGCTTATGATGTGTTTCCATCTCTCTCTCTCGTCTCCCTGTTGATTTAGAACAACAGCTGCCTGTCAAAAGATGAATGTAGGTATAAAATAGTAATGTGATGCAGGATTCTTTTCTTTTGTTCATTTTTGTTTTAAAACATTTGTCAGTTGTAGTCGGTGAAATTCAAACTACCCGTGAGCTGAGGGCCTTGGGGAGGTGGAGCAGTAGTAGTTATGCTGGGATAAGGGGAGAGCTGTCTCTCTGCGTGCGCACACACACACACACACACACACACACACACACACACACACACACACACACACACACACACACACACACACACACACAGATTGGAGCCAGCTACCGCCCGGAGGAATAGCTTTGTCTGACAGTTGGTGACTAAAGCTCTTGTTATGAGCGAACGTCACTGGCCTGCAGTTTCCAACATTTTGTTAAAAACAAGCTTGATGTTAAAATCTGATGCTGATAGGCCGACACAAGAAGGGCATCCTGCGGATGACGGCAAACTGATCATCGCTACAGGAAAGAGCTGCTGCCTGGAAAACCATATTTGCCTTCATTGCACATTTTTATTTGTGACAATCGGTCATATGTATATTTTTATTGATGTATTGGTTTGTTTGGAGTTATCCCCTCATCTCATTTTATTATGTCTTCAAGCTGCAATGAACGCTCATATAGAGGGACATTCAATTTCCAATGTAAAGTGGACTATTATGGCGCAAGAAATGAAAACCAAATGGATTTTTTTTCAGCCAGTACTAATTATATCTTCAAGGCATTTGCACCAACAAAGGTGTTCCTGTGCTTTGCAGAAAATACATAAAAGGAGAGGATTGCTCATTTAGAACATAATCATTTTTGTCATTAACTGTCTGATTGAGAAAAGCATTGCCATCAAATCCATCCCTCAGTAAAAATAGAGTGTGTTTATGTCTTTGAAAATATTAAAAGACCGTGGGCTTGTATTTATGGTGAAAACTGATGTTGCATTTTATGACATCAGCTAAGTAGAGAGAGCATATAGTTTCTTCTGGGTCTGTGGCTTAATTGTCTCGACTCCAAATTCTTTCAGATCATTAAAGCTGCCCAACTGCCCTTAATGAAATAAACTGTGTTGGTTGTTTTCTGCTGGCTTCAGCTGCAGTCGAATGGTGTGAGCTTTTCCACTCCAGCCGATGAACAGCTTTGGATGAGATCGGTAAAGCCAAGTTGAAGGTGTTATTTTGTAAGAAGGCTAATGAGCTCTGCCACAAATGGCTGTCTAGAGCTCTGGAAAAAAGGAGCGAATAGAGAGATAACCGCACAGTTCCCTCTAAGCTACAAAAGATTAGGTTTATTCCAACATGTCCCGACTTATGCCTTCATCGGGGGACGAATGACGCCGTGTCACTCGATGACTCACACCTACACAAAATCAGGGCGTATATGCAGCCTCATCTGGAGTTGTAGCAGGAGCTGCACATCCATAGTTAATGCTGTCGGTACGTCGGGTAGCTTCGCGTCATAGTTTGTCATATTGTGTCCTAAATTTTGCTTCATTTGCTGGCGTTTGATTTTTCTGACACGTTTGGTTTTTGTAAGTGCGCCAGCTCTAAAGAAATGTCTCGTTGTGCTCTGCTGGAATGGTGTAACCTCTTCCTCAAGCACATTTTTGCAAATGCGTGACCCACTTACTGTCACAGACAAATAAACTGTTGCAGTTTTAATGAGATATCCATTCGGATGGTCGCTTCAGAGCTGTCTAAATTCTGTCCAGAACCCCCCCCCCCCACCCCCCCCCCCCCCCACACACACACACACACACACACACACACACACACACACACACACAAAAAACATTTACAGATCGAAACCACCTCGCACATATTATATAAAGTACTGTAGAACAGAATATGAAAAGTTATAGGGAACCAGTCGAGTAGAGTCATACTTTCTTCATGCAGACTTATTCAGCTTCCAGACGTCTCACCTAAATTGGATCAGCTTGACTAAATTCTGTGTATGCCAAGATATTAAATTGGACTCAGTTGTATTAAAGCATACACAACATTTAACGACGTCAACCAGGGCCAAAGGACATATGAGGACATTCCTAATTGGAGTTTCAAACCCATAAATTGTCTCTGTAATTTTGTCATACAGTTCACGTTGTAATACTGAGTTATTGCAGATTGCATGCCCTGGTTTTAGATCCATGAAAAATAGAAAGAAAGGAGGACGTTTAATGGACACTTCTCATGTTCTTGTAGCAATGTTCAGCAGGCTAGATTTACTGTGTTTAATATTGTTGAATTGCTTCGTTAATTAAGTCGCAAGTGTTGTGGTTTGACCTCCAGGGCAGACCTTGATAGCCGGTGAGGCTCTTTCTCCATCATCCAACCAGCAGGAGGTCCAGTTGAAGTTCCTGCTGACGGGCCTGCTGTCCGGTCTGCCACTCCCACCGTTTGCCCTCCGCATGTGTCCACCTCTTACCACCAAAAACATCAACCACTACCAACCCCTGCTGGCTATAGGTAGGTAACAATGCACACGCTACAGAACGCACTGAACAGCAAGGCACTACCACTGGCAGGGTTGGGGGTTCTATTCCCAAACAAAAGATCTTCTCCAATAAATGATGCATGTTGTGTGTGTGTGTGTGTGTGTGTGTGTGTGTGTGTGTGTGTGTGTGTAGTGCTTAAACACTTTCTAGACAACTTCAATTGGTTAAGGAAGGACAGTGATGAAGCTCCGCTGGTAGCCAGTCAGTAGGCTTTAGTATGTTACATACATTAGCCTGCATATGACCTGCTGTATTAACATGTTTTAGATCATTGGAGTAAGAGGTCTATAGTAAGTGTCAGTAACTTCCTAAAAAATGGGGGAATTGTCAATAAATGCATGCATTTATATTTACACAGTTGAATGAAGGGAGAAATTCCCATAAGGACTTAGTTTTTCAAATCTTTTTTTGTTTTCGCCTCCATTTTTAGATTAGTTCATGACTTTAGTTTAAGGGACCGTTCACCCTCAAATCAAACATGTATATTTGACCTCTTCCCTGTAGCCCTTTTAATCAATCAAGATTGTTGTGGTGTGAGTGTCAGTGTTGGAGGTATTGGCCGTAGAGATGTCTGCCTTGTCTCCATTATAATGAGTGGAACTATATGGCACTCAGCTTCTGGTGCTCAAACTGCCAAAAACATACAACTCAACAGCAATGTCTCTTGTAGGAAATCATGACCCGGTTACTCAGAGCCGGTTGGTTGCCATGGTTGTAAATGATCTTTTTTTTTCTTTTCAAACTGTCACATGTACTCTGTCTCAGTGGTTGTCATTCATCATGCCATCTCTGTAACAACCACAGATATACGCATTGCGAAGCAGAAGCTTTTTCTGGTTTGATTGCTGAAATGCCGCTGCCCAGTGATGATGGCCCGACACATGCAGTGTTGCTGTGGAGGGCACAGGGCTGGATGATTGTGCAGCTGCAGCCACACATTTTGATCGCACTGGATAGAGTGAACAGAGCAGAGCAAGACCTTAATCACTGGTTGATCACGGGACAGGAAAATAACAGCTACTGATGTGAAGGCAGGCATTGAGTCAAGCAGGCCATTACTTCAGAACAACAACACAATTATTAAATATATTTATTTATATGCTCTGCCTAAAAGACCTGTCAAAGGGAATGAATCTTTTCAGAATCTCCAGGTAAGCAATTCCCAGTAGTACCCCACATAGGTTTTAATTTAAATGTTGCTTTAAATGTTTGCTTTTAATATTCTCTTTGTCGTCCAATTAATGCAAGCTATTGAGGTTGCAGAAAAATGTGTTTGGAGTTGCAAAGTGTTCTTGAACTTGCCGACTCTTCTGTTAAACCATCTTGACACATTGCAAATTCTCATCTTTGAGTTTAAAAACATTGTGATTCCTCTAATATGATGTGAACATCAGAATGTCAGAATATGCAAATCATTTCTTTGAATTTGAAACTTTAAGACAGAAAGAAACAGTCCATTAAATCTGACTGTGCGGCCTCAAACAATACAAAAGCCACAGACCTAATATAAAATATCAGCCTCCGCTATTTCTCCCCAAAGACCGCTGCCAGACGAGAGAGAGGATATTTGTTTTTAGATTAGCATAGCCATTTTCTTCAAAAGCTACTCTATCTTCTCCACTGCAATGATGCATAACATTATAAAAGTGTCAATTTAAATCGGAAATTAAGTGTGTGTGTGTGTGTGTGTGTGTGTGTGTGTGTGTGTGTGTGTGTGTGTGTGTGTGTGTGAGTGTGTGTGTGTGTGTGTGTGTGTGTGTGTGAGTGTGAGAGAGAGTGTGAGAGAGAGTGTGAGAGAGAGTGTGAGAGAGAGAGAGAGAGAGAGAGAGAGAGTGAGAGAGAGAGTGAGAGAGTATCTGAAGGCCCAGGCGTACGTACTGCTGTTCTCTGCCCGACGCAGCAAGTCTTCAGTTTAGTTGTCACGCTGAGGAACTGGCTACGTTCTGTCCCCTGACATAGCCCACATAAATAAATCACATCTCAGAGATACATCGCCACCCACAGACAAGCAGATGAATAGCAACACCGTCAACCATTTGTCACTTTGATATGTGCATCAAGCCCACAATGGTGGGGGGGGGGTGCAGAGATCACTGAGGTTCACTACACATTATTACTTAATGACTGCGATGGCTCTAAAAGGCCTCAAGGGATGACCACTGCTCTTCTCCGTCTGTTATTTATAGATTTGTCTCAGGCGTGTTTTGTTTTAAGTGAAGGGGCGTGTCTACCTCAAAGAAATAACAGCAACCACCATTCTTTGAAAGCAGCAATTTCAAAAACACTTTTCAGTCACAGACCTGTCATTTTTTTTGGTTTGTGAATTCTGGATGTGGAGGGCAGTAGGAGCGCTCCACGCTACAGATGGTGTGCGGTTGACTTGGCACAGCTGGCTCCCAGTGGCGTCCTGCATCTAAAACTAGAACAAGGGCAATTGAGTTTTCTATGCACATCATTCGTCAGGTCCCCATAGTCAGTTTGCAGAGTCAAGTAGTTAAACACTCTCGAGCTGCATTATTGAATTGTGCCTTTTGTTCCACTTCCTGTGAGCTGTCGTGTGAATAGTAAGTTTCGGGAAGTGGATAATTATATTGGGGATTAAGCAGATGGCTCATATCTGCTGAAAGGTGAAGGTGTGAGTATTTTTAATTAAAATCGCATCTTCAGGCTTATATATTCCATTTCCAGCCAAGTTCTTGTATTAGCACAGTAGGAAATGATGCATATATTAATGCAACAAGGTAGAAGTTACAATAACAACAAACTGCCACATTTGGAGTCTTTGAATCCGATACTTAAATTAATAATAAATTGAATACATTCTCGGTTAACAATTGCTATTGCCTCCTACTCAGTAATGATGCCGAGGTTGGTATTGTGACAGCTGTTCTGGCAGGTGTCGGCTTCTGTCACCTTTTTTGTTTACCGAGAGCCAGAGAATACACCTGATCATTAAATCCACAGCGATCCGTGGCCGAGTTCTTGGCAGACACAGCTCGCTCTCTTTCTTGGCCTCTGTTGAGCTCTGCGTTATGCTTCTCCCTAATGTGTAGTTGAGTTAATAGGGAGTCTCTGTGAAGCGACACCAGTCAGAAGAACAACCGAAGGAAACCGAGTTTTTACACCTTCCACTAGGTGCAAATAAAGCAAGAGATGAGATCTCACTGCCGAAGGTGTGAAAGCAGCCAGCCGAAGTTTCATTACAGCTGGACAGAAGGGCAGGGTTTCCCCATCTCTGTTTTCTCTATTTCCTTCTCTCGCCTCCCCCCTCTCTGTCATTCAGGCCCCTTGCCCGGGATGACTGAGAGAGGGAAAGGTTACAGAGGCTGTGCATTCAACCGAGCTACCCAGAAGCAACGCTGTCTGGTCTTCTGTCTAAAACACTGTCATCTTTGTGTGACCTGACAGCTCCATTACAGATAGATACAAGGCCCAGAGCCTTACTTTTCAGTGACGTGTAGACAAACACCGACAACCTGACATCCGTTCCTAATCATCTGAGGGTGGCATGTCTAATTATTAATCCGAGCTCGCCCGACAGCTATTCTTTGCTGCATTGTTTGGATCTGCAGAAAGAAACGGCATTAAGAGTGAGATAAAGTATCAACACAGCAAAAACATAAATTTGTACGTGACAAAATGTGAGAAGTAAACGCCTGATATGAAGGAAGCTACTGAGGCATGCGTCCCAAAAAGCAACACAATTCTCAGATGGACTAATTCTTGTTCTTAGCTCCGTTGGTCTGTCAAAGGCAATATCCGTTACGTTCAGCGCCGTCATCAGCTGTGCTTGTTGTTGAAACATATTACATTTAAGATTGGTTTCAGATTTGATGCACCAAATGCAACAACATTATTCTTATAATTTCGACAAGGATCAAATAATTTGCTCATTATGATGAAGCAGAACTCTTTACAACAGTGTAGAAGATTAGCCATCATCCAGTTATAAAGTGTGTTTGCTTAATTGTGCTGTTGGCATTGGCCATATTTAAATGACTAGTTTCACATTTTTGGAAATACACTATAAGAGTAAGATGAGGAGATTAATACCACTCTTATGTTGTATGGTAAATATGAAGCTACAGCCAGCAGCTGGTTAGCTTAGCTTCTCATAAAGACTGGAAACATAATAACAGTTGCCTGTGTGATTGGCCGTGTGCAGTGACTTCCTTCAATCTGTCTTTACTTTGAGTCACCTCATGTGAAACCACAAGTTTTAAGTTTTTGCACTAATGTTTTTGGTACGGACTAAACAAGCAAGATCTATCATGTTAATTTGAAAGGTTTATAGATAGTCTTTACATTAAGCATTAAGCTAAGCTAACCAGCAGCTGCTGTGGCATCACCAGCTATATATGAGTGTGGTGTCAATCTTTTAATCTCAGTTTTGGTAAGAAAGAAAAAGAACCTGATTTATCAATACAGCTTTGCTAGTTCAAAACAGCCAAAGTGCTTTAACACTAGCTAGAGGTCATTTTCTATTTGCTGTCATGTTTGAAGTATCTGTTCCAGAATCAAAGTCAGTGATTTTCATTTCTCACTTCACCATACGGAGGGGCAGCATCTTCTTGATTAGCTTGATTAAAGTAAACACGTGTTGGCTGTGAGGCAACTCGGGGACAGGAGTATCTATGTTTATCTCCATCCACCCACTTCCTGTATGCCTGACATCTACCAGCTGCACAGGAAGACACACACACACACACACACACACACACACACACACACACACACACACACACACACAGATGCCTATGCGGCACTGCCTATCGCCACCTCCAGATGTTGTGTCAGCATGTGGTCTTCTCGCTGAAGCCAAGTGCAGACTGATCAGTCCTTAGTAGAGGGACGGGGCACATCAACCTGGAGCCATCACACTCATAGAATAAAAGGATAATCATAGAAGTAGATGAGCTCCTGCGTGTGTTCACCATAAACATTTGAAAAAAAAGAAAAGAAATGACCAAACCTTGTTGAACACTATCAAAGCATCGTGAGAATGGACTTTTGATTGGCTTTCACATCTGCTGCAGCGTTGTTGTTTTTTTTTGCAATGTTTCCAGAATTGAGCAATTATTTTAATTACTGCGTCTTTCAGCTTCCTCGCTTAGGTTATAACCTCAATTGTGTTGTGCTTTTTACAACTGCTTGTTTTCCCCACTAATGTGATATAAGCAAATGGCATTGTACACAATCATGAAAAGGCTATTTTTCATAACCTAAATTGGTTGTCAGCTTTTTATGGTGTGAAGCTGAAAGTGTAGATATGGGCTCTTATTACTTGTTTTGGTTAAAATGTAAAAAGGTAAATTACAAATAATCACCAATATAAATCACTGCACAATACGTATTATACAAATATACATTAAATAATTAACAAGCAAAATGCAAGCTTATGTTTGTACACTTGTTCAAATCCCCAGAAGATGCTAAATTACTCAAAATCATATAACCAGGAAACTGGTTATATGAGGAAGCGTCTCCTCCTCCAGCCAGGAGCAGAGCTTAACACTGACGCCATGTTTCTGGAGACCCAGGCTGTGTTGCTGGGCCCTCTGGAAAGAATGGAGGCACGGGAGAACCAGAACCAGGACTGCGCATATTGGACTGTCGGACCCCTGCAGCAGTAAAATGAGTAACTGGTGCTCAGAAACACTCCCACTTTCATACACGGGGACTCGCCAAAATCAACACAAAATGAAAGTTCTTGTCGTAACTTCAACTTGTTATACCCCCCGATTGGTAAACATCAAAAATAACTTTCAAGTCAATTTTGGTTAGATTTTTTTTACTTACAGTATGAACAAATGTGAAAGAAACATCACTTAGTCAAACCTCCTCAGAGTGTCAAACGTCAGCGGCAGTATTTAATCAGATGGAGTCTGCGGAGGGTTGGAGCTGTGTTTTCCCAGCAGCAGATGAAACGGTGCAATGTTCTCAGGCTGCGAGCTGAGTGACACGCGGGTTTTGATGTGGCGCCTCAATCCACATCCACTGCAGTGACGGGGAACACGCAGAGGTGTCGCCCTGTCACACGGTCTCTGATCCTGCTGAAGGGTTGATGCTGCTAACTGAAGTCACTGTATGCCTTGTGACCTTCTGTTTCATACGTCTGCCTCATGTGTCTTATGAGCTGCTCCTTTTCTCTTGTTTCCTCTTCTCAGGCACCAGCAATGGGTCTGTACTGGTCTATAACCTGACCAGTGGTCTTCTCCACAAAGAGCTCAGTGTGCACTCCTGTGAAGTCAGGTAAGATTTTAGTTTCTGTGTAGTTCAATGTACAACCAGGCAGAATGTCCCCAGGTCAGCGCTCCAGTTCCCACATTAGATGAAAGATCTGTAAATTGACACATTGGATGAACCCCAGTGGCCAGTCAATCAGCTCGAGGGGGATTGATTTTGAGGTGATTGTTTTTGGGCTCATTAGAGTTTGCAGAGGCAATTGGGAGTCACATAATTGCAGTGCCTTGTCAGCTCCTGTGTTCCTTAGCTTGCTTTAGGGGGGTTTTATCTCAGCATCGGCTGAGTTTTGTTTTCTTGATTGGAAGAAATACGGGCAAAATGAAAATGATTCCAACAGACAAAGTGGTTAAAGATATAGTGTACATGATCTAGATCTTTACAAAAAAATCTCAAAATCCTTTTAGTTTAACCTTTTTGACATGAGTCCAAATACAAAGATTGCAGTAGCATTGCTTTTATATGCAAATTAAATCATGAAGTCCATAATGAAAATGCTTAATTTTGGGAAGTGACGATGTCTTTACGATGTCTTTACCTGTGATGTACAGTGGTGAAGGTAACAGAGGAACCCTGCCACCACTAACTTTGTCATCAATCCAGAGCATATAAAAAAACAACCACACAGTCTCAAGGAGCTGACGAAAATACTGCAGAGATGCCTCGGGAGGTTTATCCCAACAAGTAACTGAATGTAACAGAGGGAGCTCAGATGCACTTGAAAAATGGGACCAGCTTTGCATACCGTACAAATCAATTCATCACAACAACTCAATCAATGGCATTACAAGGCCTATTTTTTTACTGTGTGTGTGTGTGTGGGGGATTGTGTGTTCATTCAGGGTAGAGAGAAGGAGACGATGTGTTAAATTAGGGATGTCCAATGTTGCAGATCTACCCAAGGCTGCTGATGTAACACATGCTGTTTGTCCAGTTAACAGTGAGAAATATACAATCACTGCCAATTCACTAGTCATTTGGAAGAAAACCAGTTCAGTTTATACTCTATACATCGTTCTCACACATTTCAAGTGTAAAGTTGCCTGAGGGAGATTTTGGGCTTTACAAATATATTTAATTGAATTGAGTTTTAAAAAAACTATCCAGATCATACGGCGATCTTCTGCATCAATGAGCCAATAAAGCAAGCACACAAGCATTTCCTTTGACCCCGCCTCCCAGCCGTCGGTCCAGCCTCTTTCTAAGGCTCATTCACATGAACAGAGGAAGGAAAATAACTCTGGATTCTTTTAACAACTTTTAGGACCTAATCATTTAAAAATGGGTTATTGGGCCTCATGGCATCACGTGATGGACTACCTGTGGTCAAGTCGTGGTGTAGAACGACTCTGTTGCACCGGACAAACTTGGAGATGCAACACGGGGGAGCATGGTAGACCTTGCTGTGGGGAAGCAGTCGAAAGTGAAAGCAGAGTGAAAGGGATTTTGCAGTTTTTCCACGGACTGTTGTTGTCCTCTGTTGGTGCCATAGCTCTCTTCTAGTAGCAGCAGGGATTCTCCGTTCTTAGTGGCCAGAGCGTCCGGACTGAGACTCATCTGATTGGAATCATATTTCAAACCTCTCGTGTCTCGTGATGTTTTTTTGCTGTCCTGACTTTCTGAAATCAATCTCAATAGACCAAAATGTCTTCAGGGAAAAAGGCCAATTGATTTCTGGGTGAAATGTATGCTGCATATGGATATCATTTTCCATTGTTACTTAGAACACATTACTTGATGTTTTTATGTTGGGAATCGGAAATGTTCCTTTAACCTCTGAACACTAAACCATTCCCTCAAGTCTAAGTAGCTAATTAATGAACCTGTCAATAACACATCAAAGGAGCCACTCAGGGAAAAGCAGAATTCTATATTAGGAGGCTTTTCTTTTTTCTGTTCATAACCGAAAACTAACTAAAAATAGAAATCCAAAACACAAGTAGTAATGAACAGTTGTTGATGATCATTTCTAAGAGCTGATGACATAACTGGCACAACATTTAGGAGCTATTTAGTTGTGAAACTCTCCCATACATGTTGAAGCTATTAAAAAGATACGTTGTAGAGATTCTGTTCAATACTTGTAAACCTGTAATGTGTCATGTCATGCGCCCATGCTCAGTCGACTATTATTTAAGGATTTGTTTCTCTGTTGTCCGGACAGCAATTGTTATTGTGTGAAGAATATCTTTGTTCTCTAGGATCACAACAAGTCTTTTAGAAGTGTTACTACAGAGATAAAGGAGAAATCCAAGGGAGAGTACATGGTATGCAGTCTCCCATGTTCTCGTAAAAAAATATTTAAAAAACACAGCTAACAGGGCCAGAGCACTGATTGGTGCGAGAACCCTATTGAAAGGCAAATCATTATTATTATTGTTTATGCAAATTAATCACCTTTTATGAGGGGCTTAATGTGCTGGCAAAATGCCCCTTAGGTTGTTCAAATTAAGCCCCTCATAAGGTTTCACCTGAACACATCTAAAAGGACGCTCATCGTCCCGCCCCTTTCCTTAACCCAGGAACTGTTTATTGCGGGACCGGGCCGCGGGTGCAGGATTATAGGTTTATATGGTTTTAAAACCCTAATAGGGACCAAACTGGTGCATTCAAGATGCATTTTAGTGACATGCGACCTAAATCTAGCTTTGTTTCGGTGTGGTTTTGTTATACATTAAATGTTTTTGTCCTGCTATGCTTTTGCACAATGTATTGGTTAATTATGGTCTGCCTGACGGACCACACTGGAAAGAACGGCGTATGAGCTCCCCACAATGCAACAGCCAAACATCAACAAAGAGCAGGCTGTGCTTCATTAGTTAGTATTCTCTAATGGGCAGCAAAACTATTTCACCAGGTTTAATTAAGCACGAGATTGAATCAATTAATGCTGTTAAAAGATTGATTGGGAGAAAACACCGTCCGTTCAAGCAGAGCCAGGCTCTCTTTAATGAGAGAAGTTGGTGTCCGCAAAATGCAGAACTCCAACAAACTTTAATGAGCCATGCAACACAAGCAAGTTTCTTAAAATGTCCGCAGCTGCCTCTGCCTGTGCTTATGTGCCTCTGTGTGGATGAAAGTGAGTGATCTGCCGTTGGTTTCCTCTGCCCGGTTTCCGGTTGTCAGGTTGTCACAGTGAATTCACTCTACAGTCCTAAAACTCAGCTGTCTCCTCGTCTGCTTGTCATCTCTCACCCAGCACCTACCGCACCTACTGCTGACACACTGCATATAAAATGTAACACCCCTCGTGTTACATATGTCCATAAAAAAAAAAAAAAAAAAGTGACAAAATAAATGAATAACACAACCGTACATTAACCCACTGAACCAGACGTAACATCAAAGTAATTCCATCAGATTGGGGCTTTCTCTTGAAAACACCTCCATTAGGTTTTCCCTCCTCCTGTATGGGCTCTAGAAGAGCACTGCTGGTTTTTTTTTTTCCAGCGCTGTGACATACAACATTAAGATCAAAGCTGTGAATTTTCTGTGGTGGAGAGAGCAGAGGTGCTTTATGGAAATGAGCCCAGCATCCCCTGGCCGAGCACAGCCATGCTAAAAGAGGCCTGCCTACTTAGCATCTCATTTACATTTAGTGGGGAAATTGACTAATTAATCATGTGGCTATTTACCATCTCATTACGGTGGAGTTTGGGATCCCTGAGCTGGGCCCACTTCTCCAAAATATTCATATCTCCCACTTGCTGGCTTGATTTGCTGTAAGTTTTTTTTAATTAATTTTTTACACCTTCCCAATGGATTTAGAAGTTTTAGGTATCTCATTACAGAATGTAGTGAAGGAATATTTGACAGCTAGACTGCGTGTATTAGCAATATTATTAATTTAACTAAAACCTGTGTGTGTGTGTGTATGTGTGTGTGTGTGTGTGTGTGTGTGTGTGTGTGTGTGTGTGTGTGTGTGTGTGTGTGTGTGTATTTTTATTCCACAGGGGGATTGAATGGGTGAGTCTTACCAGTTTCTTATCGTTTGCCACTTCTGCTCCCAACAACATGGGCCTGGTGCGAAATGAACTGCAGCATGTTGACCTGCCTACTGGTGAGGGGCTAGACACACACACACACACACACACACACACACCCCGACACACACACACACACACATAATATCACCTGTACCTATTATCACCTGTCTTTCTTCTTGGAAGTTTCTGTTTTTCTTGAGGTTCCTGCTGCCTGAACAACAGAGAAAATAGACATCAGTCAGTCTCTCACTCTTTCTTTAAATGTGTCTTTCTGTGTCCATGTGGTTCTCTAAGAGACTCCTATTGTTCTCCTCCAGGGGATACTTACACACTCCTCCAAAATAGGTCCAAACTACACAGTGTTATGGTACCACTAAATGAGATCCTATCGTGACTTATATCCCTGTCAATGACGGGTCTATAGAATTACTGCACCAGCGGTGACCGTCGTGTTTTTCGACTTTCTCCAGAAGGTGGAAAGAGAGAGATACACTTGAAAAGTAACCTGAGGATGAAGTAATGAGTGGTCAGGAAGAGATGGTGAAAGGTTCCAGTGGATAAAACATTTTTTCTTTTAGTTTAGATGTATGAGAATGAATATTTATATGCAGGATACAAATAGTTGATGAACACTTTTATTATTTGACAAATCTCTCGTGTTTTTGCCTCGTTGGTCTGCGTCACACTTTTTACACTTAAGGCGTTTGGCTTGGGAAATTGGTCACAAATAAATATGCACACTATGATGGTTTATTCTCAGTCCTTTCAGAACAATGGCGGGGGTAAGTCACTTCTTTAATGGCTCTCTAAAATTACCAGAGTCGTCAAAGTTAACAGTCCGCGGCATTAG
The DNA here is from genome assembly GCF_023349555.1 of Cebidichthys violaceus. Taxonomy (NCBI): domain Eukaryota; kingdom Metazoa; phylum Chordata; class Actinopteri; order Perciformes; family Stichaeidae; genus Cebidichthys; species Cebidichthys violaceus. The sequence goes on from NW_027176263.1 coordinate 11,968,254, forward strand.
CTTTGGTTACCGGCTGACACGCCTTCAACACACACATGTATACTTAATTGTTTTTTCGTTTCAGTAACTTAAAGTGCCTGAGATTTTCCAAGGTGTGCTTGACTGCTAATGTATCTGCTGCTAGTGCACACAGCCTGTGGGGATCTCTGTGTGATGTCCCACATCCCTGATCCACGCACGTTTCTGTGTCTGTCTTACTCAGGGTTGGATGGAAAAGATCAGTATCACTTTAATCTGTGTGTGTTCACGGAGACACAATAGGTCTGTGACGTGTTTAGCCTGGCATAGCACCAAGATAACAGGGGAAGCAACGGGAAGTAGCTCCATCTAAACTGAGGAACATGAGAACTGTCAAGATGTCTTATTTACAGGTTGCAACGTATGCTGCGTTTAGAAATAAAAAATAAGACATTGTGATTTTTAACAGAGCAAAGTAGCTGTGGGGTCTAGTTTTTCAGCCTACCTATTTGAGTTGCAGATGTTCTTGCAGATGTTATTTCTCATATAATTTAATGTAACCCTGAACCAGATTCAGACTTGCACAATTTTTTCCCCTTACTTCAGCTTATGTTCGTTCGTCTTAATTCATTGAGGGGAAGTGAGCATATTTTTGCATGAAGTCATCAAATAGAAACGGCACCAAGGTAAAGATAGTTCTGTACTTAAGGATTCTCTTCGTCACAAGTAAGACTAATCCGCTAAGGCAGACACCTTGTGCCTTTTACAGCTGGAGCATTTTCTGATAAGATTTGAGACTCCAGGATGAAAAATCCTCTTCCTCGCTCGTCTTACTCGATTGTGATGATACCTGGTCTCTGCAGCCACAATAGCAGTGTTCTTTATCTATTAACGGATTTTCAGTGTGCTACAGTAACTGGGGGACGTTTGTGTGTGTGTGTGTGTGTGTGTGTGTGTGTGTGTGTGTGTGTGTGTGTGTGTGTGTGTGTGTGTGTGTGTGTGTGTGTGTGTGTGTGTGTGTGTGTGTGTGTGTGTGTGTGTGTGTGTGTGTGCACATTTGACAGACGTGATTAGAGCCAGTAGGCTGATGATCTGAAGAGTGAGATAATTGTCCCAAAGAGGAAATGATGAAGAGGGCTGCATTAGCTTCTAGTGCACCAAAGTTTTCTCTACACCACATGCTTAGCTATGGCGTCCCCTCTGGTACACACCAACTGCCGTCTCAACAAAACTGTTGGAGGTCACCCCCGCCTCGCCCAAACCGCCACAGGCAGCTGTGTCACTTGTACATTTTAAGCAGGCCGCCTTCCTAAGTGTCCTCGGCAAAATCAGATCAGCACTTCCTTAGGCAAATGTGATAAGATACACCTGAAGGGTGTTCTTGTTTTGTTCGAAGGGGGCACCTTGATGCGCTGCTTAATGTGCTGCTGCGGTCTGTGGAATGTACTGTGTGCGAGTGAAAAGCAGAGATTAGAGCAGGTGGGGAGAATAAGTTTGCGTCATTTTCCTCTTTTCCCGCTCCGGCGAAGAAGATGAAACCAGGACGCCCTGGCACTAAAGTGGAGTTCAATCAGTCTCTTCACAGGTTGTAAGGAAAGGTACCGTCTTCTTCCTTCCAGCATCACCTCCTCTCCCTCACACGCTCTCTTTTCTCTGTCTGTGTCTCTGTTGTGTTTTCCAGGAAGATGCTTTGCATTCAGAGGCGAGCGAGGAAACGATGAGCCACCCATTGAGATGATTAAAGTGTCTCATCTCAAGTGAGTTGCCTGCTCTCTCCACCACCGGCAAAACCAAATACCAACAACACCTCAGCTTCTAGTGCTTTTGCTTGAGACACACACACTTAGACACAAACTGTACATTTACATACAAAACAATTCACACCCACACGCTTGCCTTCACATCACCTGCCTGGAGCCTTCTCACCTCTCTCTCTCTCTCTCTCTCTCTCTCTCTCTCTCTCTCTTGTCTTCTCTTCTCTCTATCTCTCTCTCTCTCTCTCTCTCTCTCTCTCTCTCTCTCTCTCTCTCTCTCCCCCTTCTGTCTCTCTCTCTCTCCCCCTTCTGTCTCTCTCTCTCTCTCCCCTTCTCTTTCTGAACATATCAATTCTAATTTTAAAGGGCGCATTGCGCTTGCTTGCATCTTCCAAGGTGTTATAATAACCAGATTTAAATCTCACTGCAGAAAGACCCGAATAGCACAGATCTAGCATTAATTGCGTTGTTTATTTCCTATTGTTCCCCAAAACCTTCACAAATTCATGTTGTGCAGTGGTTTGGATCGTCAATTTTTTTTAATTTCCTGCATACATCATTGCAGTATCTTTTAATAGGAATGTGATATTGCGAACAAAATAAAACAGCATGCATTAACAGTCCTCACACATTATCTGAGACAGTGTTTTGTATATTCAGTCAATTCCAATTTCTTTTCAACGCACCATATTACCGTTGAGTCCTAGCCTTGTGGGTACATTATAGATAGGTGTATCATCGATTAAACTGGAAAGGGACACCTCTGACTATTCTGTATTCACAAGTGACAGAACTCACTTTTGCTCAATTCAATACACAGGACATTTGCTGCAACTTCCTTATTTGAATATTTAATTAATATATATGTGCAAAAATATTGCTGTAAATAGCTGTGTACCTAAGAGGCACACTGCAGTATGGTTAAACACAAAGCAGGGCCGCTTTTTAAAACTCATCCTCTGAAACTAAATTGTACAATATGAACACAAAAAAAACAATCTTTCTAAATCATGACCGGATGAAGTAGAATCCATTCTCTCACTCTTTTTGCTGGTAATGTGACACAGCATCCAATGTTTAGACATCCACGCATAATAAAAAAACTACAAGAAACCTTATAGTTCAGTCATGGGCAGTGTGTGTGTTTTGAGATTGAATGCGTGTGTGTGTGTGTGTGTGTGTGTGTGTGTGTGTGTGTGTGTGTGTGTGTGTGTGTGTGTGTGTGTGTGTGTGTGTGTGATGTCCACCCTCAGACAGTACCTGGTGGTGGTGTTCAGAGACAAACCCCTGGAGCTGTGGGACACCAGGACCGGGACCCTTCTCCGGGAGATGGCTAAGAACTTCCCCACCGTTACTGCATTGGTACTGACAAATCTACACACGAATAAAAAGCTGCATCCTCCACCGGTCCTCGATTCTGAGCTGCTCGTGAAACACAAAGAAAAACGTACAACCATTACTGAAGACACTGAAATGTAACAAATGTCACGCTCATTCAAAATGACAGCTGCATATCTGAACATCTCCAGTCGAAATATTGACTTTTAGCAAAAATGCACAGCTGTGATAATACCCATTGTTTACTCTTCCCTTTGTTAATAGTCTCTGATGCTGGGGGGCTGGCCATTTAAAAGATTAGTCTGACAATTTCCCCCAAGCTCAGCAAAGAACAGGGGCTTCATTAGGCCAGAGAAATGCTCATAAAAGAAGAGCTATGCTGGACAAACTCCACAGTGGGGCTGTAAAGTCGTCCACAGCAAGAATATAAACCGCCAGTAACCTTAATAATACATGCTGCCCTCCCCCAGCCCCATATTGCTGTCTCATTTCCATATTGATTACAACCACGAGTCAGCCAGACTGCAGCCACAGTGCTCCAGCAGTTGCACATGAAGGCATGGGGAAAACAGCTCTCTTGTGTGCCTTAGTTTAATTTATGTGAGCATCTACTGCACTTCCCTTTTCCTGCTGTCTCTAGCTGTTGTCTTTTTGCACTGTGATGGTTTGCTGTTATGCCAGCAAATGTGTTTGTGTCTGGGTCTTCTTCTGGGTTTGTTGCTATAACTGCAACACTGTGTGTGTGTGTGTGTGTGTGTGTGTGTGTGTGTGTGTGTGTGTGTGTGTGTGTGTGTGTGTGTGTGTGTGTGTGTGTGTGTGTGTGTGTGTGTGTGTGTAAACAGGAGTGGTCCCCGTCCCACAACCTGAAGAGTCTGAAGAAGAAGCAGATGGCAGCGAGGGAGGCCATAGCTCGGCAGACGGTGTCGGACGCAGAGCAGAGTAGTGTTGAATCGTCAGTCATCAGGTCAGCGTTCTAAAGCTTCACAATGTAGTGACAATGACGAGCCCCTTGTGAGGATGGAAAGCCCTGAGGCAGAGGTGAAGCTAATATATGAGGAACTGAAATCAGATCTGAAAATAGTATAAAAACTATCAATTGGAATGAACAGTTCTTTAGCCGTTGTTATGCTTAACTGATAACTACCCCCACCAGTCATATTCCAAACGTGTTCATTTAATTTTTAACTGGACGTTATTTAGAGCTTTTGATTATATTAAAGTGTATATTGTTGCAATAATGTTTTCATACAGTTGAACTGTCAATGTTTAGGTTAGTTGGGTCAAGTTTGTCCATACATCCGTCACTTTTAGCGAACTATTTCAACATTATGTTTTGCTATATCTTCTTATTCAGTTATTTGTTGCCTTTAGCTGCGTATTTATTTTATAATTTATCCATAGGGCTACTTTTAGCCAACAGTAA